>NC_137979.1:32276137-32611137 GCF_963924665.1 Micromys minutus | reverse complement strand
TGCTAAATAAGGCCTGACTGAGGCTACAGGAGAGGTAGAAAGTTCTGTAGATCTAGCTGGAGCATCTGCGCACGGTCACTGGTGTAGTGTTTCTTTGCCACTGAGGTGTATACTCTCTTCTGACACCTTATGTTTCTACCTGGGGATTTAATGAAGGCTCAGATGGAAGGTAAAGGGGTCTCTGAGAATCTTGTACTGGGCCCACGATCTTCACCTTTCCTGCCCTTTCTGATTGATGGAGATAAAACTGTTTGAAGACGCCTGTGGCTCCCAAATGTGGAATGGAATTTACAAGGTCATGTTGGCCTGGCATCTCCATTGTCAAAGCTAGAGATGTAGTTTAATATTATGGGCTGGAGGAATTGGGAGGTCTGTGGGAAGATCAGACAGATAGGAGTCTGGTGCAGTAAGAGAATATGTGAAAAGCTATAACTTTGGGAACCAAAAACGTGCCCGGTAAAGTGGCTAAAGCTCATGTCAGCTTTCAGAGGCAAAACTATGGACCTGGCCTTTTTTTTTTTTTTTTTTAAAGCTTCAGTCTGTCTGGCTTTCTCAACTAAGCTCAGACCCAGGGTAGCCAAGTCTGACCCCTTCCCCTCCCACTGCACCCCACACCCTGCTTCTTGCTACCCTGTTCAGCCCTTCAACTTTTCTTTGTTTCTTCAAAAGACAGCATCAAAGATAGAATTTTTGTGCAAAAAATACATTTTACATGAAACTTCAGTAGTCATACATTTAAAAATCCCACAGTATCATAACATTATGATTTTATCCTAAACATTTTTAAATAAAATCTTTGCACTGATTCTTGCAAGGCCCCTGCATGATACAAGAACAATGTAAATGGGGAGTTCTGCAGGTAGCACGGCATTAAAGTGACATGAGGCCTCCAGGGCTTTACATTCAAATCACACCAAAGTACATGACAATTAAATAAAAATATTAATAACTTAAAGACCATTCCTTAGGCACGACCATTTCACATTCCTACAGAGAGCCCCTACCCCTTGGGACTGTAATCAACCCATTTCAGCACAGTTCTCAGGAAGGACAAAGGTGAAGAATTTTGCTTCTTGGCTTCTAGGTTGGCTTCTGTTCAGGCACATGTCTTCAAGGCTTTGGAGTTGAGGTTTTCATATCTAAGTATGCTATGGCCTCCTGGACCCATTTCTGATGGGCTTCAGTGCAAACTTCCATGCCCTTTTTGGTCTTGAAGCTGAAGGAAGAGGGCTCAGTTAGAGAGCATGTAACTTACTCTGTGAGTCCCTGCCTGGTACATTACTCCAAGTAGTTGACATTACCCCAGGGATGGAGGAGGAAGAAGGTAAGACAAAGAAAGGGCTCAATGGTAAGATGCAGTGGCCAAAGAGAAGCCCCCATGGCTTTTAGAGGGAGAGGGAAGTCCTGAACTGGTGTCTCTAAAGAGAGTGGTGGGCTCCAGTTTTCCCACTGAAAGTTACATTTGTGATAGAGATATAGTTTCTACCCACTGAGTAAATAATCCCATTTACTCCCTCAGGGATGACTCAGTACTGAGGGGGTGAAGACAAGGGTTGTGTACTCACATAACAGCTTCCCAGGGACACCGACTACTGGTGATCATTCTGTAGCTCTTGAGATTTCTCTTAGGGATCTTTTGTTTCTTGACATAGCAGCAAGTGGATGCATTGATCCCATCTACAATGAAAGAACAAGAAAATATTTGTTATGGTAGATACTGGGTCTTTTGTTGATGCTTAAAGGAATGGTTAGAAGCCATCAAGGAGGCAACATGAAGGGAGAACTTGCCCACCCTAGTTTAATGTTTCTACTTTTTAATATGTCCTTCCATTCTTTCTCTCTTGAATGCCAGTCAACAGAGGCAAGTAGAGTTGATGACAACCATGGGCATCACTGAAAAGCATTAGTATAATGCCCCAGTTCCTTAGAATAAGAATACAATGGTTCTGAGTCCCCTTTTAGGATAAAAGAAAATGGTGTCTAGTTATGGCACCACCTCTACAGAACCACTGTCTCTGGAAATTGGGCTGGATAAAGTACCCAGTAGACCTTGGACCTCTTCGTCCTGTCCTCCCTCTTCTACCTGAGAACAACACCACCATCCCAGGTCCCTATTTGATGACCCAGGAGGACCCCATAACCACAGAAGCAGCTGTGGTGGGAATTATCTTGTTTCCATAAATGAGTCCTAAGGGAATCAGATTCAAGTTCTGGCTCTGTGATTAGACTGGCCTCTCCTTCTTTTTTTTTAATTGCCCCACTTTGGCAAAGCCGATAAGCTTAGACTACAGGTAAGCCTCATTTTGCAGTGATCCATGAAATTTCCCAGAGAAGGTATAGCATGCCCTGGGAAAAAAGACGGCAGGATGAGTCTCACCTGGTTGGGCGCACACGTGGATGGTAAATTCAGCAGCTATGAGCAGCACACACAGAAGTGTGGCAGAGATCTGCATGGTGGAGAGAGAGAGTGTGAGCTGGCTTCAGTGAAAGTTGACAAACTCCGTGCTGGCCTTGCCCTCTCTGCTCTTTTAGCAGCTCTGCCTCCTCTTTTATAGGCAGCATCTAGGGAGGGATCTTCCTTTGGAATGAATCATAGGAGGGTGTAATTCGAGGCTGGCCTGTTTCCATTTAGCATCAGGAAAGGAAAATGAGGTGATGATGAACTCTGTCCAGATAGAGCACTGTATTGTGAACTCCAGCTATTCCTACCAGCTCAGCTCCTATTGGAAAGAGAAGCTTTTTTGTAGAATGAGGAAGGAAGCAGAGATGGCAGCGTCAAGGGATTCCTATTTCCCCCTTCAGGCAACATCCTAAGGAGCCCCAAATACAGAAACAGACACTAAAATTTGGACTGGGTTTTAAGAAAATGCACTTGAAGATGGAAAGTCCTGGTAACTTTTCAAATCTTAGAGGAAAAAAATGTTAGCACACAAACAAAAACCACAAAACATATCCAACCCCTGCATCTAATATAGTTTTTAATTACTATGTGACTTAGAACAAAACAACTCTTTATTTGGGTCTCAGAGGGGAAAGCTGACTGGCTTCGGCTGGCCAATAGGTAGATGATGGCTGAGGTTGAGGATCATCCCAAAGCATTCTCTCCAAGTCTAGTGTTTGGAAGAGCTTTAAAGGACCAGAGTTTGTTCTTTGGCTTACTTCCTCTCCCTCTTTTTCTGCATTCCACTGAGAAGGCCATACCATATATTTCACATGATGCCTTGAAGCTTCCAGGAGCATAGGCAAACCCTCTTAGCAAGTGGGTATAAAGAATCATGCAGACATGCTTTTAAACCACTGTATAGAAACGGGTCTGTAACTTGGTAGCAAAAAGAGTATTAGATAAGAGCAGAAGCCCCACTTCTGTTCCCAGAAATATTGTTCAGAAGAGTTCATATTTTTGAATCTTGTGGTTTTTCAAATATCTGATTAGCTATGAAAATATCTTTTCTAAGTAAAAGCACATAGGGAAGTCAAGCTGAATGTAATGTCATATCTTTACTGTCAGGTCTCAGCATGTGAGAGGGTAGGGCAGGAAGAGTATGCTCTTGGGGCTAATTTACATTTCATGATGAAACATTATGTCAAAAACTCCAGGGTCTGGGGGTGTAGAACATGCTATGCATGAGCACCTTCCCAGGCTTCATGACAAAGATGCAAATCTAGACACTGATCAGTGACAACCCAATCTTTGGACTGAGCGAACACAGTCACACATTGTATCATTGGCAACTGGCTGGGAGTTATCATTCAGATAATATAAAGAACTCTCACAACTCATTAGTGAAACCAAAACCAAACAACCAAATTGAAAATGGACAAAGAGAATCAATGGATGTATCTTAGGGATGATAGATAACAAACATTGAAAAAGATATTCCATATTGGAAGCTTGTGTGAGGCACTCAGTTTAATGTCAAGTCCCTATATGTGAATAAATAAGAATGAAAAGGAAAATTCAAATAAAAAATCATCATGAAATAGCATTACTTCGCCCCATTATGGTACTTACATCATAACATCAAAAGAAGGACTGGCATTTATAATCTCAGTACTAGATTATTTGTCTAGCATATATAAGGCTCTGGGTTCAAATCTTAGCACTATATAAAATAGCTGACAAAGAAGGAAATAGGAACTTGTTTAGTGAGTATGTAGTTTGGCTTTTACAAGGTGAAAATGACTTAGAGGTCTGTTGTTAAATGATGTTAAATATGCCGACATTAATTCCATAACTATGCTTAAAGATGGAAAAGATGGTGAATTTTGTGGTTTATGGTTTTTGCCACCATCTTTAAAATTTAAAAGAGAATAAAGTCTTTTAAAAGTGAATTTTATAGTTCCCAGTAAAAACTGGTGATTGTTCTTAAAAAATGACTCACTGGTCTATTCCTGACTCACTGTATGCAGAGGGGACCAGGAACAAGGCAGGATACACAATTACTGGGAAAGCAAAACCAGGAGAAACCTAAGTAGTGGGGCTGTGGAGAGGGCTCAGTTGCCCTGTAAACTTGAACACTTGCTATGTAAACATGAGGACCTCAGGTTGATCTCCTGAACCCACCTAGAGGTTGAGGAGAGTGGTACAAACTTATAATCCCAGTGTTGGGGAAAGGCAGGAAGATCTCTGGGACCCTCTCACCAACCAGCTTGACTTACTGAGTGAGTTGTGGGTTCACTGAGAGATCTCATTTCAAAAAAATATGGACAGTGACTGAAGAACAGTGTCCAGACCTCTGGGTTCAGTCATATGCGCCCATGGAACCCAGGAAAGAGATGGTACTCAGCAGTTTTGTGCTTCTAGATAGGCACCAGGAGAGATGCTCCTGAAACAGGAACTTTACTCTTATTCTCAGGATGAGCATCTTTGACCATAGCTTCAAGATCCATCATTTATGGGCTTGTGGAATGCCCATTTCCACCCATTGGATATATTGGTGTTGAAGCTGGTTGGATATGACTGTCTTTAGTAATCACAGGTGGTATAGAACTTGGGCTTCTGATTATCTTGGCAACAAGATTAAAAAAAAAAACCCTACTGTTGCTGGGCTGGGCTACTGGGACAGTCACACCACATCTCCCTATGTGCTTTTCTGACTGTTTTCCTTGCTTCATCCATACCTGATCCACAACTCTTTTAAGCCTAAACTCTTAGGCTTAAATGAGAGTTCCACATTTCTAACCAACTCCTTTCTTTAAATCACTTTATCCAACTGAAAGCCTCTACAGATGATTTATTGTTTGAAACCTTCTTTTAAAAAAATATCCATCCCCATGCTTTTATACTCAAATGGTTTTCAGTATAATTTTTTAGGGCGTGCACTTCAGAAAAGATAGTCTTCAACAAATGGCACTGGGAAAGACAGAGAGCTACCTTCAGAAGAATGAAAATAGATGCCGCAGCTTTCATAGTGCATGAAAATCAACTCAAACAGGTTAAAGATATAAATATAAGGTCTGAAGTCATAAAGTGACTAGAAGAAAACATACAGGAGATACTTTGTGATGTGGGAATAAGCACAAAGTTTATGGATAAGAGCCCAAAGCATAGACTATAAAAGCATATTTATTACCACAAAATGTGTAAACAGCATATCTAAAAAGCCACATACCAAATGAAGGCATCGATAAATAAAAGAATTCTTAACTTCATTGAACCTGAGGTATAATAGTTAATGTCAAGTGTCAACCTAACAGGATCCAGAACTATCTGAGAAGAGGACCTGCATATGCCTATCTGTGTGCCTGTGGGAATTATCTTGACTGTGTTAGATTAATTGACATGCAAATGCTTGCCCACTGTGGGTGGCCCCATTCCCTGGCTGGTATCTTGGACTGTATGAGCAGAGAAAGGGAGCTGATCTACAGTCCACCTTTATCACTCTCTGCTTTCCTGCTTTGGATGGGGCATGATAAGCTGCTTCAAGTTCTTGCTCCCATAATTTCCCTGCCAGGATGAAACTAAGAAAAAACTCTTTCTCTTAGAATAAGAGCTTTTTTTCATAACAACATGAAAAGAAATGAGTACAACAGGGAAAGATGAGTCAAAACCACAGTGAAACCTCCCTCCAGTCAGAATGGCTACTGCTAAAAAAATGTCAAATATTAAATAATGTTGGCAAAGATGTGGAGAAAAATGGGCCCCTTGAAACTGTTAATGGAAATGTAGTGTAGTCATTGTCAGGAACAGTATGGTAGTTCCTCAAAATATTAAAAACTAGAATTGGCAATCTTGCAATCCAGTTCCTGGGCATGAAGCCAACAGAGTAGGAATCAGTATGTCAAGAGACATCTGTATTCCATGCTTGTCACACCATGGTCTGCAACAGGTAGGAACTGGAAACAGCTCAGTCTTAGATGAGAAGTAGATGCAGACGCTGTGGTACGAGTATAGAGTGGAATATCAGCCACCAAAGGATGGAACCCTGTCACTCTTGACAACATGGCTGAAAACGGATGTCATCAGGCTACATTAAATAAGCCAGACACAGGAAAACCAGTCCCATGTGATCTTCCTCATGTGAGAGCCGTAAAGGTTGATCTCATGAAAGCTGAGTGTAGAATGGTAGTTACTAAAAATTGGGTGGGGCAGGGGGATGGAATAAACTCAAGTAACAGACACCAAGTTACAGATGGAGTGGAGAAAGTAGTTCTGGTGGTTGTAGTATGTGCTATTAATTTATAATTTTTATTTAAAAGGCCAGAGAAGGATTCTGAGGGTTTTCAATTTAAAGATGGTAATTGTTTCATATCACACACACACACACACACACACACACACACACACACACACACATACACACATACAAGGGGATGATGATGATGATGATGATGATGATATACTATATATATATATATATATATATATATATATATATATATATATATATATATATATAATTTTTATGCATGGTTATAACTAAAAAAATTCTAAAAGTCTATGTGAGTGCTTGATTTGGAACACCAGCTGTGCCACCAGATTCCATAAGACCCTGAGTTTATTTCTTGTGTTTTTACTTTTTTTCACCCTAATTGGAAGTTGGTTAAGTTTAGATCAGAACAAAGCACACCATGAAAACCTGTGCCAGAGGCTGCAGCACTGAGTCCAGTAACCTGCCTAAAAGGAATTATATGTCCCATCAGGGTCCTCTGGAAAACTCTGAAGTGTAGTGGTAAATATTAAAAAAAAAAAAAAAAAAAAAAAAAAAAAAAAAGTAAAAGGGTTCCAAGCACCATGGCCAGCGTCAATCTCTCTGCCTCCATGGCTATCCCCATGGTGAGTTGCTGCCACACCAGCCCCATGCAGAGACTTCCTGTCTAGTTGCTCTCTTGCTGCAGACTCTGCTCACATTCCCAGCATCTGCCCCCTGTGGTTCTAGTCACAATTCCCAGTAACCCAGTAAAATCAAACTCTAGAGGCTTGTAATTTATCAATCAGATTTATATCAGTAAATTCTTACCCCACAAAACATCCACACAAGAAACTCAGAGCCAATTGATAGTGACATAAACTGCCCACCTAGATAAGACAAATTGTCCTGTAATAATTCATCCCTTATAAGATATTCATAGCTACCTGTGGCTATTTAAAGTCACACAGATCTGGGTCATCCTTCTCTTCCTCCATCTTGGTTTCTTCTCCTCTCTTCTCCTTCCTCTCCTGCCTTTCAAAAACTCTAAACCCATCTTTCTTTTTCACTGCCCAATCACAGGCCTTGCCTTATCTTGTACCTGCCCTCACCTGCATATAGCCATCAACCCACACTCAAGACCTTCCAGTGGGAGGAGAGCTTTCCCCCATTTCAATACCCCCCCCACCAGAAGCTTTTGGAAAGTTTTATATTTACTTTCAAAATTTTTACATTTAGTGGCTGGAGAGATGTTTCCGTGGTTAAGAAGACAAACCACAGAGGATCAAAGATTGGTTCTCAGCATCTGTGTCAGGCGGCTTACACCGGCTAGCGACTCCAGATCCAGGGGGGGAGATCTAATGCCTGTGGGTAGCTCAGGCACCTGCACTCAAGTGCAAAAACTCACATGAAGACAAACAGACACACAGTTAAAAAAAAATAAAACAATTTTAAACCTCTATTTATTTTTGCTTATTTACATGTGTGTGTACACACACATAAGCCATGGCTTGCGGCTGGAAGTCAGAGATCAATTTCTAGGAATCGGTTCTCTCTTTCTACCCTATGGGTCCCAGGTATTGAGCTGAGGTTGTGAGTCCTGGTGGTAAGTGCCTTTACCTACTAAACCATCTGGCTGGCCCATGTGCTCGAATTGTATAAGGAACTCAGGCATATTAGCACAATGTATTAGTTAGGGTTTCCTCCATGTGCATATTATATGTTAGTTATATACCCTATAACTCTAGCATTGGAGAGTCTGAGGCAGGAGGATTGTCATGAGTTCAAGGCTAACCTATGCTATAGTGGTAGGTTCAAGGCTACAGTGTAAGACCTCATCTCAAAAAGCCAAAAAAAAAAAAAAAAAGCACACAAAAGGAGGGGAAGAGGAAAGGGAGAGGAGAGGGAAGGGAGGGAAGGGGAGGAAGGAAGGAAGGAAGGTAAGGAGAGAGGGAGGGAGGGAGAGAGGGGGGAGGGAGGGAGAGAGGGGGGAGGGAGGGAGAGAGAATATAAAAATAGTTTCTAGAAGTTTCAAAAGGCAAGTTTTGTTTTTTGTTTTGTTGTTTGTTTGTTTGTTTGTTTTTTGCTCTAGTGATATGTTTTTTTTTTCTTTCTAGCTAGGCTGCCTTGTCTGGCCTAACTAGAAACTTGATGTGCCAGGGTGGAGGAATACCTAGGGGGACCTCCAACCACTTAGAGGAGAAGGGGAGTGGGATGGGGAGAAGGACTGTGAGAGCAAGATTTTTAAAGTGACTGTAGCTAGACTGCCTCGTGTAGACTTGCAACCTTAACAATCTAACTAGATTCTAATGTATTTGGTTGTTTTAAGCCGTCAGGTTTATGGTGGTTTGTTAGTGGCAATTGGGGACTAATGCAGAGTGTGGTACCTGGGGCAGCATGCTGTTGCAATAAATCATAGAAATGGTTTTCAAATTGAGCAATATACAAAGGCTAGAAGCCTGAGAATTATGGGAAAGGATGAGACATTCTGGAATAATGTTGGCAGCCACAGGAAGATGAATGTATCCAACTTGGCATCCTCTGGTGCCTAAGCACTGCCAGGGCTTTTGCTCAGCTCCATTGTGCAAGGACCGAGGAACCCATGCTTACTTCGAGAAAAAGAAACCTAGTCAATATTTCATAAGAATGAGCAGATAGGACTTGCAGAGGAGTGGGGGCAGTCTATCTGCAGGGTTAATCATTCGTGCCCCCCATTCCTTTTTCTGTCTTCCTCCCAGGTCCTTTGCATCCAACCAGCCTGGCATCAGAGACCCCCCCCCTCCATTCTATAAGCTGCAAAGCAGAGTTCAACTCATTTCTAATTTATTTCCTCTTTGCCTCTTTGCATCCACTATGATGTAAGATTTCTTTTCTGACCAGTAAGCAGCACTGAGAACCACTGGACCTGGAATATAGGGTCAGCGAATTTCTCGCACAGCTATCTAGAAATTGTTTGCTGTCTGCTGTTATGGAGCCCTTGGAGCTTTAAAGGAGACCCTCAGCTTCAGTTAGAGAGCTTGGTCTGGCTCAGGAATGCTCCAACTCTGAGCTGCAGCAATGAAAAATTTCCCAGGAGACATGCTCCTGAATCAGGAAGGGAAACCATTAGTCCCTTTTGATTGCTGCAACACCTCCCCTGCCCCACTGAATTGATAGATGCCACTTGCTCCTAAATGACTGAGTCAGTGTCAACTCATGCCCTGCCTGTCAGACAGAGTTCTCCCCAGCACCTCATGCTGACAAAGAGGATGCTAGGTCTAGTGTGACAATCTTTTCTCCCCACTAGATGGAGAGGTTGAACACCATGGGAATTTATATCCTAGAGAAAGATGCTCATTTTCCATGGTAGAGAGACTATCTGTATGTGTGCTCCTGTGGTCCAAATTCCCCTAAGATGAACCCCATGCCACAGATCCCAGGTGAACATTTAGAAAGAGAGAAAATCTATCCATTTGAGCAGACAACCTAGGTTCCTCTGAAAAGGAACACATCCAGGTTTCAGAGAAGTTGCCTCATTAACAAGGTCAGGAAAGGTCTGTACTGTAAGCTATTTCCCAAGGTCTAGAACATTGTTCTCTTGTACCTGACATTCAACCCTAATCTCTTGATGAGCCACAATCAACCATCTGTCTCCACTTCTTTTGGTCTGTATGAATTTATCAAGATATATTTTCTGAGGCTCACTCCTGAGCCTCTGAATGGGACATATCCTCCCACCCTCTTCACTGGACCAAAAAGCTTCAACCTATCCTTTAAATTACAGGTCAGAGAGTTCCATGCTCCCACCTTCACATTCAAAACCTTGTATTCAGCCTCCTCTTGAGAAATCCCCATCCCCTGAAATACATGTAGCTACATCTGATGTTTTTCCTCTCTCTTCCTCCATTGATTTATATAGCATCTTCATTTCTAGCTTTGGATAATTTCCCCCACCTACCTTTTTTTTTTCTTAATTTGTCTGTTTTTTTTTTTCCTATAAAAACTCTAACCATTATCAAGGATAAGTTCATGTCTTCCTCTCTCACTGTGAAGCATTAACATAACCTTTTTATAGAAGACGGCTGTAGCTCCCCTCTATTCTCCACCGCCTGAACTGCCTGTGCAGTTAGAGAATTAATTGCAGAACTGCAGATGGGAGTAATGTATCCCAGTTAAAGGGCACCACGTGACTGGGAAGGACTGGGGCTTTTGTGGAGCATGTGTCTGAGGAGCAGTGCTAGAGACTGGAATTGTGGTACTAGCAAGCCTGACTGGGCCCTGTCTTGAAGAGTCGGTGACACTCAGATGCAATCATTCAATACGAAAGAGTGGGTCATTCACTCTCCTGTTCCCTTAATAAGTGTCCCATCCCGAGCTGCCCTCCACACGTACATACTCTCAGCTTTGCAATTTCCCTCAAGAAACACCCAAAGCCAGACTGCTGTACAAAAATAATATATTTCTTTTAATAATTAAGAATATCCATAATAATATTTTAAATAATACCTTGGAATCTCAAACACAAAGTTTACCCATTCATCTTTACAAAATTCATCTCTCATACATTGAAAGTGTTGAATTGGGATTCAAAGAAGAGGAAAAAAAATGGACCCACACCTTGCATTTAAGAAATTCTAGTATTCATGAAAGGGAATATTATAACATCAATAAGTTAAATACATTTAATATTACTTAAGGCGTCACATTCCAAGTCACACTAGTTCACTGTCACACTGGTCAGTCCTTCAGAAGTGCTTGAGGTGGTCCTGGAAAAGGTGGTGGATGTATTAGTTTCAGATTTATGGGTCAGGTTTACATTCAAAGGTGCTGAAGACCTTAGGGTAGAAGCAGCTTTAAATAAAGTTGTAGTTTCTGGTCTCATTTGGTTCTGGTCCAGGTTTTCAATGTACTTCTGGACCCATTCCTTCTTGGGGTCAGCACAGACCTCTCTCTTGAGCTTGGTGACAAAACTGTGGAAAGAGAGATGACACAGATTAAGTTCAACCTGATACCCATGGAGGGGTTGTGTAGGGCTTGTGGGGGGGAGGGCAGGTAGAAAAGGGGGCTCAAAGTGACCAGCTTCCCCTGCAGGTTTTCTAAGATAAGCTCATGGAATAGAAAGAGCCTGAACAGCAGCCATAGAGACAATGCTGCTGAGAATTGCCTTTCCCTTTTTGGCCTCAGTTTCCCCATTGGGGAACACTTGATATTGGATCTGAGCATGTGACCAAATATAAGTATATGAGGACCATCCCTTGCTATTGAGGAAAAGCGTTGGACCAGGGAGGGAAGAGGGGTATAACTCACACTACAGCTTCTTTGGGACACCGGCTGCTGGTGATTCGCTTGTAGGTCTCCAGCCTACTCATTGGGATCATCTTGCTAGTGTATGAATAGCAGCAGGTGAGTGGGGCGTTAACTGCATCTGGAGAATAAATGAGAAGCAGGGAGCACATTAGGACAGGAGAGATGCTTCTGGCCTTAGAGAAGTAAAGGACCATGAGGAGAAGGCAGTTTCAGCAGCATGGGATGTAAATGCCAATACATCAGAGCTGGGGTATGATCTCTGACACACAGACTCCAAAGTAAGTTCAGAATCTTGGGTAGAGGGATACTATTTCAACTAGGTGACTCTGGGGACTGCCATTTGGGGGAGTTAGAAGTCAAATTACTATGGTCTGAGACGATTACCCCAGTACATTACTGTAGGTTCCAAAAATCTAGATCTAATCATGAATATCTCTGATCCCTATTACTTCTGCTAAGCTGCTGTCACTGGAAGCTGGACTGGGTGAAACACAGATCAGATTCTGGGTCTTTTCCCCTTTCTCCTCTCTCCGGAAAAATGCACCAACCCAAGACCCTCTTTGATCACCCAGGTTCTCAAATACTGAGGAATGTAGCTGGAACAGGAACTGTATGAAGGTGTGATTCCAAACTTAGATCTAACAGTTAAAATTCTAGTTGCTTTTAGGAAGCAACCGTGTAATCGGGTTGGCTCTTTGTCCTCTATGTTCTTTACATCGGTTAAAATAAAAAAAAAAAAATTCTGACCAGGTAAGACTATATGCTATGATGACCCAGGACAATTCAAAAATGGGGTGATATGTTGGGAGGAGAAGGAAACTAGGGTCTCACCTGGCTGAGCCAGCACGAAGATGTTACAGGCAGCAACTGTAAACAGCAGGCCCAGAAGCGTGGCAGAGACATGCATGGTGGTGGAGGAAGAGAGAGCTGGCTTCAGTGAGAGTTGGCTGATTCAGGACTGGCCGCCGTCTGTCTCTCTGCTCTTTTGGCAGCTCTGCCTTGGCCTTTTATTGTAAGCTAGGGGGTGGAGTCAGGCAGGGTGCTTGGTGCCAAGAAGCAGCATCATCCCCGAAGAGTGACGGAAAGTGGAAGTTTGAATCTGCTGAGTAAGTGCAGATCCTGAGGATGTTTCCAGGAAACAGAAGTGAGAAACTTGGGGGTTGGAATTTCATACTTTTTGATCCCCCATGGGGAGCAAATGAAGCTGCACGGCAGGGGGGAAAACAGAAAAAGAGGGAAGGAATGAAAGTAGTCACACTAGACTGTGGCCACAAGTGTGAATGGAGTGGATCTGCTTTCACTGAAATAAAAGGAAGTTGCCAAGGAACCTGAAGTCCTAAGGGAGAAGGTACCTAGCTTGCCCCTGGCTCAAGGAACCTTGGATCTGGGCAAGGACCCCCGATCAGTCCACTGAGTCCTTGGTTATCAGGCCTTGTTGAAAGCAACATTTTCTCCATTTGGTGGTTCCCAGATATTTTGCAGAACTAAAGAGCTTTGTGACATTGTATGAACAGTCTGAGTTGTATGATTCCAGACAATGCAAGTGAGCTCAGGGTGCAGAAGAGATTTCTATGCCAAACACATACAGTGCTTACTCTGTTCCAGGAGTGTGTGGAATCCTTCACAATGCAGTCTCTAAACTCCCCAGCTCTGGTAAATAGATGTTGTTAATCCCCATTCTAAGATCAGACAGCTTGGGTCCGAAAGGGCTGTGTAGGTAATTGCCCTAAGATCCCCTGGAACAGAACCCGGGTAGCTCCATGTCTGACTATCACCATGTTACGTTCAATCTAACAGACGGCTAACGGGCCATGGGGAGACATTCCTTTCGGTTAAGTCATGATGAACTAGGAGCCTGTGGTCAATCTTTACTAGTCCTGGTAACTCTCTGCCCTGTTTCCTTCATGAATTCCAGGGACCCTGAGTGAGCCAACTGGAATGTCTGGCTTAACTCAGCTCTCCAAGTCTTAGATTTCTCCAGAAACAGTGTGATCAAAGCAATAAAAATCTGAAAGTCCTTAGAATTAACTTCAGCAGACTCTACAAAAATAGTAGAGCTCTCACAGGCATGCCAATGGCTGAGCAGAATCTACCACTCCGGTATCTTGATTTCCTCATTTCACTAGAGCATCCTTCAGAGTCTTTCCTGATGGGCAGGGATGTACCCAAGATTCATCTTTCATAGAGAGTCGCGGGGACAATGACTGGAAAGAAATGGGGGGCTTCTTGGAAGAGATCAGGTCTGCAGTTACTATATTTGTGATAGGGAATAAATGGTATCAAACAAATTACAGTGTTTATTCCATGGCAAGTAGTCAGTAGCAGCATTATGGTAGCTTACTGAGAGCCAGGCATAATTAGTTGTCAACAAGCTAATTACCCATAGGTAACATGGGTGACACAGGGAGCTGGTGTTTCTATCCAGGACACACTGGTTCCAGAATCCATATCCCTGGACATGGGCTTTAATGTCTCATGATAGATATTAGTTTCCTAGTTTGCTGAACCTCTTGGGACCCTCCTTTTGTTTCGCCTACATCCTGATCTTGCTAGGCACTGTCCTCCTGACTCACATCCAGATTGTTCTGAGTTTGACCCAATCCTTTCCCTGTGGCTCACTTAATTCCCTTCAAACATGTGAATTATGGAGGCAGTAATTTTGCAGAATCATTTCTACCCAGAGCATCTCACTGCTAGGTTCAGGATTTCCTGTGTTCATAGAAGCCCACATCTCATCTATAAGCATATGATCTATGAAATCTAATCAGTCTTCAGGTCTTCTGTAGCATTAACAAGTTGAGAGATGCCACTATTACCGTTAAGAATCTGAGACCCAAGAGCCCTGAGAAATTGTATAATGTCTCCTTGTCTTTCTATGTGAGGAAGCCTATTTCCAACTGAGATACACAGATTCACATGGTCTATAGTCACAGGAAAAGGCCCCTGGCTTTGTGGGCAGGCTTCTGAGCCTGGGAGGTCACTAGAAAGTGAATTGGCCCCTGCAAGCTTCAATTAGCATAGGATGCATCACCACCACGATGTGAATTATAAACAAAAGAAAGGAAAGTTATTGTCTGTCTCCCTCTCACTTCACTCTGTCAACAAAGGATGTTCTTTCCAGCTGGTAGGTCAGAGTCAGAGTAAGATAAGAACATGGAAATTCCCATTCTGAGGCAGTATTGGAAGTTCCCAGACCCTTCGGGAGAGATATTTAGCTGGAATGTGAGCTCCAGATGCTGGGCCTACAGCCAAGCAGTTCTCACATGGGCCTGAGAATCTGGAATGGCTCAACAAAGGCCTAGTCTGAGCTCTGGCTTGGGAGAGGCCAAGGGAAAAGCCCGGGGAAGAGATGTAAGGGGGTGAGGGTTGATGCTCTACTTGTCCCCAGCATCCCAAGAGCTTTGGGCCTTTTTTCCCCCCACCCAGATGGGCAATGGAAAGTTTTTCTGAGTGAATAAGTTTTTCTTTCTGCACATGTACCTTGGTCAGTGTCATACCCTCCCACTCAGTGTCAAAGTAGAAGAAAGAAGAGGTGATAGTGAGCTTTCTAGAAGATCAGAAGCACTTCCTAGGCCCTTGGCTGGCCACTTCCACAGTTCTCTTGCTTGCTTACTCCTGTTTATGTAGCTCACAGTCTTCTAACTGATGCTTCCAGATAACCTCCTCATCCCCTAAGCCTTTACGTGATGAGTATACTTGGTGCCTGTCCATGGTCATCCTCCAGTGGCTACCTTCTACTCTTAGCCAGTGAGATCGCAGGTCCAGGTGAACGGGGCCTGCATGCCTAGGACTTTGAATATGCCATATTTTCAAGGATCATGATTTCCCATTATTTATTCACAGAATGTCTAGTGGAAAGGGGTCCTCCACGATGAAGTACTTATTTCTCAGATGGAGGGACCGCGGCCAAGATCAAGACCATGACATGCCCAGGTGACTAAAGCAAATATTCACAGTGACTTGGCTGTGAGCTTCCTTTGAGTTCACTACCATTTGGTCCCAAAGGTTGTTTGGTCAGCATCTACTTTGAGCAAGCCTTGGGTAAAGAGTCACCGGGTTGGGGGTGGGGTGGAAAGGACCATCAGAGAGTAGCTACCATCAGTACAACAAAGATAGAAGTGAGATTCATAAAAATTCTCAGCCATACTTTCTCCAGGCCTCTGTCATCCAAGCATTTCCTGTGTTCGGATGTGGCTGTGCTTCAGCTCCATTTCCATGAAGGAACGGAGGGTATCTGTAAGATGATAGTTAGCAGGAAATATTGGAAAAGAAAGAAGACACTCATTTGTAGCAGGCTGGGTTGGGTGTGGGAGGGCTCATCACCTATATTATCTTCTGGATCGGTGGTGGGGGAGAGGCACCTGAGAGTCATGAGGTAGAAGCTAGGTAGTTACAAGAAAAATCCAGGTAACCTGTTGGGAGGGCAAGAGTCTAAGTAACTCTGGCAGCACCTTTGACTTGCCCAGTATGGAAAAACTGCTGTCCTTATTTGGGGCATGAATGGCACCTGTGATGGTAGGGATGGTGATGTGTGTAAGGATCAGGCAAGCACATTTAAAGTATCTCTGTAAAGGTGCTGAGCTCCGAACATCCTTGGGTAGAGTGAGGGAAACAATCTGCAGTTTAGCCAAGTGGAGCCAAAGACTCTGTCTTAGTAGTTGTTAGTGAGTCCTTAAACAAGTGTGTTTTGTTCATCAGAGGAAAACTCAAGTAACATAGAATAATCACATTAAGTAGACATCCAATATCATGAATGTTCTTGTGTGGGTATAGAAAATTTTAGGGTAGAACATTAATGATGGGTTCAAGGGTTAGTAGGTTTTTGAACTTGAATCATCACTGGGTGGAGGAAGGACATGTGTTGGAGCAAATCTCTGGACACTGCACATTTTAGAATGCTTGTGTATCCATTGGCATCTTACTGGAGATCAGATGTTGATTCAGTGGTACTAAGGGCTGAGATATGCTTTTATAACCAGATATGTGGTACTGATGCTATGAGTGTCTAACTCCCTTAGAACCACCTGGAAAGAGCAAAGCTTAGAACAAGATGCTTAGGGACAGACCACCATGAACTGCTCATCTTACCCAGAGCAGCTTCATGCCTGTGATCCTTATATAAGCTTCAAGGACTAGTTGTGGTGTTGTCCTTAGCAATTTTATCTTTCTCTAAAGAGATGTTCTACCCTTCTCTTAGATCATCAGTAGAGTCTACAATCTCCTTGTAGTCAAGAACCATTGAAGTATTAAAATAGAGAGTTCTGGACTTCACTGAAAATTTCCTCAGTCATGAGCTACATATATTGTTCCTAAGATCTCTTCTCTTATCTGAGATCGTTAATGGTCTGTGTTTGAGAACTGCAGGGTTAAAGCCTGGTAAATATAAGGTAAGGACTATGCTGGCAAGTCTTGGCAGACTTCAAAGGAAGGAGGCATTGGAGGGGAAAGGTGGAAATGAGAGATGAGAGCAAGCAAAGAAGAGGGTAGATCATGGAGGCTGGGCGTCTATAAAAAACCTTTAGTTGTGTTACAGCCACCACAGGCCTGTCTCTGCCTTTGTCCAGTTATGGGACCTTGAGCAGATTTCTTGACCTCTCTGGACCTCTTGTGTTGAAGCTGATGAGTAAAGAGCTGTGTGTAACACCCTCATGCAACTTGTATGAAGAAATAAGCCAAGGTGCTTGGTAAGCATTCTGTCAGTCTAAAGGCTGATGGACATGGATCTGGGGACGTCTGGAGGCACATGACAACTCCAGTCGATTTGTACGCTTCTGGCCTTAAGCTTACTATGTATCCCAGGATGCCTTGAAACAACAACTGTTCTGCCTCAGCTTTTAAGGTGCTGGGATTACAAGTATATGCCCTGTGCCTGATTCTTGCTGTCTTATCAGGAGAGGAACAATTTCGTTCCATTTTCCTAAGCTTTTTTTTTTTCACCCTTTCTGTTCTATCTTCTCAGTGGTAGAAAACCTTCAGGGTTTAACAAACTAGCCGAGGGAGGGACAGGGGGAGACAGAGACAGAGAGACAGAGAGACAGAGAGAATCTAATCAGGACCCGGGCAAAGAAGTCAGCTTACAAAGCTCTCTAACAAAGCCTGGCTTTGACTTGCTTTTGTTTGATGTGTACCCTCAAGTCACCTCCACCTCCAGCTTACTTCTGCTGCTGGAACATTCTTGCTTCATCCCACTTCACAGCACTTGTCCATACTGGATGTAAGTCCCTGCAACAGTACCAGTGTTCAAAGTCACAAACAGTTCAAGCTACTCATTTAAAAATGGTAGAGCAGTTTAAAACTAGGCAAGAGAATGGGGAGAAAGATGGGCATTTTAAGTTTTTCCCTTCATGTTGGAAGGTAAAAATCTATGGCAGAGGAAGTGACTGTCAGGGGCCACATGGATCCCTTGGGTGGGGGTTATCTTGTTCACCTCATTATAGTTGTGATATGTTACGTGCTGAAGGGAAGTTTTATCTGCCCATAGAAAAAGGCTTATTGGTTCTTACCTATAACTGTCTGGGTAGTGGATTTCATTGCCCAAACAACTAACATACTGATTCCATTCTGAACCTCATCCTGCCTTTCCTGTAAGTCAGCAGAAAGAATATGAAAGGAGAGATGCATATGCTTGCTATTTGTGTAGTCTGGAAGGGTAGTCATCAGAAGTAGTTTGGAAGTGTTCTTTCTTGAAGCTTCAAGTCAATCACCCTAAGTCAATCAGCCCTTTGACATACAAGGTACTCAAAACTATAGCTATGGCAATGAGACATCACAAGGTGTTTGTGTGGGTTGAGAAGGCAGGCCATAGAGGTGTTAGGCATATGGTTGAGCAGGCTCCTCTATCTAGCTCACTCTTGCACACTATCATTGGTACCTAGCACTGGGGTCTCAATAAGAATGTGAAGGATGTGCCAGGTGTTGTGGCACACATCTAAAATTTCAGGTTCAGGGGAACTGGAGCAGGAAAATATTTGAGTTTGAGAGTAGTCTTGGCAGTATGTAGCAAGACTCAGAGTCAAAAATAAAAGAAATAAAGAAAAAAGAAATTGATAGGTGGATTAATTAGAGCAAATACAGCTGAAAGACGTCATGGAGGTCCCGTAGTTTGACCCCTATATTGCGTGATTGAAAGATGTATGTGGGAGGTGAAGTGGAGTGGCTGGTGTGGCAGTGAGGGTGCCAGTCTTAGCATGCAGACAAGATGTGCACACCTATGTAAGCATTCTTGTCATGTGTGCTGGGGAAAATGCCAGTTGACACAGATCTCAACATCTTTCAACAAGATGGCTAGCTACATTTTTCCACTATGGAAACACATCTTTGTCTGGTGAAACCCTAATAAAATAGAAACAGACACTTGGAAATGGGGTTTTAGAAGCAGAGAGGAATTGTGTTAGTAGCCAAAATGACTCCTTTCCAGGTCCTAGCTAGGGCTGGAGTCACACAGAAGGCAGATGAATGTGCTTGAGGACCAAGTGCCTTCCCAAGAGGAGTGAATGCAGCCTTTTTCTTCTGAGTCCAACATTGTTAGACATTGAGTGCCTGTGGAGTTTCCAGCTGAATCAGTCATCCATCCAATTTCAAAGCCAAGGCTGGGGAGTCAATGGGTGGAGTGTCTGTACTTGCCCTTCCGTGATGAGATAGCCATTCTGCCTTGAGGCCAGTATCCAAACCTTTACCTCTACACAGATGCTACAGCCTTGGAACTGCAATGACAGCTTCAGGTAAAGGACACAGAAGGCATCATGGAGCAAGGGGCAGGCAGATCATGGGTTTTAGGGAGGCAATAAATTGTGGTTACTGTCATGGTGTCTATGGAAGCAGTGGCAGCCATGATCTTTGGTCACCAAAACTTTGCCAGAGATATCAGCAGGACTTATGGCTTAATTGAATAGGTTCTGCATGGTTCTTTGATATGGTGGAAAAGTTGGATCGGACACTTTGCTCCAAAACAAATAGTTCTGGGTGACTTGAACTGTTCGAGTTCTGAAGTGATGAGGACTATACCATAATAGGACTTTATTGTTCTCACTGTGACTGAGCCGGTGCATCTTGCCCCCCGCCTTGCCCCCGGGAAGTTAGGATAAACTCATATGCCAGCTTTTCATGAGGAGCCTTATTATACAATTCTGATCTAATAATAATTCTAAACAAAATCTTGGGAATATACTGGGTATCTTATAGAACTTCTATTTAGTTAATAAGGAAAGGTTGCAAAACTGCAAGGTGCTCCAAACCATAATCCAATTAATGTCCTTGATGATTGTGGGACTCTCATCAAGGTCCTGGTGGTCTAACTGTGCTCGTATTGTTAGTCTGGGTTTGTGTTTGTTTCCTGAGAAAGGGCCTTGATATGTAGCCTAGGCTGGCTGGAACTCACTGCATAGCCCAGACTGGCCCCAAACTCATGAGTTTGCTGTATCACTGCCGGAAGGATGAGATTACTGGTGTTTATCACTGTGTCCAGCTTCTACCCCTGTTTTGTTTTTGTTAAAGATTAATTAATTAATTAATTTAATATATATGAGTGCTCTATCTGCACTACACTTTGTGCCATAAGAGGGTATCAGATCCCATTATAAATTGTTGAAAAACACCATGTGGCTGCTGAGAATCGAAAAGGACCTCTGGAAGAGAAGCCAGTGCTCTTAACTGCTGACCCATTTCTATGGCCCCTACCTACTCATGTTTTCTAGATGAGGAAATTGAGGCTATTACGTTGAAATGACCAAGGGAAAGAGCTGGGGAGTGAAGGAGCTGAGACTCTGAGATTTGAATCCAGGGTTGTTTACTCCTGGGCTAGTCCTCTGCTCTACAATGCTACTTTTTTCTTCAACACTTCTCTCTCCTGATTCTTCTTTCTCTTCATCCTAAGACTTGCCTCTCAGCAGCACCTTCTCACAACCTGCAATAGTTGGCTTGGTAAGAGGATGGAGGATGCAGGAAATGTAAGGGAAGGCGGCTCTCATACTTCCTGTGCTCCTCTCTTTAGAATAATCCATTAAAACTTTTGGGTTGGGTCCACCTGCCAAGACCAATACATTGGACAATTTGTTGCCTTGAATTCCGACTCCACAATGCTCAAGTTAGCAGGCGGGTCCTTCCACCAGAGCTTAGCACTTTCTTCTGCATCTACTGCATCACCTCTGTCAGGTCCCTCAGGCACTGCCCTGCCTCCTTTCCTTCCAGCCCAGTTGGTGTTAGGCACTTTCTCACCAGCACACTCATGTCACCTTCTCTAGACTTCTGTCTCTCTGTATGCTGATACCCAAGCCTAGGTCATGTGCTATGTATGACCATATCCTGGCCCAACCACTTTAGGCTGTTTTCTTTTTTTTTGAGGACTTTCTGTCTCCTTGATGGTAAGTGGTTTTTAGAGTTGGCAAGCTTTGCAGTGCTCCATGGCTTCCTGTAGACTCTCGCATCTAGAGGCTCTTATGTCTTTTCTGCCACGCTCATGGAGTTGCCCTTGTCCTTTGCCATTCCTCTTCCAGGTGATGCAATAATGTTAGACTTTGGCACTCCCTGAAATCTTTTCTTTCTCAGTGAAAACAGAGACCATGAGATAAGAATCCTCCAGCACCCACGTGGAAACTTCTGTCTTCATGTTAGCACATCTCCCCATCTCGTTTAGCTCTTGGCAAGAGTCAAACTTCTATCTGTATCTCTGGTTTCCAGTTGCTTCCCTTAGTAACTGACACTTTTTGCTAGCTCTGGGCCTTTTTTGTCTCTTTCTATTCCATTCTTTCACCCTATATGCTAAATTGCCCTCATGTTTTTTTTTTTAAAATGAATTTTCCTTAATCTTATATTCTCTTCAGTGTTCCCCATGTCTCACTGTCTTTTTATGAAAAATACTTTTGAACGTCTGTCTATACATTCTCACCTCCAATGGTTCCCTAGCCAATTGCTGTTTAGCTACTGCACTCATTACTCATCTGAACTTCTTAGAGTCTCAGACGTGTCTTCATCACTCAATATGAAAAATTCTTCATGGTTTTGAATGCACACTCCCTGTCAGCCTTGCTTACTGTCTTTTTTTTTCTTTTTTGTCTATGACTTCGGTTTCATCTACTCACTGAATTCACACATGGATGTCTCTCAGCTCCAAGAGTTCATTCCTCCTTCCTGACTTCTGTCTTCCCTCATTCTATGCTTTCTTTCTTCAACCAAAAATGTAATATGCATCTCCTGGGTACATGTAAAACTTCTGCCTGAGAATGCCTGGGGAAATGGATGTGGTTGGAAAACGTGATCTGAGGCTGGGATCATGGAGGTACATTTCTTCTGTTGCTCTATATAATGTTTTGGGATTTCCTGGGGGCACGTTTTGGAATGGACCTTGGTGCTGTCCACACTATGTTTTCATGACATTACTGCAAATGCCAGGCACCATGCTGAATACATGGAAAGCATCTACTATAGCCACAAAGCCTGGCTTGTGCCAGATCCATTATCCTCTACAAACCCACACTCATGTACTCAAGACAGCCCAGGGAGAGACCAGAGAGCCATGTTTCAATCCTGCCTTGCTTCCTTCTGAATCTAATGCTCACTGATCTCTGTCTATTTAGATCTAAAAAAATTTCTTTTATTTATTTCCTCTTATCCATCCCAGAAGCCCCTGCCTCAGCCTGAGTTCTGTTAAAATAATTTACCAACATTTCTTGCCAAGAGAAACTCAATCACCCTTTTTATCTGTCCTTTATTTATCTAAAACACAAGTCTATCTTTTGTGTTTTAAGTTCATTTTTCTTTTTTCAAATGATCAGTTTCTGTGTGTGTGTGATACATGCATGCATATATGTGTGTGAGTATGCATGAGTGTTTGAGTGTGTGAGTGTGTATGTGCATGTGTTAGTGTATATATGTGAGCATGTATGAGTATGTGTATATGTGTATATGAGTGTGTATGTATATGTATGTATGTGTGCATATGTTTGAGTGTGTGTGTGTGTGTGTATGTGAGTGTGTGTGTTGCAGTTCATGTGTGAAGATTAGAGGATATACTGTGGGAGTCCACTGTTCTTTAACCATGTGAGTCCTGAGAACTGACCTCAGGCTGTCAGACTTGGTGTTATACGCCTTTACTCACTGAGCTATCTCATAGCTTTAAGATTCAGCTGTTGAGTGTGGCCATCTTGAGAAGCTCAGGGAATATTCAGTCACATTTTAACAACCACAGCTTTTCAAGTACCCTTTGTCTTTAGTGATACTCACTTGCCCATCTCTTTCAGAACTCCACCCTTCAAGCATTGCTTGCTTTGCATAAACAAGCAGATGCCCTTCTCTGGGTTATCTTCATATTGCTTTGTTACTACACAGACCTTTGTATTTTCTTAGCATGCTCTCCTTCCAATTTAATAGTTTTCATTTTGTTTGTGCTTGAAATGGGTTTGGTGTGTTCAGCTTCTTTACTACACAGATGCTAGGATAGACAGGAGTATTAGTTTTTCTCTAAATCTATCTCAGTACCTCTCATTTATTCATTCATTGAATAAGTGGTAAGTATCTGTTCTTATTCACCATAAATGTGTTTGCTGAATGAATGAATGAATGAATAAAAAGCTGATAATGGTTAGGCCTCTGCTAACTAATGGGTCAGAGTCTGGAAATAATTTCTGGATGAGTGTGACCACGGAGAAGATAGACTCACGAGACCCATCCCTCCACTGAATCACTGCCTGACCTTGGCCAAGAGGAAGGCTGTCTCGGGCTTTCTCTGAAGAAGGGAAATGATACATTGGCAAATTCTTCCTGTTCATTTGCTCTGTCCTCTTTCCACTTCCAAAGTAATCAAAGGGTGAAATGCTTCACTTCTGGAAAGTTCCCTATAAGACAGGATATGAGGCTTAGTGCCCAGGTACACTCTTCTCTAAAAAAATGTTTTATTAAAATATTTTTTGTTTAGATTTGGTCTGTGTATTGTAATGCTAAATTCTATACCTGAAGGTCTAGACCCACAAGGGACTTCTCCTATTTACAAGCTTTGGTTGTGCAAACCTTTTTCCTGGATTTAAAACTATTGGTTAAATAAAAGTGGCTACAGCCAATTACTGGAGGAAGGGATTAGAGGTAGATGGGTTTGGAATGACCTGCTTAGAGGAAAAAGACTGGATGAGACAGAGGAAGAAGAGGGAGAGGAGAAAGCTAGTGGGTAGGGAGATAGACCACCAACACATGGGTAGGAGAAACACTGGGGAGGTAGCCAGGACAGCAGTTACAAGAGTAGATTAGGGCTTATCCCTGAGCAATTGTCAAAGCCAAATATAATGACCATAGTCTGAGTCTCATTTATTTGTAAGGTAGTTGGGGATAAGATTAAATTGATTGTACTACAATTATGTTTTTCCCCTCCCCCAGCTCTTCCCAGCTCCTTCCCAGGCAGACCATTTAACTATATTTTATTCCATCCTTGGACACCCTGGTAGGCTGAGGTGTATAGAAACCATTGTGCCATTAGAGAGGGAGGTGAGACCACATACCCCAGGTATGTGGGCAAAAAGTATAATGGAACAAAGGTTAGGAATTGTGTCTTTTTTATCCCCTGCTAGCACAGAGCAGATTCTCTAACACTGCCATGCCAAGCATCGTGCAGGAAAGAGACTACACAGGAAGGCTTCAAAGCTGGTTAGGTCCACAGTAGGATGTACCCACACCTCAGCCCAACCTGATTCCTCTCATTCCTGTCTCCCAGATATGTTTTGCAATATCCTTCTGTAATCTTCCTTGGGCCAACCTCCAAGGCTCTAGTTCCCTTTTCACTCTCCAGCTTCTGTACGCTTGCTTTTCCTCAGCATTATTGGTTCCAGTTCCCCATTTTATGCTATTTCTTACTTGGCTTTCACCTCTTAGGAAATTGTCACAGACCATACAGGCAGTTTTGGTGACATCAGATGTCCCATTTGGAGAGATGATACAGTTTTTTTTTTCCAGAGCAATAGTAGCTTCTGGGACTTCTAGGAAAATATGTCAGAAAGCTGACTCAAATCAACTCCACCCTTAATATTTTGTCTTGTGAAATAAACTGCTCTCCTAGTGTGATGAGGTGTTGGGGCCTTAGGGAAGCCTCTAGAGAAACGTAGAGTCTCTTGGTTTACATGTTTTCAACAGAAATCTTTACCCATTGCATGTAGTCTTTTTCTCCTCACAGGTTAGAGTTCAGGGTACTAACAGCGTACAGAGAGATAGGACACTTCCCTTCCTTAAATGGGTGCAGGTTTCAGGTATGAGCAAACCCTACCATTGGTATCTCAGTCTTGTTTCATAAACTTGGGCTCTGAAAGCACAGGCCACACAGAAAGTGACCTGACCTTGAGCTGCAATGTAAGTGCACATTAGGTCCCCAGTTGCTTTTGGGAAGGCGGCTTCCTTCTATCTAAGGTTTGTGAGGATTCCTGATGAGTTCTTTGTAAAATCCCTTAGCATGGATTCTTGATAAGTCTTGTTTTTTTGTTTTTTGTTTTGTTTTTTCCAAACAATTTTATTGAAATGTGCCAAGATACATTGACAGCACAAATGTATGAACAGAAAAAAGAAATCACATATACAGTAATTTTAAAAAGTGAAGGTTAATCTTGGGAGATACCAGTCTCCCTACCCCCCTCCAGAGTTCCAGCATTTGTTGTAGTTAAGCCTCTTCTGACCTAGCATTTAAAAAGAAAAAAAGAAAAAAGAAAAAAGAAAAAAAAAAGAACTGCAAAAATAAAAACAAAGCCAAAGAAACCAACAGCATAAAGGAAAGAAACATCTTCCTGCTAGGATAGAGTCTTCCTTCCCAGCATCTAATTAGGAGGCCTGCTGTGTGGTGGAGAAACACAACTTCAGAGTATAGGGGTCCTGGCCATTTGGGTTTTTCATTTGGTAATGGTTCAGGAAGCCGAAGGTCTCCAGGGCGTCACTCCGGCAGCCCAGAGGAGCTACGCTGGCTTTGGTCTGAAAATACTCTCACAGAGGTTGGCCGCTTCAGTTCGGGCTCATCACCGGTCTCAAAGTTCTCCTCAGTCACCTCAGGGGAGCATTGAAGAAGTGCAGCACATGGCTAGGGTGTGGGATGCGGTTCTTAGCTGCCTGCTCTGGAGTGCAGAACCGATTGTTCCTTGAGTCGCTGAAGTCCTTATAATTGCTGGGTCCGTCTTCTAGCCCATATGACTGGCCTGGCACAATGGCTGGTTGCTTGAAGATACAGACATTCATCTTCTGCCAAAATGTGAAGTTGTTGATGAGGTGCGTAATGGCTCGGTCCACAGCATAGCCATCAGCCATCTCCGCCATGGCAGACGCGGCTTGCTTTTCATAAATTTCACCTTCTCCACACTGCCGTACAAACAGAAGACATTGAAGACTTGATCATAGTTCATCTTAGATGGATCCAAGCCATAGACTTGGTGAGCGGTGAGCCCCCACAGGTGAACCCATCCTTCTCCCTCCGTAGTGGGGTGGCGTAGCCCTCATCATGGTAATGGCTGTGGTATCCACTATGGTGCCCTCCGTATTCTATGGGATGTTCTCTCAGGAGAGGGGGCTGCCACTGGTCTTTGTTGGGGTTACTACCAGAGTCACCTTGTCCATTGAAGCTGGGGTTGTGTATTTCCAAGTAACTTGATCGTTCTTGAATACATTTAAACATGAGTGAGGCCTTTGGGCGCTGTGCACTTTGCACAGACTCAAACTCCACCATAGCCTGGACTCCATTCTTCCGGAAAATGACAGTTCTCTAGACAGGGCCACAAGGATTGCAGGTAGTGTGAAGCTCATCCATGGTTATGGAGTAGATGGGGTTCAGGATTGTAAACAGAAGCACACTGTTGAAGTTCCGGGAGTCGTCAGAGTCCCCTGGGCCAGAGATCTTCTGGCTGGTAGAGTAATTGACCAAAGCAGGGTGACCAGCAATGTAGATATGGTTGTCTGCAGCGTAGTTTACTGCTTTGCAAGTCCCCAGCACGTCTTCAAACTCTACCAGTGCCTGCCTCTTTTTTGGCATCATCATCACCACAGAGCTGATGGGTCCAAATTCGTGCAGGGATTTCCCAAGGTTGGTTTTGTCAATCAGGCCCCTAATGTGAATAACTGGGGAGGCAGGGGTTTTGTTGGGGGGTCATCGTAGTTCTCCTGATCATCCTCCGCTGCCGCCTGTTACGTGCTGACATTTTCAGTCTTCAGCCATTCAGGGCCTCAGCCTCCCTTGTTGCCACCGCTGTAATAGGAACCACAACTGCCTCTGCCGCCTGCCACCATCTTCACCATCGCTTCCGCCCTCCTCAGCTGCTTGTCCGGCTGCTGCCTCTACTCCAGCCGTCGACGCTGCTTCTCTCGCTTGATAGTTCTTGTAATCACTTTTACTTTCTATCTTTAACCCTTAAAGCAGTTGCCTGATGGGAGACCACACTTACTGTCATGTGCAAAGCTCTTTAGAGATGTGGCTCAGCACCTCTGGTACTGATGAAGGAAGCTGGGGCATGGGCATGCTAATGTACTGGTCCCAAAGCTACAAGGGCACTGGCTGTGCTCACTAACCATCCCTAGGCCACCAAACCATCTGTTCTCAAAGCAGAACCCTTTCGATGTTAATAATAGCTAAAGTAATCAGCAGTCCTGGGGGATTTGTCAAGTACTTTACAGCTGACCGAGCTCATTTGCATATGTTCTCTCAGGTCTGATATTTAAGATGGCTTGATGTGAAGCCAGGTTACATTGAGATCTTCTGTTCTGAGAAGTTAAATGCTTGGGAAGAGCATATAGACAGAAAACAAACACACAAAACTCAAGTTTCTGGTTGGTGGGAGGTTTTGCTTACACACACTCATCCTAATTGAAGACATTTTGAAATGAGCACCATCGGCCCTCTTCTCTTTACATCCTTACAGCAACCTTCTGAGCTGAGGCTGGTCATTCAGAGGAAGAAGCTGAGGTTAGAAGCTCACTAAGTGAACTAATTCAGTGGGACCACAGCTTCAAGGCACTTTCTATTCTGACATGCCTCCTGTGTCCCAGCCCCTGGCCTGCTGGGAAAATCCCAAGCTGTGATCCCAGGAAGCCGAGGTCAGGGCACTGGCCAGTACCCTGCTTCTTATCCAGAGTTCCCACTGACCCCAGCTAGGTCTCTGTGGTGGAGGTGGAGGCAGGGGGAGGGCTCTGAGTAGATAAAGGGTTTCTTTGAGTCTCATCAAGTGTCCAGAAGGAAGCTGGAACGGGATAAACAATGTTAGTAAGATAAGGACAATCCTCTCACTGGTCTCAGAGGAAGGCATCCATCACTCATTCATTCTCTTGTTCTTCCACTTGACTGTCACTGAAGCCTTATCAAAAGCACACTCTGTGTCGGGCGTTTTGCTAGGTGCCTGGGATGCTGGGATTTGGTACAGCAGAGTTGATGTCTTTTCAAAGCTAAGCCTTGGGTCAGCAGAATGAACTGAACATGTGTGTTTTTCCAGGCCTCTTCTGTGTCACCGTCCAGTGAACTGTGCCCTTCATCAGGATTCGTGGGTTAACTGTTTTTCCTGCATCTGTGGCAAAATACCTGACAATGTAGGCAACATAAGGGAAAGGGGTTTGTACTTGTAGTTTGAGGTTGCAGTCCATCACAACGGAGAAGGCATGACAGCAGGCGCCCAAGGCAGCTGACACACTGCCTCTGCAGCCAGGAAGCAAAGACAGAAGAATGAACCTGCCCCTTGTAGGGGGAGGTGATGATACTAAAGCCTGGTTTTCTAATGTCTGTTTGTTTGTTTTGTTTTTAGTTAATAAAGGAGGCTGGGAGCCAATTGATGGGCAGAACGGACAGGTAGGACTTCTGGGTCCCAGGAGGAATAGGAGACACAGAAAAGAGAAGGTTTTGTTTGTTTGTTTGGTTTGGTTTTTGTTTTGGGGGGGGGATTGTTTAGTTTTTGCCATGCTTTGGAAGGAGAAGCATGAAACAATCATGTAAGATCTCAGGGATGCTAGAACCAGTGGCCTCCACCACCAATAGATAGCCAAAGAGGTCAGCTCACATTCTCCTTTTTATTCAGCCCAAGACCCTAGCCCATAGAATGGTACTACTCACATTCAAGGTGGATCTTCTCTCCTCAATTAGTTCAGTCTAGACTCTCCTTCAAAGACATGCCAGAGGCCCGTCTCTTTAGTTCTTCTAGATTCTGTCAAGGTGACACACTAACGCTCATGGTCCTTAGTACTTGTCTTTTGGGTTCTGCCAGGCTTCTATGTGGGTTTTCTGCCTGCAACCTCACACTTCCAATCCAAACTCCACTGTGCTGGCAACACACATGGAAAGGTCAAGCAGAGTGTGTGCTTGCTCTGCTGAGAATTTTTTAATGGCTCCCCTCTGTCCTCAGCATGACCAAAACATTGACAGCTCAGTCATGGTGTGGCAGCTACTTAGGACTCCAACTTTATCTCTCTTTTCTTTCTCCATGGACTCTGGCTTCCCAAAAGCCAGTCTGGTTTACAGGGACCTCCAGTTCCTTTTGCCACAAGGCAGGCTTCTGAGTCTTTGTGCAAGCTGCTGCTTCCATTTTACGACAGGTCTTACCCTTTGCCACCAGACAGTATCTCCTGATCTCACAGGGTCCACAACAGTGGCTTGTGTCTCCCAGCAGCTACGCAGAACAAATGACTCATTCGCTCATGTTTGGGTTTATATATCAATGAGACCAAACCAAAAGATACCCAGATAGCTGGACAAACATTCTTTCTAGCTGTGTCTAGGAAAGTACCAGAAGAAACTAGAATTTAAAGGAGTATCCCAAGTGAAGAATACTACCCTTGCCAATGTGTGGACATCTTCAAGTCCATTGTGGGCCCAACCTGGACAAAGAGAAAGGAGACAGGCCAATGTCTCCCTCTATTATAGTTGGGACATCCATATTCTATTGACCTTAGACATCAGCGCTTGGTCCTTAGACCTTTGAACTGGCCAGCACTGGTCCTGTAACTGTATACTCAGGCCACAAATACTCTCCCAGCTGTTCCTGGGCCTCCAGCTTACAGATGTGGTCAGCTTTCACACACAAGTCAAGTGTTCCTAAGGCTTCTCTTTCTGTACATCTGTAAGTAGGCTTTTCTTTTTGTTTCTCCTGAGAACCTTGATAAAAAGCATCCTACATTTCTACAGCTTGCCAGGTTGCTGCATCCCATTGGCATCTCTGATATTTTCTGCCTGGGTGATGCCTGGTCCCTGATGATGCTCACTAACTAGAGTCTGTTTGGCAAGCACAGGAGAACGTCTGTGGAAAACTACTGTCTATGATGTCTGCTCTAAAGCCACTTGCAAAATGCAGCAATGGGTATTTAGGGCTCTGGTGAAGAAAATGTACTTGGCTTTCTGGGGTGAGCAAAGGGGCTCCCATGAGACCTGTTGATGCTGTGGGTGAATGGACAGCTTAGTCACTACAGCAGGGAAAGTCCACATGCATTCCTGAGACTAGTCTTATGACCACAGATACTTCTGTGCAAGTTTCCAAAAGGAAAAGAAATCCATTGGCCTTTGTCTGTCTGTGTCCGTTTCCATCTCTCTCTCCCTCCTTCTCTCCCTCTACTTCCAGAATTTGTTTCTGCATCAAGTCCAGGGTTATAGCCCCCAATTTCTGCTAGTTTTACTCAAAGTGGTAAAGTTGGGGCTTGAAAAATTAGAGAATCAACCTCATGTAGACTTGACTAAGTGGACTTAAGAGCTGGGAGTCTCCCCACCTGCTAGCTCTTGGGGTCTTCTGGACACCTCAGCAAACTTCCTACTGCTGTCCTGGTTTAGGTACATCCCCATGGCTGTTCAGGTCCCCCCCTCCCACACTACCGTCTTTCCCTGGGTCCCCCCAAACTTCTGTCTTGCCCTGGGTTCTCCACCACTGCTATCCTGCCCTGGGTTCCTCCCCCATTACCAGAGAACAGGTACCTCTGTTGATAGCTGTCACTTCCAAATGGCTGTTTCTTTCTGCTGTACACTTTTATTCACCAATTTACTAAAATAACAGGGAGCCCCTTGTGGGACAAATACAGGGGCTATGGTCAGTACATACTGCATGCAGGGTTCTTGTTCTTCTGAAGCTCTCTTGATTCTCTAATAACCCTCTGAGCTGAGCAGAGTGATGTTTCCAATTCTTTCTTTGTGCAGATGAGGAAGCTGGGGTGCGGCCAAAGGATGCTATGTAGACAGGTGAAGGCAGATGTGGCCTGTGGTTTGCCTCTTGTCTTCCCATGATCCAGTTCTCTCAGAGATTGACTGGTGCCTCCACCTGTAATGACTCTGGCCCTGCCAGCCAGAAACCAGGGGGAGGGGGAATTCTTCCATCGATTTCAGTACCCTGTCTCCCTGGGCTAAAGCTTACTGATACAAACCTCTACTCTGCTTTTAAAGTCTTTCAAATTAAAATAAAAAACACCGTTTGCTGAATAAATGCATAGACAGAGCACAAAGTGGTAGATTTGACCCTCTTGATACCAGGTAGCCTTGGAGCTAAAGTTTAAAAGAACGTTAAGAAACTGTGAGTCCGGCAGCTTGTCTACCTGAATCAATGGGCCTGAAATCCTCAGGCCTGTGGTGTATCTTTCTAGTAATGCTTATTCTCAATATCACTGTGCTATTGGGGGGTTTTAAAAATGAGTTTTAATCACGTTGTTCTCTTTTATGTATAAAACCCTTTAGAAGGGCTCCCCTACACACAATGTAAATTTAGAAAGCAATCATTTTATAAGCACCGAAAAACCCAAATCAATATTATCTGCCATAAAGTACAATCAGAACGAGCTTTGTTTTTCAATTTGAACTTGGAGCAGCTTCCTGGCCAGTGTTGAGCCATGAGCTTACTTGAGGGTGGGGAGAGGGGGGAAGGAGGAGGAAGAAGAATAGGAAAAGGAAGAGAAGGAGAAAGAGGAGGAGGTGAGGATAAGGGAGAGGAGGACTGGGGATGAGGAGTGGGAGAAGGAATAAGGAGGGAGAGACGAGGAAGAGTGTGGAGGAAGAAGAGCACTTAACAAGTTCAAGTACTGACATCTTCCTCCTGGATCAACAGCAAGATCAGAAGAGAAATGTAAGAAAATGTGTTTCTCCTAAAGTGACTCCTTCATCTTTCTCAGGGCACATAGCTTGTATCACCATGGAGAATTTAGCAAAGTGACTCCTACTGTGCCTCATTGTAGCAGCAACATCCTGAAACCAGGCTGATAAAGGATTTGTGTTCTGCAGATGGTGGCAGGGTCCAGGTTAGGTGCTCATAGCATGCCAGGGTGACACTTTACTGTGATGGGGAAGCTCTGAGAAAGCCTAGCTACTCTTGCTTCTTCCCATATGTGGCTCTGGGGGACTGGGACAAGGGAGGTTGACTGCTCTCCCTTAAAGGAATTAGACTATGGGAAGTCTTGTCAAAGCTCTTGTACATGGTTGGACATTTGTCCTCACTGGTCAAAGGCTCTGGGGTTATGGGACTTTCCCCTATTTGTATCCTACTTTATATAGAGAGCTACTTCTCAAAAACTATGTATATGCTGAGGGAGAGTGGGCAGAAGCAGTTCTAAAGGGACCTGTAGGACCATGAGTAAAGTGAGGGCTGGGGTTCAGGGTTGGGAGGGGAGCAGCCAACACATGCCATGGGACCCCACCTGTCATACACAGAGGCAGGAATCATATAAACCTGAACTTCCTTAAGCCTCAGTTTATCTCACTTGACTAGTCTGCTGATGTGCTAGGCAGACCCCAGAGAGGCTTAGAGCTGATGAAGTGTGCAATGGCAGGAAAAGGTAGATATTGGAGATGTTCTGGATTCTTTGACTCCAAGTGACCCATTTGACCCACCCCCTCCCTCGGGTGAGTAGATGAAGTGTGGGTCAGGTTAGGCTTTTGCCTTCACAAAGAAGTTTAGCATCTGGCCTCTCTGATATCCGGTACAGTCATAGCTTTGTGAAGTCACTAACTTCCCCTATTCTCTGTAAGGGTGTGAAAGCCAGCAGAGGTCAGTAGGTTGTAGAGATGGTGTCCACACCCTGAAGTAACTGTCACCTTCTGCCCACTCTACGAAGTGTTCAGATGACTGAGGCACGTGGTGGGGTGTGTCTGTTTTCTCTGTTTTGCGGCGGGGAAGAATTCCCTGGGAATTCCCAGACTCCTGGAGATAGGCAATGGCCAAGCTAGGAGGAGGGCTGGCTGGTGAGCTTCCTTTGACCACTGGATATTTTGGGTTGGCCTGGAAAGCAACTAGAGTGTGACCTACTCTCAGGGTTCAGGCCTGTGTATGGGGTTCATCCTGACTTTGGGGAATACTTTACAGAACTGGGACTTTCCCATTGTTAAAATGGGGAGGAAATGCCACACTGTCTCCAAATCTCAGAGCATAAAGGGGGATCTGGGTGGGTAGAATGGAGTGTCGGGTGGGTAGGAAATGCCTATATGGATTCAGGGTGGGGTGGCTGTCCTATACTGTTTACCAGGTCCTGGTAATCAGAGAGACACAGGCCAGGAGGACTCTGGCTGCTCCAGGCCCTGCCCTAGAAGCACATCCTCACTTCTGCTGCCTGGTCTCCAAGGTAGCTATGGGTTGGGTCTTTGTGCCTGAGTAGAGCTGGCCAGAACACATTCCCATAGCCACCACGATGCTCCAGAAGGCTCCAGGCTCAGGCCTGACTGGGCAGTGTGGCATTAACTATCTCTCCAGGTGACTTCAGGAGCATCACCTCCAGTGCCCCTAGTTATTAGGATCCTCCTGCATGCAGACCCTGTACTAAGTGCTTAAAATCTTTTATCTAAGCCTCAGAACCAAGTGGAAAGCTGTACATATTGTCTGAACCTTCCAGGTCTGGGAGAATGGCTCTCTCAAAGACTGTGAGGGCTGTCTGGACTAATGTCTGGTCTGTGGTTCAATGTCTCCACAGGTGTGAGGAAGTCTCTACTGGGTTCTACTTCCTAGGGGTTCTAAGTGGGAAGAAAAAGGTTCTAGAGCCTGGGCCTCTGTAGCTGTGTTTTGAGATCTGCTCACCATTCCCCTTAGGAGCAGTGAGTAAGACAGATGCAGATAAAGTGAGAGACAAGTCTCATCAGCTCTAAAAACCTATCTATTATATGTGAGTACCTGCCTGGACACATATCTCTATCCATTTTAAGGATATAAGAGAATAATCTGAAACTTGACCCCTTGTCTCTGAATTACAATTCAGTCACTTATGTTGTGTGGCCATGACCAAGTACTGTGGTCTTGTGGTTCCTCTGTTTCAACATCTGCACTATGGAGTGATAGATCCTGATATCTAGGGTTACTGCCAGAGTCTGGTGAGTTAAACAGATAAATAAATAAATGCTTGCCAGTCTCTTAGAACGGTGCCTGCGAAGATTTGCACATGTAAGCTGTTGTCATCATTCTGTTACCTGGCTTCTTGGGTGTTTATGCTTCATGCGAGTGATGATACTGGTGGCTCTGACTCTGCCTTGCATCACTTTATCTGCTTACCTTGGCCTTGTCACCTATGAGGAGAACAGTGCCAAGAGGGTGCTTATGATAAGTAGCCTGAGAAGACAAGTCCTACTGTAAGGATCTCTGGAACCTTCCCATGAAAAACACATGTTGCTTTATAGATAAAGTGGGGTCCCGGGGCAGTATGTAGATTTGTGTATATGTATGTATGCATGTGTATGAGTGTGTGTGTGTGGGGGGGAAACTCTGGGAATTGCAAGGACTCTGGTTCAGAACATGAGTGAGAGTGAGGACAGTTCTGGGCCTGTGTGCAGAAACTGCCACACAGAGAGCTTCCGGCCAGAGGATCCACACTGCAAGGTGCAGAGAGTGAGCTGTCTATTAACTCCCTGTACCTGATGCTTAGCCTGAGGATACAGAGGACACAGCACAGAAAGCAATGGGAACTATATGTTCTAGTTTTGGTCCTCACAGTGCTTTAGAAAACCCCTGTTGACGGTGGGAAAATGAAGTTTGTTTAGAAAATGTGTCTGTCACTGTTATTGTTGACTTTTGCCCAGCTGTTGGGAGCAGATACAATTAGAATGACCTGAAGCATCTGTCTTTGGATAGTTATCAACATCACTTTCATGGTGTGTGTGTGCGTGTGTGTGTGTGTGTGTGTGTGTGTGTGTGTGTGTGTAAACACTGGCCATTTAGGACCAAGAGCTTCTGTGATGAATGATCAGAGATCCTGAACTACAGTAAAGACAAAAGGATAAACATACTGTCTACCAAAATGGTGGGGTGAAGTTTTCAGAGACTATCAACACTTCCTCCCTGGAGTCAGGATGCCAGTGCTACAAACAACTGCTTCCCTTGGGGGACCATTAATCACACTATCTGCTTGCTGCCCTAGGTAAAAGAAAGATGGAATCAAAGGGAAGAGGGACTTCAGCACAGCAGGCTGCCTGAGTCAGTCACTACTCTGCAAACCGGAATGAAACCCATTCACTTAGCTAGATTTTTCTGAACCGTTATTTGGGTTGTCAGGGCCATCTCAATTGGAAGGCAGGTAATTCTTTTATTTCTCTGTAGCAAATGCACACTCAGGGAACATGTTATCTCTCTCTCTCTCTCTCTCTCTCTCTCTCTCTCTCTCTCTCTCTGTGTGTGTGTGTGTGTGTGTGTGTGTGCTTTCTGGCATTCACAAACCACAGATTTCCTCTCCTAGACATTCTTCCAGAACTTTCTTAGGGTTTCCATTGCTGTGAAGAGACACCATGACCAAAGAAACTCTTACAAAAAACATTTAATTGGGTCTGGAGATTCAGTCCATTATCATCACGGCAGGAGGAATGGTGCTGGAGAAACTGAGAGTTCTACATCTCATTCTGAAGGCAAACAGGAGAAGACTGACTTCCAGGCAGCTAGGAGGAGGGTCTCAAGGCCCACCCCCACAGTGAAAAACTTCCTCCAATAAGGCCACACCCACTCCAACGAAGCCACACCTCCTAGTAGTGGCACTCCCTGGGCCATGCATATTCAAATCACTATAAGAACATTCTACATATTTTGTGGCTTCTATACACACAACCCCATTGCTAAAGAGATCTTCAAATCCAAGAAGCATCCATGATAATTAGCCCAACACTGCCATTACTGACAGCAGAGACAAGGAGTGCACGCAGTAATTGGGCCATGCCCTTCAGAGCAGAGGCTGGGCATCAGTGGTCAGGGCACTTATTTTGCGTCCTAGTTGCTACCTGCAAGGCTCAGACATGCAGCCTCACTTGGAATCCTGGTATGTTTTCCATTCCTCTGGGCATTGTGATGCAAGCTTCAAGGCCTTTTTGGTGTTTGGCTCAGGACTCCCACCTGTTGATTTGCTTTGCCACTTCTGAGTTTCTATGTCTGGCTTGTTTTATTTAGTTCTAGCCGCCCGAGGCTGCTTAAAATAATGAGGTCACAGGGGTAAATTTAACCTCAGATTAGATCTTTGGGGCTATTGGACACAGCCTGTTTATCTTGATGATTCAGGCCTTCAGTGAAGAATGGAGGGTCTGAGCCCTTCTGTCCAAATGCTTAGTTACTATGCCTCACATCTACCGGAGACCATTTTTCATAGCTGGGCTGGGATCACACACTGTGCAAACCAAGCATTTGGCACTAAGTCTTCACTCTCTTCATCTACTCATCCAGTCACTAGAGACCCTTTTGAGTTTTTACTATGTCCTTGTGACACAGTGGTGACAAGGACCAAGTCTTTAACACTGAGGAGCTCAGGGTCTATGGGCCTCAAACTGAACTGCAATTTACCCTGTCACCTGCTGCTGAAGGGTCTGCCTGGCATATGGGATCTGTTTCCAAAGGATACAAACAGCATCTCTGAGTTCAAAACACTGACACTGGCTTTGTTTAGAGTTTTGCCCTTTGTGGCACGTATACCTTATGCTGATCAGAAGCATGAAGAGAGTTGGAATGTGGATTATTCTTCATCAGCTGAAATGGGACTTTTGATGGCACCTCCTTTGGCTTCAGAAAGGGCTGAGGTCACTCTCTCCAGGTCTAGAAGGTGAATGACAAGAAGAAATTTTCTGCCAAAATTTTCAAAGTTTCCTTGGGACTACATGATCAATGGTCTGCTCTTATTTTCTGAAGAGGTGATGACAGAGACAGCCTGGATGTATCCTTTCTCTACCCTCTATCCTTTCTCTGTTGGAATTTTGGGAAGTTCCAGAAAAAAAGGATGACTCATTGCACTGAGAATATGCTGCAAGAGAAACAGCCATTAGTAACAGAGGTTCTGGTATTCTGACTCCAGGAGGGTGAAGAAGAAAACTGGTTTACCTTTGATAGTGCCCTTCTATCTCTATTCCAAGTATGTATAAGCATTTCCTTCCTTCCTTCCTTCCTTCCTTCCTTCCTTCCTTCCTTCCTTCCTTCCTCTTTCTTTCTTTCTTTCTTTCTTTCTTTCTTTCTTTCTGTCTTTTTTCTTTTCTGCTTTTAACTCTTCTAGCCTAATTAGTGCTTCCACTAATTAGTGCATGGAAGCAGAACCATTGACCAAAAAAAAAAAAAAAAAAAAAAAAAAAAAAAAAAAAACAAGTCAAATTACCAAGGGCCACATAACTGAAAACACTCTCCCTACCCCCAGCAGCCATCAATGGCCAATAGTTCCTTATCTGTGGGTGAGGCTTGATGAAACCCTCCTTACCTGTGCTGTAATGTTGATTACTTTGTTCTTACACAGGTCTTGAGCAGGCAGCTACAGCCATTGCTAGTGTGTGACAGGTCTGACACTAACCAGAACATTATTTTGTTTGTTATTTTTGTTTTGTTCTGTTTGCTTTGCAACACTCCAATCCCTCCACGCTTCAGTCTTTCTGTTCCCTTCTCCTTGGGGCTTCCTGAGGCTTGGGGGAGAGGCTACAATATACATGTTTTATTTAAGGCTGAGCATTGAGTCTTGATTTGGCAGATGACATACTTGGTGTGTACATTCAGGACCTTCTTATCCAAAGTGGTAAGGGTGAACTGATCTGGAGTTTCACCTTTCCCTTTGTAAGGAAGAGCATGTCACCATAACCATGTGTAAAGTGTGCACTCCCCTTTCAGTTGTCTATGCCACGGGAAGGAATGGGGAGGAGGTAGTCAGCATTCCTTGCTTCATCACACAGCTCTCCACATGCACAATCACTTCTAGCCTTCATCTAACTTTGTGCCTTTTCTGGAACTCCAGGTTATTTCAAGGAGTTACCTGAATACTTTCAAAACTGTGTTATTGTCACTCTGCCCAGAAACCTTCATTCTGTTGGCTTACCAGAGAAAGATGAACTTTGTACCAAACAGGACGAAGGTTTCTGTGCATAGACATGAGAAACGTTGGGGTTTTACGGCACAGCCCAGAATGGGTTTGTAGGATGAGGCTCCTTATTTTATACTTGCCTATCCCAGGACTCAACTTCCTCTGCCTGCTGTGTCCTCTGTGGCTTGGGAGTCTTTCTGGGATTCTCTGAGTCTATCAGAGATGAAGGATGGACTAGGGTGTGGACACCCCTGCTCTGATCTAGTGCTTCTTGGCTGGTCAGGACACTTCCTTTCTCATCAGCTTGGTAGGAACTTGTCTGTGGGAGATGTGCTTTACCGAGGTGTCCTGGAGAAGAAGGCAACTAGGGGGGAAAGTAGGCCAGCACAGTCATAATCTGAATCAGTACCTTGCTTATGAGCTTACAAATGTACCTTAATACACCATCCTTGTTAATCCCTGTGAAGATGATTTAAGGCCTCTTTCTTGAATAATTCTCACCAGCCAGAGCCAATGTGAGGGATGGCAGATGAATGGGAACTCACTCTGATTTCCTGTGGATGTGACTGTCAGAGCAGAAGTGAAAATCCGCAAGGGCAGCTGCCCACTCATGTCCTACAGTTTTCAGGTGGGTGGTACTTTTATTTAGCTATAACTTCCCCAGTTACAGCTTAAGCCTTATAGTCCCACACCTCAAGAAATGAAAGGTCAGGAGATAAACACTCAGAAGAACCTCTGATGTCACCTGCCATACAGTAGGTGCACAGAAAATGGTAACAAGCATTTCACAGAGGCCCAGACCCAGGAGGGTTGACAGCATGCTACTTAGTTCAGATAAAGCATGGTCCCTGGCAGTGACTTTTGGTTACAAGGATCCGGTGAAAAATCAGAATATTGGGTCTTACCTCAGAGCTTCTGAGTGAGAACTCACTGTAGCATTGTAGCAATAAATATTAGAAAAAAGGAGACACCAACCCTCGCTGTCTCTGGCACCGTAGGGCCACATGACATCTGTGGGGTATTTTCGTCTTAATCAGCAAAATGTCTCCACCTGACTTGCTAAGTTCCCAAGTTCCATCCCAGTTTGCCATCAGCTACTCTCTGGTCCCAGCTGCAGCCACCCTACCACAGTTCCCTGCTGGGAACTCTGCTCACATTCCCAGAAACCCAGTAAAATCAAAACTCTAGAGGCTCATAATTCATCAATCAGATTTATATCAGTAAATTCTCACTCCACAAAACATCTACACAATAAATTCTGAGCCAATTCATGTTGATACAAACTGCCCACCTAGTAAGACAAACTGTCCTGTAATAATCCATAAATTACAAATCCTTGGGTAGTGGATCCCAACTGACCTGCCCCCCACCTGAACCTAGTGCCTCTGTATGTTGTCTCTATATTTCTTTCTGTCCAAAAGGTCTGCTTTTCTTTCTCTTCTCTTCCTCTCTTTGACCCAGAAGAACTGCTTACTCCTTGCTCAGTGATCGGTCCCTGAACTTCTTTTTAACTGCCTAATCACAGGCCTTGTCTTATCTTGTGCCTGCCCTCACCTGCATATAGACATCAACAATTCACCCTTTCTCTCTAATTAAAATAAATAGAACCTTTCTCTCAAATGTAAGTTGACCACAACTATTACCATTTTGTAACTTACAAAGTACAAAAAACACATAACACCCCCTCCATCATTTTTGTCAGTTAAATAGAACATTTTGTTATCCATCTTAGCTTAAGAAAGGCTTAAAATTTATGTTATGTCTTGGCTAGCTTGTATACTATTTGATAACTATCTAATTAAATTATATTTTGTCAATTTAAGTAGCCTGAGTAGGCCATGAGACTATAATTAGTCTTTAACCATGTCAGAAATTAGGGAATGGTCAATACTATCTGAAAATATGGGAAGTATAACATGACTCCAGAACTGAGACTAGTTGTAGAGACAACTGTCTATCAGTAATAGAGAGTTACCTGTTAGTAAGACATAAGAGCATCAATCTTCAACCTTCTGGCCTAGGAATATGACAGCCTTTAGTGAAACAGGAATTATTAAAAACTAGCTTATTCTATCTCAACAGAACTAAGCTGTCCCAACCTGTAAATTGTGCCCTCTCAAGAACAGTACAGGTCTGTAGGAGAAATAGGCAATCTTTGTCCAGTGACTACCTAGCCACAGTGCATTACCGCACCTAGAGGTAGAGATGCTCAATTTCTCTTTTGAATTTACAAAAAGGGATGTTAGGAGCAGATATGCCTCAACAAATGATAAATAACATTAAATGCCACATTTTGCAGATTTCTGACGTTTTTGAAAACCATCTATCTATGTAAAGTAATCTGGACTGTTGTCCATTAGCTACTCCTAATAAATTATCTTGAAAACGCCCTAACAGCAAACTCAGAGCTATGAATTTGGTATCTGGCCCTCCTAGGCGTAATCATCTCAGATGAGTTTATAATAGCAGTTATAGGACTGGGACTAAGCCTTGTATTCTTAAATGTGTTGTGTAGACACAATGCCTATATGAGAGTAACAATATCAATCTCAATTTTAAATCAATAAGAAAGTCATATCAATGAAAACATTAAACTTGCATCAAATAAATTCTGTACTCATGTAAAGGATTATAACTTCATGTTAGTAACAAACATAAGGATTTCTACTAAATCAGGTATGGCTGTATATATATATATATTTTTTTTTTGCTAATTCCTCTCTGTTAAATTATGATCATTTCTAAATTCACCAGAAAGACAACCTTAGAGTAACCACCTCCAGCCTCTCAAAGTTCATGAAACTTGGGCAATGACTCTTTAATAACCTCTTCAAGCTGTCGATGGCTGTTGAGATATCTTGGGGTGGAGGAGGGAGTAGGACAATGAGGGAGCCAGCCAGGCCACCCCATTGATATTTGTAGTCTCTGGTGTCTGTCTTGACTGGAGGATCAGTTCAAGCAGGCTAGTTCAGCATGTCTGAGGGTGAGACTCACCACTGCACATTCTGTAATATATATCTCAAGACTAAATTTTTAGTATCATCAAGATATCTGCATAGATTGTATCTGTCTGTATAGAGTGCACAGACTGATTAGGATGACATTTTGTTTGTTTGGTTTTGTTTTGTTTTACTCTCTTGAATCTAGTTCCTCGGGAGGCCTCCCTCTATCAAATCTGATCCATATAACTCTGGAAGATGTGAAGAGTCTAATCACCCTTTCTAAACACACAATGACAAAACCTTTCTCCCAAAATAGCATGTCCTTTAGTTGGCAACCAGAAAAGCTTGCATCTTGCATCCTCTCCCAGGGAAATAATATAACCACAAAACTCAAAATCACACCCATTTTGAAAATTAAAACAATCTAAAAGAAAAGAAGTAAACTAAAATACTGTATGAGTCAGTATTTAGGCCTCCCTAATCTGTCACCAACAACTCATTTTTGGCAAACAGTGCAAGGGATTCACCTCTGCTCTGATCTGTACATTGAGGTTTGAGAGTCCCTGTGGCAGAGGGCATCTCTGGGACTGTATATTCCAGGTCTCTCCACTAGCCTGGTGCAAAAGGTGTAAAGGAAAGGCAGGGCTCACATCTTGGACTGGCAAGAGAACAGGAGACAGTGACATCGAACCTGCCATTTCCTGTCATGGGACATTTTTCTGTTTTTGTTGTTCCAACTAAAGTATTTCTCCTTTTCCCTTCTCACTCACTGTGTTAACACACTTTGCTCAGACCCCCCCCTCTCTCCCTCCTTCCCTCCCTCCCTCCCTCCCTCCCCCCCCTCTCTTTCTGCATGTGCTCAGGTGCATGGGTTCACACTTGTGGGGACTCCAAAGGTTAACCTCAGTTGGCATCACCCACCTTGTATTTTGAGACACAGTCTCACTGGCCTGGAACTCATCCTGTACGCTCAGCTGTCTGACCACCCAGCCTCACTGATCAACCCCATCACTTCCTCTAGGGTGCTGGAATTTCAAGTATATGTAAGCACACCTAGTCCTCTAAAATGTACATTCTGGGGATCAAATGTAGGTCCTTGTGCTTACAAGGCATGCACTTTAATGACTGAGCCATCTGCCCAGCCCTTCTTGGAAACTTCAAAGCTTCCAGATGATCAAGAACAGACAAGGGCCTCTAATAATTGAATCCATATAGGGTGATGGGCTTTCAGGGCCTAAGTGGCCACTCCAGGGGATCAAGGGAAGATTGCAGCACTTTCTAATTATTATAGTGTACAGGTTGTCATGGTGACAGGAGAACTGAAAGTAGAATGAACAAGATGTTGAAATAAGTATTTTGAAAATAATCCATAGTAGATATTCTTTGAGTTGGACGCTGGGAAGTCATATTCTGCCTCTGTTGGGGTTAGGAAACAGTAGCAGGTTAACCACAGAGATAGTCAGAAAAGCATAACATACCCCCACACCTCTTTGCCTCTCTGTCTTTCTATACTTAGGTAACAAAACCATAAATGGAACAAAATAGCCCCTTACTGTTTACCTGGTGCTTTGAAGACATTTGTTTACTTGCCATACACTATTGAGTGTATGTCCTCAGTGTTGACAGTAGAAACTGAGCCAGCTCCTGAGGATATAATGGAGGAGAAAGCAGACACACATTCTTCCTCTTCCTCCTGAGGACTTACACAGCTATGGGTTAGGCAGAATTTTATTGCTACACCCGAGAACCAGTGCTGGGCATGGCAGCTCCCAAGGCACCCTCGTGACAATCCTTTGAGTTTGGGGCTTTTATAAGCTGTTGTCAAGACTTGGGTAGCTAAGATGTCCAAACCCAAATGCTTAACTTGCCCCAAGATGGCACAGTGCCTGTTGGGCCAGGAAGAGCACAAACCTTGGACTCCTGGATGCTTATTCCACATGAGACTTCCCTCCTTGTTCTGTACATTTCTACCAGTGACCATGGAGCCCAGCCTTGAGGCTGAATGGGGTCTGAAGACAGAGAATATTTCTGAAAGCAAGACTTGAGGAAGCCTGGAGAAGGGGGTGAGAGCAAGGGAGAGGGGCAACCAGCAAACCTTTTCTGTGGTTGGGAACTAAAGCTTGGAGTGGAATCTGCCATTGGGAAGCACAGGCCTTGCCTATAACAGAGGCTGTTGGGGACGCAGGGGCAGGGAGATGTTGGAATGATGGGCTACAGCTAGGTGTCAATAATCTTGAGGACTTCACTGGAAAAAGTTAGTGCTTTGGGAAACAGATCTGCCAACACACACCAGCATGAAGAGATCAGAGGTCTGACTGAGGAAGATCATACTCACTTGTGAAGATGGAGGATGGATTTGATCCATTTGGCTGTGATGTCAAGTAGCATCAAGAGACTATGAAACAATGCATTAGGGAGCTGTTACCATACTCCTTCCCAGTTTCCCAACCTGCTAGATAGAGGGATAGCTATTTCCCCCATTTCCCCTGTGCATATACTGTGTGTGTGTGTGTGTGTGTGTGTGTGTGTGTGTGTGTGTGTGTGTGTGTGTGTGTATGTGAGTGTGTGTGAGTGTGTGTGTGTGTGAGAGTGTGTGAGTGTGTGTGTATGTGAGTGTGTGTGTGAGTGTGTGTGTGTGTGAGTGTGTGTGTGAGTGTGTGTGTGTATGTGTGTGTTCCAACTACCCAGAGATGCATTGATAACTGTAAATTCAGGCCCTGTGTGTCTGGGCGAGCTTGGGGTTCTGCATCTTTCAGCAGCCCCCCAGTAATCCTGATGCCACTTCTCTAGGGTCCGTACTGTGTACTTAGATACAGAGAATGATGTCAGCATGCTCCACTCTATCCAGAAGCTTTGCTGCACCTTCTGTATGCATTCAAGTCTCAACCACCAGGAGGCAGTTAGGACCACTCTTCTCGATTTACTGATAATGAAGTAGCATTTTTAAGCTTCAAGTAAATGTGTTCAAAGCTTCAGGGACAGGCTAACTCAGCCTCTGAATCCTTCACACCATGCTGAGCAAACACCATGCAGCCAGAGTCTAAGAACTTCTCATTAAACTTCAGGCCCTTTGTGCAGAAAGCCAGTTTCTGTGTATTAACCACAAGAGAGACCGGATCATTACTCATAACTGCAAAGGAAGGAAGAGGCAGTTTTCTCTTTTCCTCTTGAGACCAAAAGGGAGGCCTTTAAGGAAGAGGCTTGTATGACTATGAAAGAACATGGAAAAGCTATGAGATCAGCGATGTCAACTCTTAAATTGGCTGTGTTGGGGTCAGTCTTAGTGTAATGGGGCTGGGGAGAAAGCAGCGTCTTTTGGCCTTGGTGCTGCCATTGACTGGTGTGACAAAGCTGGGAAGGCAGCCCAGGAATGTCTTCTTTCTTTTGGGGGATAGGAGGGGGACTTAGGGATTCAGGACATTGTGTAATCTGCTGTTGCAACATGCATGCTGGGGTTTTCCATGTTCTTCAGTCAGATCTGAAAAGCACCCGGGCAGTCCCTTATGTGCACCAAGACACAGTAACTGAGAGTGGTTTTTGCCCCTGGGTAGTCTGGTGTTGACATTTTAACTTTGGTGCCCCGAGTGGCAGGGCAGGTGTGAATATTAATGACCAGCCTTCACATACCCTGATTATGTTTTAAATTTTTCTTACTTTTAGTTAAAATATAATTACCTAATATAATTCCCCTCTCCCTTTTCATCCCTCTGACCCCTCATGTACCTGCTCTAACTCAAATTCATAGCCTCTACTTTGTTGTTACATTTGTATTGATAAATGCATAAATATTTAAATACAAGCTGCTGAGTCTGTTTCATGTTGTTTGTGTGTATATGATTTCAGGGCTGACCACTTGGTGTCTGATAACCAGTTAACATGTTCATCCCTGGGGAAAACTACTCAAATTCATTGCAGGCGGTAATTGTGGGTAGTTCTTGTCTAGGAGTGGGGCCTCCTGGGATGTCCTTCTTCTGTGTAAGTATGTCTGTTGAAGTTGCCATTGTTCCTGCAGTATTTGGACCTTCTTAGTTCTGAGCTAGAAAGTTAGGGTGGAATTTATTTTTAATATATACTCTTCTAGGTGGTTTCTATAGACTTCAGTCTTGGGAATTGCCTATTCAAAGACTCCATGAGAAAAGTGGGAGACCAGGGAAAGAAGGTACACTCTACAGTCAGAGAAATCCCCCAGACTTGGCTCCCACCCTCGGAGCTTATTAGCTTTGTAACTGTGTGTCTGATCTCTTGACCTCACAGATTCACATCTGTACATTAGGTTTACGGTGCTCAGTCTATAGTGATGGGTGAGAGTCCAAAGAAATGTTCAGATGCCTGCTATGCAACAGCTGCTTAAGGACTGCTTGTAAGTTTACACTCAGAGTACCTACCTGTTTCTGTGCTTTTGTTTTTCATATGTATATGTGTATATATATACATACATATACACACATCTGTTATGATATATATTTGTTATGATATATACATATATATGTACATATTTGGTATATATAGTGTGTTATATACTTGAGGTGTTTGTGATTGTTAGTGTGGGTGTGTATACATGCGTGTGGATGCACATGTGTTTGTAGAGGTCCCAGGTCAACACTGTCTATTTTCCCATATTTTCTTTCTTTACTTTTATGAGACAAAATATCTCATTGATCCTGAGGCGCATGGAGTTGCTTAGGCTGGTAGTCAGTGAAGTTAGGGAATCTGTCTGTCCACTCAACCCCAGAGCTCTGCTTATAGACATGTGCCACCGAACCTTGCTTTTATTTACACAAATCCTGGGGTCCCAACCCCAGGTGTCCATGCTAGTATGGCAGATGTTTTACCCAGCAATCCCATTTCCTTAGCCTTACTCATTTCTTACGTAGATAGGCTTTGGTTTCAGTTTCCTAGGATGTTTGCAGTGAGGAGTTAGAGGGGAGTGAGGAACATGGCATGCTGGGTTGATCCTAACAAGAATATTGTTAACAGGGACAAGGGGGAAGTTGACCTCATACTCCACACCTTTAGTTGCTCACATGAGGCTCAAAATGACCTCACAATGTGGCATTACTGATGCCAAAGTAAGAGAAGCTTGAGCCCAAGGATGAGAAGTGTGAGTTCCAGCGTAAGAGAGTTGGAGTCTGGAAGCCCTCACATACTGTAAGCAGGGAGGAGAGGGGTATGTCTCATAGTTCAGGGACAGGACAAGGATGGAGAAGAGAGTCCAGACCACAAAGCCAAGTATGGGAAGTAGAAAGAGGCAACACGTTGCTGTGTGTGGTGATTTCAAAGCACAGATTGGGGAAGTGAGCCAAAGAAGAAGAAACATTTGGGGAGAGGGTTGCCACACAGGCTTAGGCGCCTCATATGGAAGACCTTTTGTGACAGCTATTACGATCCTGGGCTCCTCCACTGGTTATGTTAGGGTACTGAATTAATGCCCATTTTCCATCGAGTTCCTAATCAGTCTTTCTCTTCTCCAACTCCAAAGGAGAAAATAGGTTTAGAAAGACAAGTAGGCATCTGAGTTTTTGATTTTAGCCATTCTGACTGGTGTGAGGTGGAATCTCAGGGTTGTTTTGATTTGCACTTCCATGATGACTAGGGATGTCGAGCATTTCCTTAGCTGCTTCTCAGCCATTCGATATTCCTCCACTGAGAGTTCTTTGTTTAGCTCTGTACCCCATTTTTTAAATAGGATTGTTTGATTTTCTGGAGTCTAACTTCTTGAGTTCTTTGTATATATTGGATATTAGACCTCTATGAGATGTGGGATTGGTAAAGATCTTTTTCCAATCTGTTGGCTGCCGTTTTGTTTCCTTGACAGTGTCCTTAGCCTTACAGACACTTTGCAATCTCATTAAGTCCCATTTCTTGATCCTTGATATTAGAGCACAAACCACTGGTTTTCTGTTCAAAAAAATTTCCCCTGTGCCTATGTGTTCTAAGGTTTTCTTTATTTTCTAATAGTTTCAGTGTACCTGGTTTAATGTGGAGATCTTTGATCCACTTGCACTCGAGCTTTGTACAAAGAGATAAGAAAGGGTCTATTTTAATTCTTCTGCATGCTGAGTGCCAGCTGAGCAGATGCTGGTGAGGATGCGGAGAAAGAGGAACACTTCCCCACTGTTGGTGGGGTTGTAAGCTGGTACAACCACTCTAGAAATCAGTCTGGCTGTTCCTCAAAAAATTGAACATAGTCCTACCTGAAGACCCAGTTATTCCACTTTTGGGCATATATCCCAGAGAAGCTCCAACATACAATAAGGACACATGCTCCACCATGTTCATAGCAGCCTTATTTATAATAGCCAGAAGCTGGAAAGAACCCAGATGTCCTTCAGTAGATGAATGGATACAAAAATTATGGCATATTTACACAGTGACATACTACTCAGCTATCAGAAACAATGACATTATTAAATTCCTAGGAAAATGGATGCATCTAGAGAGTATCATCCTGAGTGAGGTAAGCCAGTCACAAAAGAACAGAGATAATATGCAATAACTGATAATTGAATACTAGCCCCAGAAAGCTCTGAATACCCAAGAAACAACTGACAGATCATATGAAGCTCAAGAAAAAAAAGAGCAAAAAGTGAAAGCCTCAGTCCTTAGAAAAACAACAACAACAAACGTATAGCACCCACTCAGAGTGGGGCACACTTAGACCTTAAATCATTAATAACTCAAGAGCTAAGAATATAGCCTTGTGGCAAGTTTTGGTATTTAAAACCCATTATGTTTAATCTATACACACCAAGAAAACTTTAACTATTTCCATGTTACGTTTTGTTTTATGTGTACTTGATACGGTAACTAGTAAGATTTCAATGCATACTATCAAAACTTTAAAAAAAAATCAAGTACTGACAAAAATATATCCATATAGTTTTATGCCAAAATGCTTTTAAAAATCTGTACACGTATCTCTTTTTAAATAAAGTTGTAGGAAAAAATTATATCTAAAAAGAAAAAAATAAAAGAAAAAGAAAAGAAAGAAAAGCAGTGAAGCCATGCCACACAGGTCAGAAGCAGTGAAGCCAAGCAGTAGATCCTGGTGCTCAGTAGAGAGCCCTCACCTCTGTGCCGGGCTCTGTCTGTGAGCAGAAGAAATTGAGAAGGAATCAGTTGCCTAGGGAGACAGTGAGTCCTGCCACTGCACGTGACCATGGGATACGGATTTCAGGGGAGAAGAAGTAAGCCATTTAGTTGATCCTGGGAGTTAGATTTTAGATTCGGTCCAGTCACTGACTTAACCCTTCCCCATTGGATAAAATTTCTGCAGTCTGAGTGACTGACACAAGCCCAGCCCCCTATAAATCTCACCCCTAAAGGACAGTTTTCAAAGTGGCTGGCATCGCCTGTGATGTCTCAGCAATCCTCTCAGTCCTGAGATGTGTAAGTTTCCCGAAGTGTGAGGACCCTCCTTCCACCCTTGCTGTTTAGGTGAACCAGCTTGAAGTCTCTGCCCCCAGGCACTCGCCAACTTTGCTGCCAATAGTTCAATACACAATATCTCCCACACCCACGGTGGGGAATTTCTATGCTGGGCAAAAGCCAGGATTACCACTGAGCAGATGTGAGCAACACCTGTGCTGGTGGCTTCTTGGAGTAAAGAGGGCATGACTTCTGACTCAGACCCACAGCCCTCACAGGTTGAAGAAGATCCCCCCCAGTAAGTTACTCAATACCAGCCACTCTTGGATTGAGGATTCACAGTTCACAGAACGAGGCCGAGTCCAGAAAGCCATGCAGGCATGCAGGATGGAGCACATGCTTGGCGTGAACAGGTGGTAAAGGTAGTGGCGGAGCTATGAAGCTTGCAGCTGAGGGCGAAGCTGAGCCCTAACATGTGCACCGAACTCCCGAGACCTGCTGCTTTCAGAGAGCTGCAGATATCTCTGTGCAGTCATGATGACTGTGCCAGCCATACCAGAGCTCCTCCCCTAGAACAAATGCCGCCGTAACAGAATTGCCTCTGAAAGCCCATGGAATAAAAAGACAAACAAAAAAGAAACAATAAAACCTGGAGGAGACTAATTTTTTAAAATTTGTGTATGGATGTTTTGCCTGCATGTATATCTGTGCACCGTGTGTGTGCAGAGCCCATGGAGACCAGAAGAGAGGGGGTTGGATCCCCTAAAACTCAGGATCCACTACCTTACAGGTGATTGCTGGCCATCAATCATACGGGTGCCAGAAACCAAACTCAGGGCCTCTGGAAGAGCCATCTCTCCAGCCCTGAGACTGTGATTTTTCAGCATTCTTTACTATTCTATTTAAAGTGAGCAGTTTCAAACTAAACTTAAGATACCTTAAAAAGCACAGCAAACCAAAGCCTGTGTGCAGACAGACAGCATGAAACACAACGAGAGATCTTAGCATCAGCTTTCCCCGAGGGACTGCCGGATTCGTATTCATGACATTTGAAATATATCCATCCAAACTTCAACCTTAAAGATTAGCAAAAAGATGGTGGATGAAAGCCAAAGCCGGAAGAAGAAAACAATAAGTACCAGGACAAAACCAAATGACATAAGGAACTGTAAAAAGAACGAAGAGGGACTGGAGCCGTGGCACAGCAGTTGGGCGCTCAGTCCTCTTCAGAGGACCCAGGTTGGCTTCCCAGCACCCACACCCTGGCTCACAGTCATTTGTAACTCCAGTTCTAGGAGATTCACCACTGTCCTCTGGCCTCTAGAGGCACTCAGTATGAGAGTGGCACGCACACGCACGCACACACACAGGCAGTCAGGCAACACACTCAGCGGTATGGGATAAGATGAAGACATCTGAAGATCACAGAAAAGAAAGTGTGAATTGGTAATTTGAAGGGAACCAGGTAACCAGCAAGACAAGGAAAAGCAGAAAGAACTACTGACATCACTCCCATAAGGGACCAGAGAGACAGCATTGTCACGGACTTCCAGATTAAACGGAGTCTGAGGACTCAGCAAGAGCAGGCACAGCTTGTGTCCCCATCCAGGTGGGAGAGAAAATCACCCCCTGTCAGTCCAGGGAGAAGACCAGCATGGCTGCTTCTGCAACTTCTAGAAGGTTACTATACTTATTTATTTGATGTGTGTGTGCTTGTTCGATGTGCGTTGTGTTGCATGTTTCAGATGATTATGTGTGGGGTGGTAATGTAAGGTATGTTTTGTAGTGTGTGTGTGTGTGTGTGTGTGTGTGTGTGTGTGTATTATGTGTACATGGTGTGATATATAGTGCATGGTATGGTGTATGTAGTGTGTTTGTGGTGTGTGTATTTGTGGTGTAGTATGATGCGTGGTGGTATATTTTGTGTATATGTACCTATGTACGTATGTACTTAAGTATGTATGTATGTATGTATGTATGTATGTATGTATGTATGTATGTGGTTGTTTATTATGTGTGCTGAGGTGTTTTTAGTAAAAGGAGGAGGGAGGGAGGGAGGGAGGGGGAGAGAGAGAGTGAGAGAGAGAGAGAGAGAGAGAGACAGTGAGAGAGAGAGAGAGAGACAGAGAGAGAGAGAGAGAGAGAGAGAGAGAGACAGTGAGAGAGAGAGAGAGAGAGAGAGAGAGAGAGAGAGAGAGAGAGAGAGGGAGGGAGGGAGGGAGGGAGGGAGGGAGGGAGGGAGGGAGGGAGGGAAGGAGGGAAAAAGTGTGTGTGTGCCCGTGTATGTGTGTGTGTGTTCTTTAGGTTCCACATGTGTGAGAAAGCATTTGTCTGAACTGGTTGATTTCGGTTAGAATGATGTTCTCTAATCACACCCGTTTCTCTACGATGCTGTAACGTTGTTGCTGTTTACTGCTAAAACTCCATTGTGCATAGGAACAGTTTTTATCCGTTCATCTCCGCAGGGCATCCGGGCTGACTCATGCTTTGCCTGTTGTGAGTATCCGGACACCTCCCCTTATCACTGTGCAGGAGATTTTATCAAGGCCAAAAAGAAAAAGCACCAGATGTCTAGACTGAAAAGAGCCAAAATATATTTGTGGGCAGCACAATTTTATATAAAGAAATGTGATGGCTCGCGCATGTAATCCCAAAACTTGAGGGGTTGAGGCAGGAAGACTGCCATAAATTTGAGGCCAGTCTGAGATACACTGTGAAAAAAATGTTATTTAAATAACAATGAAAATCCTAAGGAGTCTTCATCCAACCTCCCTCAAGGCTAATAATGACTGACCTCAGCAAGGCTGTGGGGTTTGTAAGCTCAGCGAGTAAACAATGGGTTATGTTTCTATTCACTGGCAACTTGAAGTGAGATAAAAAAATACCTTTGTTTGTGACAGCACCCCGAAATACTTCAGGGTAAACTGAATTGATGTAGCAGAGAGTCTAAAACACGGAAAGGAGCTGAAAGAGGAACATGCCCTTACAGGAAAGTACAAGCTCTAGATGAGACTCCAGAAAGGCTGAGTCTGGAGGGGCTGAAAGCTGGGTGGGATTTTTAAGCCCCAGGAAAAGGGAAAGTGATGTGCAAGGCTGTGTGATCTTTCTGCAACTTGAGATAGACAGGGGTGGTAGGCACCTAACTCTGTTATACGTTACTGCCTTGTGCAGAATCAAAGGAGAAAGGTGGCCGAGTTATACTGTGTCTGCCACTCGACACACGCACTGTCTGGTAGCTCTCCTTTCCCTCTGTCCTCTATCTTCTCTTTACAGGGTCATTCTGGCCTCTTTGTCTCTAAGAGACTTTGCCTGGAACATCATCTTAGTGGATTGAAATGTCAAATGGAGCAGGCCCCAGGTTCACCGTGTGGAGTAAGGTCTGGGACACTGGAGCTGGGAGTCATGTATCCACCTGGGAACTTGGACCATCCTTCAGCTGGGTGAAAGTGAAGACGGCTGATTTACTTCCTCCTGCACCCAGGGATGGTCTACAATGTGACCGGACCACAAGCCTTCAGATCCAAGCATCCTTAGCCAATGTCCCCTGAAGTCAGTCCCCTTCTGCCTTCCTGCCTATTTTTCCAATTCCCCTCCCCCACCCATGTCCAGAAGTCTGTGGCCAGGTTCTGGAGGAGGCTGGAAGGGTCACCAGGGTCTGTATGGTGGGAACCACGTGTGAAGTTCTCAGAAGGAGAAGCTGCATGCTGACCTGCCTGCACCCTACAGCTCACTGGCTGCTGTGCCAGCTGGGATTTTGGGGGTCCCGGGATTTCAGATCTTAAGGCATCAAGAGGAAGGGAGGGGCTAGGAAAAGAAGAGCTCCTTTCTGGACTTAATCAAATAGAAGGGTGAATTCTGTGCCCAGACATTCCATTCACTGTGGAAGTATTTTCAGTTTCCATTACTAGGAACAGTCCAAGGAATGGGAAACGAGAAGGAAGGGAGGTGCAGGAGAGGTAGTTCTAAGGGGGACTCTTGGGCAAGATAGAGGATTGAAGCAGGAGAGGACCCTAGAGTAGAAACTGGTATTCACTGTCTAGCTGACGCTCTCCTTTTGTGGAGACTTTTCCATGCAAGTGATGTTGCCAAGCCTCAGGCTGACTGTGTGCATTCTGGAGACATGGGGTGTAGAAGTGACCATTGGTATAAGAGGAAGCTTACAGCAGCATTTCAGGGGGAGACATTGGAAAGAGATCAGGAGCACAGACCTCCCTGGGGATCCTAGGGTGTCCCAGACAGCCAGGTGGACTATCCCGAGACTGTGTGGTTGGGCAAGAGCTATGGGAGATAGGAATGGAGGGAGAAAATCCCAGTGGGTAGAGACTGTGAACTCCAGGCACTGGTGGATACTGGGTTGTTCTGAAAGTAACTCAGAAGCCACCTGGGGATAATTTTAGTAAGTGGGGTGAGTGGTGAGGGATTGTGCCAAGCACTGGGAGCCAAAAGCTGGCTAAGTGTGGAGAGTTTGGTTAAGTATGGGGATTAGAAGAAGATCTTATTATCATTTAAGGCACTGAGTTCAGAATCATGGTGCTGGGTATCAGGGATCATTTATGGCTCAATATCAGACTCTAGACTGTGGGTCCATTAAATTAACAAAAAAGATTAAAAAAAAAAAAAGGCTGAACTTATGATCAGAATTGGGAAATTCAGAGGCCAGCAAAGGAAGGGCTCAATACCAAGACAGGAGCTACAAAATGCTTGAGAGATTAGAGGGAAAATTCAGTGGTGTGGAGAACAGGCTGGGGTTAGGGCTGGCCTGGAATGACCTTGGGTCGGGGGCTAGGAGCTCCCACCCACTCCCGAAAGAAGCTGCCCTCTCTGCTCACTGCCTGCAGAGCCTCTCCTCACAGTGACTGTGTCTGTCAAGCTCAGGTATCAGCCTGGGGCAGAAATGGAACATCTGTAGGGACATGCAAGGTTGACTTGAAGCCCCAGAAATCCAGCCTGAAGGTTATAGTTCCTGATGCCTGAGGTTGGAGGTTGGCCAGACTGGAGCACAAGCCAGCAGCAGGGAGGGCACGGCCGGGTCTCCAATGGGTGCTAATCTACTTCGTCTTCCTTTCTCTGGTAGCATCCTCACCTGTGGAGAAGAAAGGGGAATGGGAGGAGTCCTTCCTTCAAGAACTCATTCCCAGAAGCTTTAGTTCTTCAGCTCCAGCTGAGTGACTGCCATCTCTCAGTAGGAATAGAACAAGTGACCTGGGGACATTCTTGCCCTGACACGGAGACGGGTGAGATTCAGGTGCAGAGACTCTGAGGACGTGCAGGAGACTGAGTCCTCCCTCTGCAGTGGGAATGAAGAGAGATGACTGTTAGAGCAGCCACCAAGACTGGGGACCACTTGTGACTGCAGCAGAAGCTAGCTTGTCCTGATGTGTATACATCACACTGTGACTGAGGAGGCTCACTAGCCCATGATCCCTTGTCCCTTCATAAGTGATCCCAGCACGTGGACCAGTGCCTCAGGTCCTGGGCTTCTTGAAGATGGTTTCCATGTGATTACCACAGCCATGCCAACCTGTCAGAGCCTGGAGCCTCATTAGGCAAGGCTGAGCTCTTGATCATGATATTAGCACGGCTCCCCTCCTTGCCCCCTCCATTTTTTGCATGTGTCACACGTGTATCAACCCTGTGAGTCATTCCCCAGGAGCCGCCTATCGTGTTTTGAGACAGGAGATGTATTGAGTTGGACCTAACTGAGCTAGCTAGGCTGGCTTCCCAGCAAGCCCAGGGATCTGCCTATCTTTACCTCTCCAGTGACGGGATTAAACACCTGCAGGTCTTTATGTGGACTTTTAGGATCAAGTTCTGGTCTTCATGCAGTTTACAGACTGAGTCATCCCGCCAGAGCACGCACCAGCTTTTGATTATATCATCTTGTCTTCTGGGAAACTGAAAGCTCAAGAATACAGAAAACTGTCCCCCTAACCCCCGTGTGTGCGTGTGCGCGCACGTGCGTGTGAGAGAGTGTGTGTTTTTCTCTCTGTGTGTTTTCTCTGTGTATGTGTTGTCTCTGAGTATGTGTGTGTATGTGTACAAGTGTGACAATTTCCCCTCAATTCTCATGACATACAGTGCTGCTTTGCCCCTGGTTCCAATTCTGGCTCTCTCCCACTGCACCCCACTATTCTCCCTCCCTTCATTATTCTCCCTTCCTTTCCCTTTGCAGTGGTTCCAACACCCCCACCAGCTTGGGATGCCTCTAAGGGGTGCTTGGCCCCAGACACCATCAAGCCTTTTCTGATGCTGCCTGAGACAGGGCAGGATCTTGTTTGTCTTCAGGGGGATCCCTTCAGAGCCTACCCTGGCCGGGCAGAGCAGGGAGCTGGATCTGTGGTCCACACCTCCAGCCATACCCACAGAGCTAGAAGGGATCCTCCGAGGTCCCCGCCTCTAAGAATACCATCACCTTTAACCTCACAGCCACCAAGAGTCCTTTTCTGTCATCTCCAAACCCGAAAGTCAGACGGTTACTCGGCTCCATACTGCTGCAGATCTGGGAACGAGTCCTCACTCCCTGGGTTAGAGAGAGACTGTGTTCTCTGAGCCCTCCATGTTCTCACTGACCCCAGGCTTAACACATCTTAGGTTTAACCAACCTAGGTCCATCTATGTCCAAGATACAAAGGTCATATATAGTGTTACTGATCCCAGGAAGCTTCGGCCTCTAGGCAATCTAACTCCCGGCTCTCTTGGTCTGAATCCAGGGACCTTAACATCTTCAACTGACACTTCCACAGACCATCCTGGATGTGGTCCTTGCACAGACCTGCCGGGACCCGAGGGAAAAGTGAGAAAATGTCACAGAGGTTACTCGTGCCGTGTTTCTTTTACACGGAGACCTGCTTGCGACCCAGGTGCCTACCTCCTTGCCCCCAAAAGGGACCATTCATCATCCTTCTCGCACAGGCTTGCTGCAGCGGTTTCCCAGAGATCACTTCCGTGGACTCTCAGTTTCCCCCCTCCCTCGTGTGGTTCGGAGCCATCAGAAGCCACCTGCTTATGAAATTAATGAGGCCTGAGAGTCTCATCATATGCCCCACCTCACTGGGTCCCAACTCCAAACCATCTCTCCAGGACCCCCTCTATCTATACTGGCCACCTCCTTACTCACACAGAAGCACCCCACTCATGCCACGGCTATACCCCAGTCTCTCTCCACGTTTCAAGCCTGACTTCCTTCCAGGGCACAGGGGAAGCTCCTCCCCCCACTTTAGGAAGTCCTCCTCGCTGACCTGGGCAGAAATCCTGTGCCAGTCATATGGTGGTTAGTCATAAAAGGCTGCCCCCTGTGGTTTTCTTTTCGCTTGGTTTTACATAGCCACTCACCCCCACTTTGAGAGCAGGCACGTGCTTCTACAATTGAAGTCTAGCATTTCATTGCACTGAGTACAGGCTGCCTGGTCACACCAGTGGAAAGTTATGGGTGTTAGAAACGTTGGGAATGTCTCATGGATTTCACAGAGTTCCTGAAATCCCTGGGAGTCCCAAGGGACAAGGAGAAGGAAGGGGACATGATTTGGCAGCCTGGGAGCTGGCACAGGACTGGAAGAACTGTCTAACATTTCTACAGTCCTAACCTCTACCTTCTCACAACCCCCCAATGTGCTCCCTACAACTGTTCGGAGGTTGAATGTCAAGATCGGAAGCTTGACCCTGGGTCCAGCAGCGGCTGCAGCTTTGCTAACAGTGGGATCTTTGCGGGTTTGTTAACTTCCCAGCACCGATGTTTTAAAGCACATCAACAGTCCCTGCTTCATCTAGTCGGGAAGAGTTAAGTAAAGAGGAGGTGAAGTAGAAACTGCTTCTGCTCACCCTCCCGCCCCCTGCACGCTCTGCTCAGGGCATTTGGGGCTTCGGGTTTGGGCAGCATTAGAGCAGAAAGATTGGATTTAAACTGTGTCTCTATTACTTAGAGCACAGTGATGGGAAGCGTGTCCTCCTCGGAGCCTGCTTGTTTAACTTTATGAGAAATCATGCCCGTGATATGGGGTTAAGAGGCAATGAGACACGGCTTATTTAACCAAGAGCAGTGCTTGTTGTGTACGGAGGACTTGGGTGAATTCCCATCCTTTTTCATTTAAGTCTTCCTTTTCTGCCAGGCAGGTTGGTTGGGCTCACACAGCCACAACTAGAAGAAAGAGGAAAGGCAAGGAAGTCTCTGATGTCTGGAACTGGAGTTGATGGGGCCTTGCTGCCCTCTGGTGGACGGAATAGGCATGACATCGCTTTGTGCTCCCTGGTGCCACCTCATGGTAGAAGAGGTTAGTTACAGAAGAACATATCAAAGTTCTCAAGGCGGGAGAATGCACATTTAGCTGGTCTTGCTGCTTTTTATTACACATAATACTGCGATTATTCTTCTTTTGCACAGCTCTTTAAAATATTTGACTCTTTCCCTAGGAATAAATCATAGAAATTAAATTTCCTAGCTCATTGCTACAGTGCCCTCCCTCGCGTGTGCGTGTGAGTGTGCGTGTGTGTATGTTTGTGCGTGCACGGGTATTCATTTATCTTCCAGAAAGGAAGTACCTGTTAGTATCTCCATCATTTTATGTCATCTTTACCAACATTGAATGTTGTCTTAGTTTTATTCTTTTCTCTTCTTTCTTTTTTCTGCTGTGGTAAAGTATCCTGAACAAAAGGCAACAGGGAGGAAGGGTTTATTGGCTTATGATTCCATGTTACAGTCAGTAATTACAGAGAAATTAAAGCAGGAACTTAAGCATAACATCCACAGGCAAAACAAAACAAAACAAAACCAACCAACCAAACAAAAAAAAAAACTAGAGCCAAATGCTGCTTGTCTGCTTGCTGGGTTACTCATAGGCTGCGAGCTTTCTTTGTCCTTCCATAGTTCATGGCTCAGCCCATGAAATGATGCCACCCACAGCAGGCTGAGTCTTTCTACACCAATTAGCAATCAAATAGGTTCCCACAGGCACCCTCGGTGGCCACTGTAATTCCTCAATTATGATGTGCCCCAGGTGTTTTGAGTTCTGTCAAGCAGACAGTTTAAACAGCACAGATAGTGTGTTTATGAGGCACTGAAGAATGTAGCCTTCTGGTGTTCCTGTCCCTTATCGTGTAATATTCCACTGTGTGAAAGCACTGTGGTTTTTTTCCTCATGTTACTGTCCACCAGTGTCTGATCTCTTCTGAGTTTGGAGCTGTTATAAATAACACTGTCACAGATGTTTTTGTTCCACGTGAGAACATGTTCTTGCAAATGTGTGACAAGTGACCAAATGTCAGCATATTGTCCAGTCTGTTCCTAGAAGTAGGGTGGGTGCACAGCGGTGTATAGAAAAGCAGTCTTTTAGTAGATAGTGCTAAATAGTTTCCCAGAGTAGTGACGTCGGTTTACAATGCCCCCAGCAGCACCAGGCACCTGAGCTCTTGCCTACACTTAGTATCTTCTATCATATCTACTCCACTGTCCTTGTGGGAGTAAAGTTTGGATTTTTTTTTCCACATTGCCTGAGACAGAACATATTCTAAGAGTTTTATCAGTCATTTCTGTGTCCTATTGGGGTGACATTTCTTCATATTGTTATGTCTCTGTACTTTCAGCCATTAGGTCTGCACCAGCAGAGAGCCAAGTGCTGGCAGGATTTTTGGTAATATCATTTCTATGCCTCAGCACTGGACTTTCCGTTCGTAAATTCTATTCTTCCTTACCCGCCAAAAGCATGAGGGTCAGAGAGCCTTCATTGCCTAGAGGCAACCCCAGAGATGTTCTGGCATTGTCTTGCTGCTGATTTGGTTATAATAAAGAGCTGACAGCCAACAGCTGGGGCAGAAAGTATGGACGGTAGAGCTTCTGGGCGGGGAGGGGGGAGAGCGCAGAGGGAAGAGAATTGAAGCAAACATGGAAGGGAAGAGAATGGAGACCAGACCATAGGAAAGCAGGAAGGTAAAGAGCTAGCCATATGGTGAGAACCTAGAGCAGAAAGGTAAAGAGTTAGTCACCTGGTAGGATTGGGAAGTCAGGTGAAGTTAGAAACTAGCAGACAGTCTGCCCCAGCTAAAGGCCAACAGCTTTAAATGATATAAAAACTTGTGTCTTATTTATATCCTATGGCAAGTGTGTCCACGAAAGCCTCACGATAGTTTTTCTTCTGATTAGTCATGCTTTTAACTCGCCTGATTTAGAGTCTTGTCATGTTGGGGGGTCGTGTTTGCATGTACATCCGTTGCAGATCACGTCTTGTCTTTGACGCCTTTTTTACTCTTACATGGCTGTGGTGGCTTGAATGTGCTTGGCCTATGGGAAGTGGGGCTATTAGGAGGTGTGGCCTTATTGGAGGAAGTGTGTCACTGGGTAGGCGGGCTCTGAGGGCTCCTATGCTCAAGCTCCTTCCAGTGCTGAAGAGAGTCTCCTCCTGGTTATCTTTGAATCAAGACGTAGAACTCTGCTCCTCCAGCACCATGTCTGCCTGCACGCTGCCATGCTTCCCTCCATGATGATCATGGACTGAACTGCTGAAACTGTAAGCCAGCCCCAATTAAAGGTTTCCCTGTATAAGAGTTGCCTTGATCGTGGGGTCTCTTCCCAGCAATAAAACAAAGACAATGGCCTTGACAGCATCCCTAGAATTTTGATGTCATCTAATACATGATTCACATTTTTTTTTTGTAACCATTGGCTTTTGTGTGTCAGGCAGAGTAAGAGGAGCTTTGCCAATACGGATACACAACTGACCCGTAACTAATCATTGACAGGACTGGCTTCCCTCTGTGACACTGGCCAGGCATGCTGCACAAAGGAATGCTATACAGTAATGAACACATATCATTTTTAAACTGTATTCAGTGACAGCGATGACTCTCATAAGCATGCAGCTACATGGAAGGAGGCATTACACATGTGACTGCAGGCGATTTCTTGCATCATGAAGCAGACATGCATGCATATAGAGCACAGCTGGTGTCATATCTGTTCTGTCCCCTTGCTCACTTTATTCTCCTACAGATGCCACTGTGTCTTAGTCATTAAATCTTCAAAACGGGTCTTTGCATCTGACAGTCTTAGGCCCTCAGTTTGGCTCTACTCCGTGGTTGTCTCTGTGGCTTTCGGCCCTCCCCAATTCCCTCTAAGTTTTGGCTTTGGATAATCAACTATTGCACAAGCCCCAGCTGGGGTTTGATTGCGACAGCTCTTGTCTGGTTTTGGTCTTCTAAATTAATTTTGTTCTGTCAGGATTAAAACATATCCCCTTGGAGATTTGACTTAGATTGCATTAATCCTATAATTTTATTGGTGGCGCATTGAATCTTTTATATTAATATTTTACATCTGTGGATATCGACTTCCGTGTCAGACTATCATCAGCTTTCGGAGAAGGTCCACGTCCCTGTCCCTGTAACCGTTCACTTTCTGCAGGGTGTTCTCAATGCTCGAGGCAGATAGTAATAATATCTGTTTCTTAAATACATCTCGCGGATTTTTACCAAACGACTTTGTGGTATTTTTTTTCCCTGTGCTATTCTCAACTTCATTACTTCACCCAGCAAGGCTCCGGACAGAGTATAATCTTACACAGGCAAGACTGATCTACACTACCTGTTACTTCATTGGCAAGGGGTCGTTGGTTCTCTTCCTGTTTCCTGGGAACTGTTCTGTCTGGTCAAAAGCATCAAATGATGCAAAACCGACAGCTTTAGACACTTGTCCCCTTGCTATGACAAAAGCCACTTAAGGGTTTGCTTTTCTTAGGCAGTGCTACATCATGTTGCACTGGCAACCAGGTAGCAAAAGAGATGAATGCTTGGGCTCAGCTTGCTTCCCCAGCTCATTTCCCAGTGTAGTCCAGAGTCCGGGTGAGCCTTCCCACTTGAGTCAGCCCAATCTACAAACACCCTTGCAAACATACCCAAAATCTCGTCTCCTTGGTAATTCTAGACCCTGTCATTTTCACAATCAATATCTAACCTCACCCTAACTATCTAAAATGTGTTTTCTTTGTGCTAAAGCTTTAGAACTATAGCAATGACTGATTCCAGCTGAGACATCACAGTTGATACATTCTAATGAAAAGCATAAAGCAAACAAAGAAAACCAATAACAGCAACAGCAGTACGAATTGCTGGGCTGTGTTTTAACATATAGGTGAGAGTTCTCCAGTCTCCAGGCCGTGGAGCCCAACAGTTGGTGGTAGAGGTAAGGGAGCATTCTGAGGGAAAAGAAAACATAACATGAGAACAGGGGAGCTCTGAGGGGCCTGAGTGTGTGAGTGGCCTGGGAGGCTGAGGGATGGGGGCAGAATTAGACACGGGTGATGCTCAGTTAGGCTACATTGTGGGTGGCTTTTGGATGCACTTTATTATGTGGGATGGCTATTGTATGAGTCTGTTTGACCCATTTTGTCCTTAAAAGATGTTACCTAGGCTATGGTCCAAATACCCTTCCAAACTCATATTGAAATGAATTGCCATTGCAGAAGTATCAGGAGGTGAGAATGTCAAGGGGTGACTAGGTTGTGGAGGTACATCCTCCTGATGCCAGAAGGGGTAGGTTGCTGGTAAAAAAAGAAAACAAGTTCACCTGTCTCTGTCTTGTCCATGTTTGTGTGTGGAGGCCCTTTGCGGGTGTCACATCGGCTGCAACTACAAGCCAAACTTTTATTGTTTAGAAATTATGCAGCTGTGGTTTTCTGTTATAGCGACTGAAATGGACTGGGCCACTCTGATAATACCAAGGAAGAGGCTGGTCCAGTATAGATACCGTAAGAGCCAGGACAGAGAGCGCTGGAAACAAAGGCAGAAATTCCAAGTTATCTGAGAGGTGATAATCTGCAATCATGAGTATTTATCAGTGGGAAGGTATGTTGGGTGCCCTGGTTACGGGGTGTCACAGGTCCACTCTCCCAACTGCCCCCCTTGAGTCCCTGGGATGATCAGCTCAAACATCCTGTGAATATCTCAAAATGAAGCTTTGATTGACAGTTTGGGGGAAAGCACCACACAATGCCACTTTCGTCTCTTCTGCTGCATACATACGTATGGCTGTGTGGTTTCATTTTGCAGGATTTGGAGTTTCTTTTGTTCCCTGTCTGTATGTGTGTTTACTGCTGCTCCCCTGGGATAAAAGAAGACAGATTATTTCAGAAAAATCAAACCTGAACCCAAACTGTTCCCTCCACGTTTCTGTTCTGAAATTAGATCGTTTTTTTGTCAGACTGGAGCGGGAAGGAATCTTGAATCATTTAGTACAAACTGAGATGAGAAGTCTAAGTGGGAAAGAATTTTCTGTTGGTTGGTTGTGGAATCACGGGCTCTATGGGAATGGTGCAAATGGAAGATGAACAGGTTTGAGAGCCAGCCACCAGGCAGGACTGAGCTCTGCTGCTGGCTGGGATAGAGCCTCGGGATGCTTAGGTGTTTCCAAGTACACATGTTCGTAAGTACAAAGATGGTTGTGAGAGGTAGACAAACATACAAACAAGCAAACAGGCAGTGATGCCACATCTGCATGCTCACTGGGGGTTGGTGACAATGGAGATAAAGAGGCTGATGACGATGCGGATGATGAAGACAATGGTGGTTGTCATGTCCCTCTAACCACCACCGCCTTAGGATGTTCGAACTCAGATGACGGACCCCTGAAGGTCCCTGGCCAGCCAGACTAATGAATCAGTGAGCTCCAGGCTCAGAGAGAGACCCTGTCTCAAAGATTGGGATGGAGAGCAATGGAAGAAGATTCCTGAGGTTGACTATAGTATCCACATGCACACACCTGGAGGTACACATGCACACACCTGGAGGTACACATACACACACAGGTGCACATGCACACACATACAGGTACATATGTACACATATATAGGTACATGCACACATAACTGCACATGCACAAACAAGTAGGTGCACATGAACTTGGATGTACATATTTGAGGACAACACACACACACACACACACACACACACACACCTGTGTGCATACATATTTATGACTCCATTTTGTCCTTATTAGACTGTTCTAACTTCTACAAAAACCCATTGACTTGCACATGAAATCGAAAGGCTGTCTCTGTCATGCATTACTTTGTAAATAAAATAAAGTAGAAAAGGTATGGTATAAAAAAACAAACAAACCAATAACCACATGTAAACAATACATGTAAATATAGTATGTAGCAAAATGTTCTGCTTGGGGACCAGGGCACAGCCGACTTTCTCTCTCCCAGTCCAGACCTCCCTCCTCATCTTCCCTTTCCTTCTCAGCCTCCTCTTCTTTATTCTCCATTAACAATCGTACTGTTATTTAAGGATTCTAGTTTTTAGTGCAGCTTCAGCCTCACAGGAGAACTGGGAAAAGGTGCAGAGGCTTCCAGTGCGCTCCTCCCCCCATGCCTCTTCCCTCCCCTGCCCCTGCCACCAGCTGGGGCTTTGTTACATTACTGTCACCCACAGGGCACCGTGTGGTTGGGGCTCTCTCTTGCCTTCTCCAGTTTACACAAGTACGGAATGTGACGCAGCCACCCTCGAACCGTACTGGGCACTTTGGCTGACCTGAAACCCACGCTTTCATCCGAATCCTGGCAACTACTCATCTTGCTGTCTACATAGTTTTCCTTTTCCCAGAACACCGGAGAGTTGAGATGATTCTCAGCGTTAGCTGGTTTGTATTGTCTTCTCCCACATAGGGATGCATGTGACTTCCTGTCGGTGTTTTCCTGGCTCTGCAGTGCATCACTTGCTAAGGCTGCATAATAGCCCATCTGGGAATACGCCACAGTTTATTTATCCATTTGTTTACTGGACAATGCCTTTGGTTGCTTCTAAGCTTGTGCAGACATTGTTTGGCAAGTGATTCTTCATTACTCTCCGAGTTTCATGACTTTCCAGTCTCACATTAATTAGTTATGTCACATTACTTACACTGTCTGTTGCTTGATGGCCAGTTGGATGGCCCCAGCTGGTGTCACAGCATTTAGAGCATCGCTGGGTAGAGTTAGCTTCTGGACAAAGTCCATTCCTCTGGGAATCTTCATCTAAGTAAAGAACTGAGGGATGTAAGTATGCCTTATCTTTATCTCGACATTTTAGCACGTCGGCATAACTTACCTCTATTGTTTGTAGGATTTTACCTGTTTTCTTGCTTCAGCAATAAAATACTATTTCACCTCTGGGGTTGTTTTTTACTGAGACCCTGAGACTGGAAATAGAATAGTAGTGTCTGAGACCCTCCTTCTGGGGGTTGCTGGTTTGCCTCAGTTACTGTAAAGAAATAGAAACAGAATGCACTTCATTCTCTTCTCAGAGATGTTTGATAGGAACAGTGGATCCCTCTCAGCTCCAGTGTGGCCAGAGAAGCTTATGGTATGGCTGAACATCAGTGAAAATCAGGCCAGCCATTGTCTCCCCAGCAGGGCTTTGGGGAGGTGACCTTTTAGCAGGAATGCCTCTGGCCTTGATCATCTGTATCCCCGCCCCCCAGTTAAAGTCCCAACTCACTGTCTCCAAGTGCTACCGAGCACATACTTACTGTTTTTATTAAAGGGAATAGTCCTAGAGGTTCCTAAAGAGAAATCCTACTCTTATTTCTTCCCAGGGGGCTTGCAGAAGAGGGGAGGTAAATCAGACACAGGGCAGCTTCTACCAGTGAGCTTCACACCCACAGAGCCTGGTCCAAGCCCCAGCATCTATGCATTAAAAGAACTGGAGAAGCTGTGTGGGGTGGGGGGAGCGTCTGTTAAGGGAGGGATGGATATCACCATTTCAGCGGGGTCCCAGGCTTGCTGATGTGATTACTCATGTTGTTGTTATTACGGGAAAGGAAGATGAATAGAGGAAAGAAGAAACAATAGCACATGTGTTGCCTTCACCTTGTTCTCAAGACTCAGTCAGCCATTCTGCTCCTGGATATAGCTGTGGATTTTGATAACTCTCTTTCCCTCCTGACCTTTATTATGGCTGTGAAAAATCTCTGTGTGAGAGATAAATAATGCATGGTTTCAGTCAAGAGAGGCAGGAACTCAAGCAAGACCGCAGCAGCAAGGGTGCAGCATCTCTGGCTCCAAAATATGTTCTTTTTCCAAACCGACTTCTTCCTACCTCCATCCTCCACCCTGCCAGTCAAGACAGGAAAACCCAGAAGCAGGGTTCTAACATGGCACAGGTTTGGGGCTCCAGCTTGCACTGAAAATGTTTACAGCGTTGAGTAGCTGGCCCCATAAAATTCAAGTCTTAGAAATAGGGAGGTCTGGGTTCATGTCTCCAGTATCTATGGAAAAGGCTGGATACACAGGAGCTGTGCTAACAATCCCAGCACTGGGAAGGTAGAGATAAGATGTCCCTAGGGCTTGCTGGCCAGCTGGGCTAGGTAGATAAGAGAGAACGCTCACAGGTGTGATTGTTACTGAAGCCATCTTAATCATATTCCCTTTCCCCTTCCCTATCAAGTCTTTACTGCAGAACATGGGTACATCCTGCTAACTCTGTGTCAAAAGTTTGCCAAGGTTAATTCACGGACATCTGTGCAAAGGAAAAAGTCTAGGTACATTGTGGGAACAGACAGAAAGAAGAAAGGTGGTCTATTCTGGTCAGTCATGCTGGTTTAGGACATCCGTGGACAAGCAACAGGAGGTAGGGTCACAGCTCATGGGGTCTAGAATTCCTTCTGAGCTGAAGTTTCACTTTAAAAGTCCCAGGGTGGTTTCTATGGCAGCATGGGAAATAAAAGCCTCCTGGGTCACCTGTGGGATGAGAAGTTTGCTAAATCAGAGCCCACAGCTCCTTGCAGTTACAGGGATAGAGGAAGCCACAGCCTTAAGCATGAAGGCACAGTCTTGGACGCCAAGTTGAGTGTTTAAGCCAAATTCAAAGTCAACTCCCACAGAGATGTCTTTCGTCCTGTTTGCAAGGGCACACATTCTGTTTCTTGTTTATACCTGTACTTCGCTGACGGGGACAATGACTGTCTTCCAGCTGATGGCTTAAATAAGGACCCAGATAATTCACCCTCAAATGTTTGGATTAGAAAATGAGCTGGGAGAAGAAATGATTGTAGAGCAAAGCCACCAGCTTGGCTCCTGTGTCTGTGGGAGGAAGTCAGAGGCAGTAACCGAAATGAAGTTTGGGGACTGTTGGCTCATTTACACATTGTCTCAGACTCCCCAATTACACACCTAATTAAGAGTTGGACAATTAAGCAAACAGTTTAAATGTATGATCAGGGAGTTTGGGATTAACACCTAGCACAGGAAAGATGCACTTCTGAGCCTTGGAAGGACTATTCCACTGCTGTATCTTTAAGAGCTTTCAAGTCGAGGTTGCTTTTCTGCAAGACGTCTGTTACCTACTAGAAATGTTTTCCAGTAACCCATATCTTGATGGCTGGAGAGGTGGCTTAGTGGCTAAGAGTACTGACTGCTCTTCCAGAGGTCCTGAGTTCATTTCCCAGCAACTACATGATAGCTTACAACTATCTGTAATGGGATCCGATAACCTCTGTATCTGAAGACAGATACAGTATATGTATGTTAAATAAGTAAATAAATAAAACCTAGAGCAAAGGAAGGGACCCAGCTGTTCACGTTTGGTCCAGGGCTGGCCCAACCTGGAGGTGACAGCTCATCTTCTCTCTCTATCCCAATAGTGGTTTCTTTACTCGCCCTGGGAAGCCATAACGGGGATTATTGGTGCTTGTGTGTTCACAGGTCCTTGAGAAGGTGAGTGTGAGCACGTGTGTTCGTGCAGGTCAGTGTTGTGTGTGGCGACCATGTGCATACAAGGTCGATGTTGGGTGCCTTTGTCAATCGCCCTTGGCTGTACTTCTTGAGACAGATCCCTCCAGCCGCAGCTTGTCAGTTTGACTTGGTTGGCTGGCTGATGAACTCCAGGGATCAGTCTGTCTCCACCTTCTTCGTGCTGGGATTACTGATGGGTAGCAGCACCTGGCTTTTTGTGTGGATGCTGAGGGTCCTAACTCAGATCCTCATGCTTCTGTAGGAGGCACGGTATTGGTTGAACCATCTCCCCAGCTCCAAGAGGAGTCACTATGACTCCTCAGATGCTGGCTACAGCCCTCTGCTCTTTGGCCTATAGGAAGATGCTAGGTGGATATGCCGGGAACAACCAAAGCCATGGTCTGACTTTATTACCGACACTAAATGGTTTTTTTTTGTAATCGCTGAAAATTGCTTTCTTTCTCTTGTTCACCAGGTGTTTCAGAATTACTAGCTCACAAAACAAATGGGGTGAGAGGGGAGCTGACTCCGTGTAAAGGGCCCATGGCAGAGCTGGGTGGAAACGAGGTAGCCTGTTGGCCAGGATGAGGAAATTCAAAGCCTCGGAGGTTTTTTTGTGAGAGCCAGGAAAACCATTGACTCCAGGTGTGAAGGGTAATTGGAGAACATGCTCTATGATCAACTTTTCTCGTTCTTGCTTCCAGTAAGATGTATCCTTGCCATCTCCATGGCAACCCAGGAGCTTCTTGAGTTTCATTGGATTTTGCTTGGGGAGATATGGAAGAACCAGATGGGCTAGGTAAGTGCAGGAGCTGAGATGTACGGCTCTGCAGAGCTTTATCCCTCACCAAGGTTGTAAGGGCTCACCCTGAAAGTGGAGGCAGCGGTGTAAGGACCAGGTATTCACTTGGTGACCTCAAGGCTTTGGATGCTAATCCTAAGTCCCAGAGATTCACAGTGTGTCAAAGAGGTCTACGGCAGATGGATTCTGTGTCTCAGCTTCTTACTGGAACCTTGTGGACCCACATGTCTCTTGGCTTTCCTGATAGACCCTCTCTGAGTTTCTTCCCATGTACTGGCAGAGGACAGGGAGGGGATGCAGACTCAAAGAGAAATTATACTATTCCTTCTATTCCTTCGATTCCTTCCTATGGCTGAGAGATGGGGGGGATACTAAGTATACATGCACAGAGCAATATCTACTTTCTTGCTCTGGGGTTCTGACCTTTAGGTTCTTCACCAGCCAAGTAGAGGCGGCACTATAATGTCTGTGTTGTTTTCCTCATTGCCAATAAAAATATCTGACCAAAAGCAGCTTCTAGAAAAAGGGCCTTAGGGCAGTTCTTACTGTAGCTGTCTGTCATGGTTTGGAAGGCTTGGCTGCAAGAGCGTGGAGCAGGTGATCACATTACACACCAATCAGGAAGTAAAGCTGCAGACAGGAAGTCCAGACCTGCTGTAGCCACTTCAAGGCTCACTCCCAGGGAGCCATTTCCTCCAGTAAGGCCCCATTTCCTGAATCTTCCAGAACCTTCCAAGACAGCACCTCTAACAAGGGGGCAAGTGTTCAAAATGCATGGACATACATGAGACATTTCATGTTCAAACCACAGCAACTGACTTCACTGGGCTATCTCAGAGAATAAATGTGTGGCTGCCTTCACTGGGATATCTCAGAAAATAAATGGGTAGCTGCCTTTACTGGGCTATCTCAGGGAATAAATGGGTGGCTAGATGGGAAGCTCTTGTGATGGAGTCTGTCTTGTACAAGGCTCTCTGCAACCAAACAGCCCAATCTGGTACCTGTTTTGCTGCCACAATAAGATTCTTGTCCTCTTTGGTCACTAGAGGGGAGAAGTCTAGATCTGTCTGGCACCAAATCCCACAGTGTTCAGTGCAGTGCCGGTCAGAGAGCTCCCCTCCCTGAGTGCTGAAGGAATAGATCCTGCACACAGGCTGTGCCTCCTCAGTGACAAATACATGAGCTTCCAGCATCCTGCTTCATGGCTAATCAGTGCTAGAGATGAAGGCTTTGGGGAACTTAATGATTTTTGAAAACTATGTTCAAGGTTAAATTATGAGTCAAGCCAAGAGTATAAACTGCTAGAAGCAATTTCCTTGTATTTTAAGAGTTGTTCAGTCCCAGCCACTGTATTATATAAAGTCTGGTGTCCCCCTGCTCCCGTGATCCTGCATCCTGAGCACTCCAGTTATGGCCATGCCCCTGCCACAGCTCTCTGGAAGGGAAACCAAGGCACACTGCTCAGATTCGGTGGAAATGCCTCAGACCTTGTGTCTTCAGTGTGAATTTACTATGAACCAGGGACTTTTGTCCTTGACATGTCAGTGCCTTCACATCCCAAATTCTGCAATGACTCACAAATAATGGGGGTGGGGTGGTGGGAAAAGGGACTAAATCTTGAAATTGGTTCTTCCTTTGCTTAACTTGTGGGCTTTGTGTTCTCTAAGGGAGGGCCAGAGTCTCCTAATCTGATGGGTGATGAGATAGTGGAGTGTAGATATGTGTGTGGGGGTGGGGTGGTGGGAGGGCACTGGGGGTGGGGTAGTAGGGGGTACTAGAAGTGGGGTGCTAGGAGGGTACTGGGGGTGGGTGGTGGGAGGGTACTGGGGATGGCTTAAAACTGTTTTTAGCTGTTCGGGCATCTTCTCAGGTGCCTGGGATTTCCCTGTTCCTCCAGGCATTTCAGACTGAGTGATATCCAATTAGCCAAGTCCAGTAAGTTCTACTGTACTTGGAATGAAGTGGAGATGTGGGAGGGTCTTCTCCGGACCATGAGCTTCTGCAAGGCAGACACGTTGTTTGCTTTGCATCATAGTATTAATAACTAGGCACGAGACACCACTGCAGTGTTCAGGAAAATCCTCCAAATGTCTCTGAATAAGGACAAGTTAGCTCTGCTGAGGACTAGACATCTTTAAGATGTGTTCCCAGGTGAAGGTGTGTTGCTTGAGGGCTTCATATGGTTGCAGAAGCTGCCATTTTCTCAGCTCTGCAGGGACCTGCGGCAGTGTGCACCCACCTGTAAAGGAATACCGCAGACCTCCAAGGCAGAAAGAGAAGAGGATCATCCCGATCCCGGAGACAGGAGCAGAGCAAGTGTAGGGTGGTGGGTTCCTTGGGGCACATGAATAGGACAGAAGAGATTAAGCGCGCTGATCAGGAAGACCTGGCAGAAACGTACTGTGTCATGAAGAATGTCTCAGGCATTAGTTCTCCTGACTTTCTGCACAAGGCTAGGAACAACTTCCGAGTATCCTCATTTAGTGCACTTGGGGAACTTGTCCCCTGCAGTGACCTTAGCAGCCACAGTTTAGGCTCCTTGTCCTTACACTTAAGTGAGCCCGTTCTCAATTGCGACCTCTGGTGGTAATGAGAAGTATTGCATTTAGAGTGTAAAGAGCCTTGATTTACAGCTGGGAGATCCTTGGATCAGCACCGAGGATGAGAAGAAGAAAAACTAAATTAAGGTCAACAGTGAAGGAGATCCTGGGACTCGTGCTAATTAGGGTACAGTCCTGAAGTGCTTCATTTAAAAGTAACAAAAATATAGGGCTATCATGACATCTTTAATTAATAAAATGGTTCATACCAGTTACAAAACAAACACAGTGGCCAATACTGTGTCACACTATCAACATTTAGCATACATTGTTGGATAAAATGAATGGCTGGTTGGATGAGGGAACAGAATGAAGGCTCATACACCCCACACTTTAATGGGCACCTCATACATTAGACAACTTGTTCCTTACATCTTGGCAAACATACTTAGCGCCTGTCTGCACATGGACACTTTGACGACTTTCTCCAACAGAAAACAGCCACCTTTCAGCCCCAGGCTGGCCCCTCGAAATGCTGCCATTGGCCAGGTGGGAGTGTTCCTTAAGGAAAGTGGACCATGGATGCTTTGGCTATGACTCCTTCAGTGATGCATGACCCTGCCTGGTGCAGGAGAGAGTGGGTGAACTGGAACAAGGTCAAGAGAAGCTTTTACAAAGGGAACGCATTCTGCTGTTCTTCAGAGAGTTGGTATGATAGCAATGGGTGAGGATACTAAGCCATGGCCAGCGATGTCTATGGGGAGAGTGAGTTATGACAGCCTGCTGTCAGGCTGGGAAGGGAATACAGAAGAGATAGCCAACGAGATGGACTGGGAGGCAGAAAGGGGAAAAGGCAAGTGAGGGAGGAAGAGAGAGAGAGAGAGAGAGACTTATGAACAAATGGTTGTATTGTTCTGCTGAAATGGGAAATACACATGGTTGATTTTGTGAGGAGCTCCACCAAAATCACAGGAGGTTAATTATTTTGACCTCCATTTCCGGCTCTCACACTTGACTGAGGGTATCTTCAACAGGCGACGACACCGCTGCCCTCAATAACATGTGCGCGCTGACTAATGATCTCTCTGGAGCGCAGCTGAGGCTCTGGAAACAGGCATTGCAGCAAGGGTCCCAGCATAATTACCGGCAGTTCCTCATCTACTTTGGCAAGAAACATGAAGAAGGCTGTTGTTGAGTTTTATTGTTTTCAAGGGCCTGTGGTTCACCCTGGAGTATCCGGGAACGTGTGACCATTGGCAGCTAGTTTGTGAAGAAGCCCTGGCTATACTGAGTCTCAAGGACTGTAACTGTCCTGTGCACTTGTTGCCTGGGGGGTGGGGTAGGGGGATCAGGGAATGGAGAGAAGATGCTCATGACATGCCTAGGATCCATTGGTTTGAAGTCACTGCTTTTCTTTCTTAGACTTGAGCATGTCTTATTGTAGAGTTGTTTTTGTTTGGTTTGGTTTGATTTTTTTCAGATGCAAGCCCACACGTTCCCTGTCCTGGATGAGCTGAGAAATTAGTAAACTAGTTCAGAAGAAGAGATGGGCATCCTGACACTGTAGGCCTGACTTTATCATCGATTAAAGGTGTCTCTATTTCTGAACGAGTGTTTCTGGGTACATGAAGGACTACAGTGGGGACTATTTTGGAAGATCAGGGGGCACAATCAGGTTTTGCTTTCAGCTTGACTCACTAATTTGTCAAACGTGGGTTGTGTCTCTGTGTAGCAGGGGCTGTTGCTGGAGTGAGTCGCACTGTGAGCCAGTAGGGAACTGCAAAAGGAGCTGGAGTTTTCTCATTCTCCGTTTAGACAAACATTGGTGCTCCTTGTCTTCGGTCTTCTCCAACTTACTGGCCAACATAGCACCACTGAGCAGTGGTTCTCACAGGTGTGAATTTCCGAGGCCCTGACAACCATACACTATTTTCTAACTCTGGGACTCCATGCAAACCACAAGCTAGTGACTTCTCGCTCATGGGCCTCAGGTACCTTGACTCTCATGGGAGCGTCACAAGATCTACCAGGCTGTTGACCTTCGAGAGAAATGGCTATGAAGCAGCTGAATGCCAGGGAACACATGGTGGCTGTTTGTTCTGAAATCTAAATGCTATTCTGCTACAAAGGCAGAGTGTGGGTGCAGGGCACAGAAGTGCTCATGAGTGTGGAAACCACAGGGTCATTGCTTGGGAGCTATCTTGTTTTCTAAGACTATCACTAGTCTGAGACTTAGCAAGCGGGCTAAGCTGGCTGGTCAGAGAGCTCCCCCCAACTCCCAGGGTCTGCTAATATTAGGAGCACACTCTAGCATGACAAACACACACACACACACACACACACATGTAAAGGGGACTTATTAGAGAGGCTTACAGTCTATGGTTTAGGCAGTCTATCAACAACTGTCTTGGGATAGAAAGGCCAGTGACTAGGTAGTTTATTACTCCACCAGACTAAATGTCTTAGCAGCCCCAAACTGGTGCTAAAGTCCTGGAGGATTCCTAGAGAGCTGCTGGTCTTTAGTCTACATTGGAATCCTGCTAATATTAGTTTCTAATATCAGCAGAGGAATGTCTTAGCAACTGGGTAGATAAGCTTGGGGGCAGAAAGGGAAACTTCCTTCATCTGTGCCTTTTTATGTATAGGCTGCCACCAGAAAGGGTGGCTCGGATTTAGGAAGGATCTGGCCACCTCTAATGATCAATCAAGAAAACCCATCACAGGCATGCTCAGATCCCTGGGGATTAGTGGATTCCAGATGTAGTCCTGGTGGCAACCAAGATTATCCTTAACCGTTTGCTAAAAAACGCACAGAATAACTTCTCAGTGATGTGCATGGTTAGCTTTCATGGTAGACTGAGTTGTGTATTTACATGTATTTACACGGAGATCCATCTACATGAAGAAGGACCCTAGAAATCATTTCAATGGCATAATAGCCACAGAATCTACAAGGCCATACTGAGAATGAGAGCTACCCACCGAGAGTCCACCTCCCCCTCACAGGACAGCATGCACTGTTCCTTTAAGAGCCACCGTGAATGTTGTGATTTCAGGTGACAGGCTCTCCATGTTTTCCCAGCAAAGTTAATGAAATGTCGCTGGTGCTCTTCCTGAACCTCCCGTCTCTCACACAGCCAGGCTGGCAAGTCCACGTGTTCTCCTCTGATCTATTTTTATACCGCCACATAATAATTCATCCTCCTAAATATATCCATCATCCTGGATTTGCATTTTTTTATTAAGTCGCCTGCTTGCCTCCCCTCATTTAATCAGTGTTGACTTGACTCAGAGAGCAGCCTGACAAGACGTGGATCCAAGTCTAGCCTCTGGCAGTTTGCCTGCTCTGTAACATGGGGTGATCCCTCCTATTAGTCCAGGTCTTAGCTCGCTCATTTATAAAATGTGGGTGGGGGGCCTGCAGGGAAAGATGGTTGTGTGGCTCATGAAGGAACTGTCCTTGTCAGGGATTGACCATGGCAAGAGTCCATCTTTCTATAAACTATGTGCTCATGTGGAGGGGTGAAGGTATAGGTGTATGTGCATATTTGGAGAGACTGGAGGTAAACCTGGAATATCATTCTTCAGGATTCACCCATCTTGTTTATTGAACCAGGTTTCTTACTGGCCTGGAACTTGCCAATACTGCTTGGCAAGATGCCCGTGAAACCTAGGGAACCCACCTCCCATCTACCAGGATCTGAGATTACAAGCTCTTACCACCATGCCCAGCTCTTTCTGTGCATTCTGGGGACTAGAACTTTGGTCCTCATGCTTGCATGACGAGCCCTTTACCAACTGAGCCATTTTCCCAGCCCAATACCTGTGGGCTCGCTGAGCATCCTCAGACAAAGCAGGAACACAACAAACTGTAGCCTGGGAAATGGATCAAACCTTCCCAGGCCTTCTTTGATGTATGGCCTTGAACCTAGGGTTTAATCTACTTGCACCTTAACAACTGTGTATCATGAATAATAATTATACATCCAGCCCAAGGCAATGTGCGGGTTCATTCCCTCAGTGATTTCAAGCTGGTGGTGATGCTGCCTCCAGGGAATAATTTTTTATTGGTACTGAGGCAGTGAGGTTTGAGCATGAGGGGTGCTGTGAAACTCCCCACAGTATATCCAATACCCTGCACCATAGATGTAGCCAGCCCAAAGTATGAATAGAGCTGAGGTAGGGAAATGCTTACTGAGTCACACATGCAAATAGATTCTCAATACAGTTATTGACACCCAAGTATCATTCTTGAATGGGGTGATGATGTCTGGACACAGTGACAGTCACAGCATGGGGACAGTATAGCCGATGTTGATGTTCCTTCTTCTCCAAGTCCCCTCATTCTTGCTCATGGACAGCTCTACCACACACCTGACCTCAAGGGTCATAGCCTAGTCTTGCTCACCCAACGAACAGCTATTTACATGCAAAGCATGTGCCTGACTCCTCTCTTGTCTCTTTCATGATTTGGTGCTATAGACACACAAGGGACATTCTCCATCACCCTCAGGATGATTAGTTCTACCACAGATTTGGCTGCCAGCTTGGTTATAGAAGTGCAGTGTTCAGAGAGGGTGGGGCTCTAGCAAGAGGCACTGAGGAGTCACTGCATAATGTGGCCTCTGGTCTGAGCTCCAACCCTCACAGAACACACTGAAAATGAAAGCGTGGCCATCTCTGGGTCAGACCGTGTGAGGGTGACTATTTTCAGAACCTCTGAGGGCCATCCCCAAATATCTACAAGAGCCTTCAGGCATCCTGTTGCCCCTGGGAGAAAACAGAAATCCAATTAGACCCAGGTAAAAGCTGGACTAAGGTTTGCAAACATGTCTTAAGGAGCCTGATGTCCTAGCAGAGCGCTTGATACTTCAACTTTGCTTTGTAAAGGCAAATATCCAAAACAAAGTTTTCCCACCCACCTCAGTTACCCTTGAAACTGGTTGTGAATGAGACCTCTGTTCTTATGTCCTGGCACCCAAATTCACCTTGATTTGTGTATATTTAAATCCCACTGCCCTGTGTTCTTTCATTTGTATTGGATTCATGGCTGTGTCTTCAGTTTGCATGGAGGTATGGTGGGGAACCAAGAACGTTCACAAGTGCAGAGGGTGGAGCTCATTCAAACTTTCCTTTCACAATAGTAGTAGATATAATGGCAGTGGTGCTAATGGCATCTTCCATGGGCAGAACTTTTATTATGTACTTAGTGGTTTTCCCACCTTATACCTACCTACCCTTTGACATTGGAGCTGATACTGCCCCATCTTACAGATGAGCAAAGTGAGGCAAGTTAAGTAGCATGCTTCAGGTAGCATAGCCAGTGTGTGTTAGATCCTGGCTGTACACCTATTGATTTCTGCCCCCAGGCCCTGTACCCTTAAAGATACACCCCAGGCCTTCAAAGACATAGGGAAGCTGCCTGACGTAGCCACCTTAGACTCTTATCTGAAGTTCATGCCCACACAAGTGTCACGACTATGGTCTCATTACCTTGGCCTTTTAAACCTGGCCTGCTTGCTGGTAAAAAGGGGCAGGATGTGTGCATGGCTCCGGGATATATTTCTCTTGGTGCACACAGACTTCCTTCCCTCCGGGGGATCTGACCTGCAGAGAATGAAGTGTCCAATCTCAATGTCATGGCTCCTGAAAGGCTCTGCCCTGTGGAGCAGTGAATGGAACAGTGAGAGGATGCCCTTCACTCACTGATCTCTTTCCACACTGCTCCAGCAAAGGATTCAGACCCAAATTAATAAGCTGTAAGTTCTTACTAATGCAATCACTCCATTAGACACGAAAGCAAGGCCTGGCTATGGAGCTGGATAAGACCTCCATCCCTAATCTCCCTCCTCAGTGCTTTCTGTTGATCTCACAGGCTTCCCCTCCCTAGAGCTGTGCCCACAAACATTCTCGATCAAAGCTCAATGGAGCAGATTGGGGGTGGTGAGTAGAATCGTAGCGGAGTTGCAAACAACCTGGAATCTGGAATGGAATGAGTTCTGGGGTTGAAGCTTAGGGTCCTTCAGCTTTCTGAGCCTACAGTTCCTTCTGTCATGGGAGTCAGACGTGATACTGTCTGTTTGAGTATGTCATCAAGTGTGAACAGAAAAGAGATGTTAGCCAGTTAGCCTCATCCAACGGATGGAAAATCCTCATGAAAACTGAGATCATGCGCTTGGGTTTGTTTTGGCTTTTGATTTTTCGATTTGTTTTGTTTTGCTTTGCCTTTATTTCTTGGAGCCCTACTGCTATCAAAGATGGTACATAGGGCCTATGTACCCACGTACCATGTTGTGAGTTTGACATGGGAGTCAAGCTGATGTACGGAGAAAAAAGCTGAATGGAGATGCATTTCTTCTTCCTCCTTCTCAGTCCTGATCTCTGCTCTCCAAATGTCCCATTTCCCTACACTCTTTGCACTTGGCAGTTTGAGAGAACTGGAGTACGCATGAATCACACTGAAACGAAGGCACAGCTACTCACACAGAAGATGCAGGGTGGGCCTGCTTGGGGGCTTTTCAGGGTGCATAGCGGCAAAGAAAGATGGCAGGCAGGGAGGGCCATGGGTGCAGAAGGTAAGGTGATGTTCTGCAATTATGGCTGCAAAGAGGATGCTCGCTCAGAAGACGCTGCAACCCCACATGCAGAACACAAGGGGGAGAGGCAGCTCCATTCAGAGCAGTAGAAGCTGACTCCATGCCACCTCTCCACGATACACAATGCCAGCTCACCTATGGCCAAGGTGGTACTGATAAAGTTCTTGTTGAAAGCCTGCTGTGGATGATTGACTTCAGACCTGTCTGCGAGTTTTTCCCCCTTGCGTGTGAATCAGTTGGCTCCATGGACTGACCGAGAGAAAACAAATAGTCATGGTTTCTTTCTTCTACTTTCTTCCCCGGGGGACAGAAGGGCAGAGGCAGACTAGAGGAGGATCTGTACAAAGAATATGAAGGAAGGAAGCCTTGAGACACAAGCCAGAGAGGGGACAGCAAAGGATGGGGTAGACCTCACCTCCCCAGGGAAGGGACCTGAAATACGATCCAAAACCAGGGCCTCCTGGTGCAGGTACCTCCCAACCACTGGAGCTTGCTTTATTTATATGAGTGAGGATATCTTTAAGCAGGCGCTCTAGATTAAAGGCTTTCAGGATCAAAGTGGCCAGGGTCAGACATGGTCCAAAAACCTCCTTTGAGACTAGTGGAGAGGAAGTCAGCCCACCCATGAGAGTCCATTTACAGGGAGATGTGTCTCATTAAAGTAAACAAAATCAGAGTTAAAAGTACTAATTCCACACTACAAGGCAAGGGTGCATTTGAAACTGATTTTTGGTTATTAAAGAAGTGTCTTAAGGGCAAGGCACAGTTTGAAGCTGTGAATTACAGTGCCGTTCTCACCGTAGCTGGCATTTATTGAGCACCTACCTGCTGCTTATATGGTTTACTTTGGCTATCACCATCCTGTGGTTAGGGTGACAGGGCAGGAGAGTGGAAAGGGGCTTGTAGAGAAGCCGTGGGTGTCCATCCACACATGCAGGGTGAAGAGAAAGTGAGATTGCTCCCCGAGGAGGCAGACAGGCAGATTAAGTTTCTCTGTAGCCCCAACTCTCACCTACACCCATGTGCACAGGTTAGGAAGTAGGAGATGACCGATGTGCATGACCTAACATCAGACATTTTCCAGGTTAGGGATAGCAGCTGAGTCTCTGAGAGAAGAAGGGGACAGAGTCATGGTTGGAAGAGCCCTTCCTTCCTCGGGACAGGCCCCAGGTCCCTGGGAATGGAAGAGTCCCTACTTCTGTAGCCTTGACAGATAGAGGAGCAAGTTCATCATGCATTTATTGACTCATGAATTCCTATAACCTGTTGCAATATACAGCCCTCAACCAGCCAAGAGACTGGGGAAGGGGCAGAGGGGAACCGGCCAGGCACGGTCTTTCTAGGCAGAGGGAAATGCGGCACGAAATGCCACAGATCAGTTTGGCAGGGCTGGTGAACAGGAAAAGCCTCTATTAGGCCTACACAGCTGGTTTCGTGGTGTCTTAAGATGCCTTTCGCCACCCACAAAGGCAGCCAGCCTGCAAGGGTCTCAGCTCTACAGACCCTCAAACTGAAAGTCCAAATGGGAGGGGGATATGGCAGGGATCTGTGTGTCTGACAACTGCCAGGTGACCCCCAGTGCCCCTGGCCCTACCCTCATCGAACTCTAGCAGATGGTGACATGGGGTTAATGACCAGAATCCTAGATTCTAGCTCATTTTTATCCCATTAACTGGGTATTTATGATTTGGTCAAGGCCAGTGTCAAATTGCAGCAGCAGCAGCAGCAGCAGCAACAGCAGCAGCAGTGACAACAACAGGAGGCTCAAAGAATGAGTAAGCACACACACACACACACACACACAAAACCACACACACACACACACACACACACACACACACACACACAGTGATGTTCTATGGTTTTCTTAAGCCAACACAGCAAATTAAACCTATCCCAGAGTCAGGCCAATTGACAACCATGTCCCATGGGTCCACTCTTTCAAAAAGGCTTCTCTACTTTTCACCTGGAGGGTGAACACCAGTAAGTATTGTTTGAAGAACTTACTCATCAGGAGCTGCAGAGATGGCTCATTAAGAGCAATGGATGCTTTTCCAGAGGACCCAGATTTGATTCTCAGCACCCACATGGAGATTCACAGCTGTCTGTAACTGCTTCCAGGGCACACACATTTGCACATGCACACATACATACAGACAAAACATCCATGTGCATAAAACGAGCAAATACATAAAAGAAAGGACTCATTAAATGTGCGTTTCTGATTCACATCTCTCGCTGGCATGCCCTTCTTAGAGAATTATTTGCTGAAAGTTCACAGAAGAAAAGAAATAAGACTTGTTGCTGTCAGAGTTTGTTTTTAAACCGGTCTGTCGCAGGGCCATGCTTGGGTTAACCTTTCCTCCTACAGTGAGGAACCAGGAGGGAAAGTTGCACAAGCAAGACATGGGAGTTTGAACTAATAATTCCATCTACATGTTAGAAAAGAATGCATTTTGTTTTTCTAATTATGGGTGATGGCAGCAGCCACCAGTATCTAGTACATGTTAAGTAGCAAATTAGCTTGGGAGCTGATTGCAGGGCCTACCCTGTCTAACTCTGCCTGCCACTCTGCAGGAGCAGGAGGAAATTGCACTTTGCCAGAAGCCTCCAAGGGACTCACATTTAGGGCAGGCCCGAGGGACCCCAAAATCGGAAGAGAGCACCCTCTCCTGGCACCTCAGAGCAGCAACAGAGAGAAATTCACAAATACATCCATTATTTGTTCTTAAGCAAACAAGCAGAGTTTTCATAACAAAACTCTACGAATATGAGGTAATAGGGGGTTAAACTGCCTAATTTTCACATGAATTTATCTGGAAAGTTTTTTTTTTATGTTTAGCTGTGAAGTGCACAAAAAGACCGTAATTATACACAATTAGGTCATCACCTAAAAAACTGGCCAAGTAGACCTACTCTAAACCTGAAGCCTGTACGCCTAGAAATACCCTGCACACGCCCAGAGCTCAAAAAAAGGGGAAGGGGTTTAACGGGGAATCTGATTGGTGCTGCTGCAAGTGTTTAGCAACTGAGCTCTACAAAATGCGTTTTAAAGAATCAAACACTATCTAATGTTTGTGCATAAAGCAAAGTGTTAATTATGGGAGATTCTTACCAGCTAATAGGGGACCTTAGGGAGAGTCACGCAGGAACATTTTATTAGCCATCTTGCTGAGTAACTCGCTATGACAGGAATGGTACAGTGGTACCTCTTTAGAAACACTGTCCATGTCTGGTCCTCCAGGTTAGTGCTAGTGCCTCAGTGGCATGCATTGGCATCAGGTCTGTGGACTGCGCCTTCCACTTCAGACTTCCCTGAGTTTGACTGTCAGCTGTTCAAGTTTTCAGCGATGGGATCACAGACCAAGTAGCTCTTCTCTCTGTTCTCGGGTTCTTCTGTGAAATAGATTCAGTGGTGCTCTTAACGTTTGGCAGATCCACGAGTTACTCCAGCACAGAGCCCAGTGACTGGCAACGAAAGCCACCGTTAGTGCCTTTATCCTCTGGTCCTCCACCCATCCTAAAGTGTTTGGCTGAGGTCATCTTTGGGGCGTGCACAGAAAACAGAAGAGAAGGCAGAGTATGTTTGACCTTGGCTTTCAGATATGCAGTACCTGAGGCAAGTAAGAACCCAGTGAGCTTTTAAAGGTCCCCCAGTCGCCTGAAAGAGAATACCACATATCAACAAAACACCATCTCCCAGCATTGGTCAAGAGTGCTAACTGCCAAGTGTCCAGCTTGTATAAATGATTCGTAGCTCTATCTCATCCCCTCGCTATGCCAAAGCTCCACTACTACAAAGGAGGGAAAGCCCATTAGACATTTCCTCCAAGAGCACAGAGCAGGAGGCAGAGCAGATGGGAGATACAAACTCTCAGGTCTGCATGACTATATCATAGCACCCTGCCCTGTCATGCTTGTGACCCCCAATCTAATATGGAGGCAGAAGAGCCGTGAATGGATTTATATTGGGGTGGGGTGACAAGGTCTACTTTAGGGTCCATCTCTGTACATATGAGAAAACCTGTCTGAACAGAGAGAAACTAACTCCAGGAGAAGAACAGGGGAGGTGGCAGAGCATAGCATAGGTAATGGTTGGTGCAGAGAAGGCAGGATGTGGCAGAAATTATACCTGTTATTTCCAGCTGGGCACAGATGACATTAGGAGCTGATCATCAGGGCAGTAGCACAGAGCTGTGTGTCTCTCACGGCCTTCACTTCCCTGTTCCATGAAGCTGATCAACAGTGGGACATGTATTTTATTCTCCTTGTTTTCCCCCAAACCAAATGGTATCTGGAACAGAGTTAAAGGGGAACACGCTTATTATTTAGACTGATGAGCCAAAGGCTGGTGAGAGGAACCAGGGAGTCGGAGAGTCTTCCGTATGAGAAGCCTAGATTGTAAAAGCAAAGGGGAGGGGGGGAAACAAGGCTTTTGTTTGACCCAGAGAAAACAGAGAGGAAGTGGTCTGTGTGTGACATACAGAGAGATGGCCCAGGGACAGGGAGGTGGAAATCCTTTCCTAAATTTGGGACGGAGAGATTTGGGTCTGCTTCTTAAAACCTGTTTCAGAGGTGAACATATGCAGGATGCAGGCCCGGCTCTCACTTCACTGGTCCTGTGATTTGGACACAGCAGTTCACCGTGGCAGGCCTGAGTTTTCTCATCTGTAGGATGGTGATAAAATCAATAACATTTACTTCTAAGGTGACTTGGTTTTGGTCCCCCTGGTTTACAAGCCTGTTGAGGCCAGAACTCTGGGTTAGCAAAGGCACAATCCCCCCCCTTTGTCATTTGTCTTCTGTCACGTCATATCTATCATTTATGATTGATAAACTGCTGAGGTCACGTTCCACATGTCACCTCAGACAGCTTTCTGGGAATTATCTCAGTGGATCTGGCTTAGCAGGAGCCTGGATGGGTCAGAACACTATCTCAGAATGGCCATCAGCCTAGAAAAACATGATGTAAGCTGCCCCTTTCTCCACCTTTAAGCCTGGCATGCCCTGGAGATGCCAGCTTCGCTCTCCAAGACACTTGCCTCCATGTGGCTCTGCCCCAGCTTGGCCAAGTGGCTCAAGTTGGCTACTCTAACTTCCAGTTCCTTTCACCCTGATGAGAATTTATCCCTGGTGCCAGCCACTTGATCCTTGGCAAGGGGCAGGCAGGCTAGCCACACCTATCAGCCAGCAGGGGCCTCCCTTACAAGGAATTATCTGGAAGCAGGCGGTAGAAGACCAAGAGCCCATTCTCTTTCTTACCTACAGCTCCAGCTGTGATTCCATCTGGCAGATCCTGGGACAGAAAACACACACACACACACACACACACACACACACACACACCTCAAAATGGAATTCAACTAGTCCTACAGGGCACCCAGCTGTCTTCCTCTGTTAAACACAAAAAGTCCTGACAGCCATATGGGGGTGGGGGATACTTGTTGCTCTTTCTCTGGGGCTCCTCTGGGCACACTGATTTTCTATCTCTAGAAGGGCTTCTCGCTACTCTGGAGTGTCCTCCTCCCGCCTGCAGAGGGAGACCCTGTCGTTTTAAAATTGCTCCCTTCATTTTCATTATCTATCCCATAGAGACCCCCACATGGATGTGACCCCGGAGCCCACATTGGTGCAAAAACCCTTGCCAGCATCTCACTGGCTACAGGCAGTTGTATCCACTTTCCTGCCACCCAAGGGGATAGGGGGCCACGTTCTTCCTCTGAGAGGGAGTAGCTCATTACCTGGAGTAGAAGACCCCCAACAGTTAAAAAAAAAAAAGGCTAAAAACTTTCCATGTCCCCAACCCCTATCTGTCCTGCTCTCTGCACAAGCCTCTCCTAGCAGCTTTGCCAGAGGGAAGGCAGGGAGATGGGCTCATTCTGAGACCAAGGTCTTTCTCTCCGGAGGCTGTAAGCACGGAGCCCACAGAAGCCCCTGCATCCCTGCTTCTCCTCCCGGAGGCGGAGCGCAGCGTCCTCTCCCAGGAGGCATCCGTGGCCCGCAATTGGAATTCTGTCCCCAAACGGGGGCCAGAGAAAGAGAAAACGGGAGGATGGAGGCCGGCAGCGAGAAGCAGCGGCCAGGGTCCCATACATCCCCAGGAAGAAGCTAAGCGTGCTAGCTGCTAGAATGCTGCTGCGCCGCGGCACCCCACCGCACTGCATCAGCACGGCTGTGCTGACATCCCCCCATGCTTAACACGGGGCATTATGCGCTGGTTAACAGGCTCCGAGCTGCTCAGCGACTTGTTTTAAGCATTTTCTCCCTCGCTCTCGCTTTTAATCTTGTCTCTAGTGGCGTGTGTAGGGGGGAGGACTTTATTTCCATTGGCTAAGCGCTCCCTTCCCACCCACATCCCTTCCACATCACCTTGGTGTCTCCCTAAATAAAACCAGCCCTCCTTATCGCCTGGAAAAAATCAGGAGCTAGAGTTTGAATGGGTTTTATATAAACACTCACCCCTGTCAGCGTGCAGCCAGGCTCTCAGGATAAACTCCCAGTGTCTGGCCTGATGCTTGCCTGGCGATCTCTGCCTTGAATGCCAGGGTTTAAGCAGAATTCAGAGGACTGGGAACTCTTCCCTGAGATTTGATCAACCTGAAGCCAGTTGCAGAACTGCACAGGGTCCCAATGGACCTCAAGGAGAGCCCCAGTGAGGGCAGCCTGCAACCTTCCAGCATCCAGATCTTCGCCAATACCTCCACTCTTCATGGCATCCGCCACATCTTCGTGTATGGGCCGCTGACCATCCGGCGTGTGCTTTGGGCAGTGGCCTTCGTCGGATCCCTGGGCCTGCTGCTGGTAGAGAGCTCGGAGAGAGTGTCTTACTATTTCTCTTATCAGCATGTTACCAAGGTGGATGAAGTGGTGGCCCAGAGCCTGGTCTTCCCAGCTGTGACCCTCTGCAACCTTAATGGCTTCCGGTTCTCCAGGCTCACCACCAACGACCTGTACCACGCTGGGGAGTTGTTGGCTCTGCTGGATGTCAACCTACAGATTCCTGACCCACATCTGGCGGACCCCACAGTGCTGGAGGCCCTCCGACAGAAGGCTAACTTCAAACACTACAAACCGAAGCAGTTCAGCATGCTGGAGTTCCTGCACCGGGTAGGCCATGACCTGAAGGATATGATGCTCTACTGCAAGTTCAAGGGGCAGGAGTGTGGGCATCAAGACTTCACCACCGTGAGTACTTACTTGGCTTTCAGTTTGCTCTTGTGCTCACGCTTCAGTAGAAGTGGTGCGCTGGCAGCCTTCTGTTTGTCTTGGGATCTCTGCTATGCAGGAGAGAGGGCGGAGACCCAGCTGAAGGCCAAGAGGGTAGCTGGTTCGAGTTGTTGAACTCGTTTGTAGAAAAGGTTACCTGTCAGATGGAGTTCTGTGGTCCTTTCAGATTGGAGGGCTACAGGGGGCTTGCTGTTGGGGGTTACTCCCCCAGGTGTGCTGAGTTGGGCTTTCTCCCAGTCAGAGGAAAGAGGCCTGGGTTATCCATTGTCCAAGATGCTTGATGTCCAAACCGTGTGACAGGAACAGCTTGTCATGGGTGGGATGGCAGTCTCCCCTCTCTCTTTCTCTTTCTCTCTCTTCTTCTCCCTCTCTTCTCTCTCTATCTGTGCTCGGAAGTGGCATCAGGCTCTGCATCGTGTGGGCTGGGCTGGAGCTAAAGCTGTCACAGGAGGGGGTGTGAGCCCCCAGACAGTCTGAATGGCTCCTGTGTCCATGGGAGCGCATGAAGCAGGTGATGCTGCAGAGGTGTGGAAGGTTCTTTCCTTCCGTTTCTTGCCTGAATTGTGTGGAGGGGAAAGAGCCTCCAGAGGCTCCATCTGGTCCTCCCGCAGGCAGGGTGAAGCCACGGGAACTGTCCGTGGTGCTACGGCAGGGAGGAGAGTCAGAGGCTCCTTTATGGGATGGACAGAGAGAAGACAGATGTGATGAGGTGGTCCTGGAGGCTGGCTTGTCTGGGCGCTCTAGCTTGAAACTCAAAGGCTCGTTTTTCTCTGTGTACAATTGCTTCACAACGTGGGTACGGGAGGAGGGAGTGAGGAGAGGGGTGAGCAGCTGTGGGATTGGAAAGCCTGGAGGGGAGTGTGGAGTTGAGTCAAGGGGAGGGGATGTGGCTCACGTTCAGGATGGGTTTGCCAGAGGGGGCTGAGAGGGAAGGATGGGAGCAGATCTGTTGCCGGTAAGGTTCTTATCCCAATTAGTGGACTGCTAGGCGTAACTTGGTGTAACAGGTCAGACAGCAGCTGCCTGTTCTTTCACACTGCCAGGCAAGTCAGGGGTATCAGGAACCTTGGGACCCTTCTGCGGTCTATGATGCCTGCTTTCCCCATAGCTTCATGGGAGCAGGGGAGGAAAGCATCAGGGACTCAGAGTCTTGAGCCAAAATACCGTGACAACTTAGGGATGGCAGGTGCAGCAGTCATTGAGAGAACTGGACTGTGTCGTCAGCACTTGTGTGGGGCGGGGGTCGGCTCTGCCTCATTAAGACATTCTCTCCCTTTCCCATAGTGTAGCCCTCCCCACCCCCTCTTAGGGCCACCTGCCTCTCACTCTGAGGTTCTCTTTATGCTCCAGCCAGTCTCTGCCTTCAGCCTTTGCACTTGCTGTTGGCTGTCTCTCATTCTGAAAGAGCCCAGAGTGCCAGGGGCTCTGCCTCTCACAGCCTGCATGCTAGAGCTGTTTCCTGGGGGAGCAGTTTTGTATTATTATTATCCCTTTAAAACATTCTAAGGAAGAGCACAGCCAAACCTACAGCAGCATTTGCTAAAGATGAAGCCAGTCTGAGCTAGAGAAGGAAGCTACTGGCCCTTCTTAAAGGAGAAAACAGGGTCCTAAAATACGTCATGCACAAATGATGTCTGAGGGGCTTTGGGAAGGGATGGAGAAAATGCCTCGTTCTTGGAGTCTGAAACCAATGCTGTGTTCCAGCCCTTGCCTTCTAGTGCCTGGCAACGCTCAGACTCATCGCTGTACTGTGTTGCTTGAAAGTGCACTCAGATCTTCCTCTATCTGTCTGCGCACACATGGAACTCACAGATGACGGATGCAGGGTGTCTCAGAGATGTTGGACTGGGTAGCAGACCCTGTGCTGAGTCTTTAAGCATCCTCACAAGTCTCCTCGTGATGGCATGGCTGACTGGTAGCTCTGCTCATACCCCAGTTCTGTTTAGAAGAAGAGGCTTGCTGCTCAGGCTGCTTGTTTGTCTTTGGTCCATCATTTGAACTGCTAGCATCCCAAGCAGCCCAAGTCCTGTTTCAAGTCCTAACCAGGGCTTCTGACCACCTAAAACACTGAAGTCGCCTGTGGATAGGTCTGTTCTTTAATTGGTGGCACACACTATCTGTCAATATTAGCAAGTCCTAGACTCATCTGTTTGAGTACCCATCCTTGACCGACCCCTCTGTGTGTAATATCTCCAAGCACTGAAGAGGAGGTGTCCTTTGGTGTTCTCTTCTGACTGCTCAGGATGTCAGAATGACACTCTAGGTGTGTGATAGAAAGCTAGTCCTAAACAATGGGTGACAGTGGGCTGAGCCTCTGCTGGGGGTAATATGACAGGAGACATGTCCAAGACACCACACAGAGGAGGAGTAAGCCTCTGACATACCTTTGTGCTCTTTGGACCTTGGGCATAGGCAAGCTTTTCTTAGGCTTTCAGATCCTATGTGAAACTATGCCACTGTTGGAGAAGCCTGTTTCCCAGCCTCTTTTCTCATTCACTCTCTGGAATAGCCATCCCTCTCCAGAGGGGTTTCTTACAAGCCCTGCTGGGGGTTATGACACAGTGGGTGCCTTCTTTCTCAAAGCAACCATAGGCTGACTTATTAGAGAATTTAAGTGTGGGGGAAGGAATGTTACAGGTGGACAGCTCTTTTTCTGGATTTGGTTTTCCTACAAAGCCCAGAACATCATCTCCAGGGCCAATGCAGTAGCACACGTTTCCTTATTCCAAGTTCTTAGCTGCTGTGCAATGAAGTATGTAATACCCTTTAATTAGTGAATGAGCTGTGATTCTAGCAGAGTGAGCAAAGGCTGTTCATAGAGACTCAAAGTCCCCAGGAAGCCAGGTGTGGAATGCTGAGTGCTGGATAAGCAGGCGTCCTTCCTGCCATGCAGACACATGCTGAGCCTTTGCCCAGGAACAGTCTGGCTTCAGAGAGTTCTGTGGTTTTCCTCCCTGGTAAACCAGAAGAAAGATTTGGTTCTGGGCCTTCTAACTCTCAGAAGCTGTCCCTAGTGACCCAGAGTAGAAAGGGGATGAAGGGGGACTGGGGTTGTGACTCTGTGGCCTGAATCCAAGGCCAACATGGTGGGCATGGTTTTGAAGCCCTTGTCAACCCTGTTTCTTTGTCTCCTTGCATGCATTCTAGGTGGGCACTCACTCATCTAACACTGACCTCACCCACGCTGTTGTTGAAGGAAAGAACATTCGTGACACCATGTGAGGAAGCCTTCTATGACTTTGCCAGTCATGTAGCTATGAGATGAGATTCTGAACACATGTGTAAGGGGGTTGCTGCAGTACTGCCTGCCTCCACTGTTTGCATGAATCAGATTGATGAGGAAGGCTGCAAAGACATGGGCAGGGATCTGGGGGGAGCACTGCTGTCTCTGCCTGGAACACTGAGTGAAAACTCATCCTCCAGAGAGGGAGCTGCTTCAAGTAGAGGTCCTGTCAGGAGCTGACTATGATGCCAGGTGAATTCCTGTCATTTGTGATCAACATGTGATGGGGCCTTATGGTGCTCCTTTGCCTAACCAAACTGGGGTTCACCTGTGTTTAGGTCTGGGAATTTGAACCACCCTTCCATTTTAACATGAAGCTTGTCTGTCATTGTATTTATGCCTTTAAAAAAAGATTTATTTATTTTACGTATATGAATACACTGTTGCTGTCTTTAGACACACCAGAAGAGGACATCAGATCTCATTACAGATGGTTGTGAGCCACCATGTGGTTGCTGGGAATTGAACTCAGGACCTCTGGAAGAGCAGTCAGTGCTCTTAACCACTGAGCCATCTCTCCAGACCATATTTATGCTTTAAATGTGAGATTTTCTCAGGAAAGGCCCAGATTTTCCTCCCACTGAATGGATCTTATGACTCTATAGAAAATAACATTATAGAGATGGTGGAGGTTGAGTCTGACAAAGGTTGTGTCTTCGGGTTCTATGACTAGGCCACATGGGTCTCTAGTCTAAACACATCTCGCTACACAGGCGTATGCATCTGGAGGATGTGGACTTTGAAACAAAAACATCTGAACTGGGATTCTAACTCTGTGGATTATGTGTGGTGGGAACTAGTGTTAGTTTGCTTAGCTCCAGTTTTCCCATCTCTGAAGTAGGACCAATAACACTCAAGACTCAGCTGGAGGAGCAGCATGCTCTGAGAGGGACTGCTAACTAAACTTGATCTGTAGTCTGGTTCTTTGGACTCTGGTCTTCCTAATCTTCCACCCATGGCTGCAACTTCAGAGCACAGGCACCTGCTATGTTTCTTATGTCCTCGATGTTTTCAGGGCTTCTGCTTTTGCTGGGTATCCTAATGTAGTCCCTTATTCTCTGGTTTAACTTCCATGTTGCATCTCACACTTCCAACCTCATCTCCAAAAAGCACACACACACACACTATGGTTCCTAACATGGGTCAGGTAATCTCTGCACCACACGTATAGCTTTTCTCACTGTGTTATATTTGTATCTGTCTATCAAACAGGACCTATGGTATAACAATCATCCAAGTAGACCAGGCTTGTGCTAGTGCTATCACAACTCATCTTTATCCCAGCCAGTCCAGGGCTAGTCTCAGAACAAGTTTTGCAAATGTCATGTCAAGTAGAGCGTGGGTCTCTCCAACCCTGCCAATACCATGCAGAACCTCCCTGGGTAAGTGGTTGCTGTGTGTCTCTGAATTAATTCTTCATCCCAGTGCAGGGGCCTTTCTCACCCTCTGTCTTTTGTGCCTTAACTCGTTGCTTCTTTCAATTCTATTTTACCTTTAAAGTTCATCTTTGTAATAATTGCAGCCATCCCCTTCTACACCATCTAAATCCTCCTTTTCCTCTTCTGTCTTCCAAGCATCACATACTTTCCCATCCCTCTGTGCAGACCAGACATAATGTTTTCCTTCTGAGAGCAGCAGGAAATGTTGCCGCTAAAAGGGATCTTGAAGATAAGTGAATTCAGTTCTTGTGTTTTAAACCACTGATAGTTTTAAAATGTGTTTGCAAATTGATGATAAAAATCTAGACTATGATGTGTAACATGATGTGTGTGTATAAATCTTAAACATATAAATGGTTGTATTAAGTACATGCATTAACATGCATGATTATCTTATGTGTAGGTATGTGTATGAGTGTTGAAAACACATAAAATCTACAATCATTTTGATTTTCAAGTATACGGTACATTGTTATCAACTGTTTAAATCTTGCTTTCACTTCTCCTGAACTTTTTTGTCCTTTGATTAGAATATCTTCAGTCTTCTTCCTCGTTCACCCCAGTGTCTAGTTTCCATTGTCTAACTACATGTCTTTAAGATTAATATATTTAAAGAATTCAAAAACAGGACTTAAGAGATAGTTCAGTGGTTAAGAGCATTGGCTGATGTTCCAAAGAACCCAGGTTCTATTCCGAACACCTATATGATGGTTCTAACCATCTGTAGCTCTAGTTTCAGGGAGTCTGGTGCCTTCCACTGGCCTCCACAAGTACCAGACACACATGTGGTGGTGCACAGACATATATTCAGGCAAAACACTAATACACATTAAAAAGGTGTCCATATAAGTGGAAGTCCTAGGTCATCCTCAACTACACATTGTGTTTGAGGCCAACCTGGCTACATGTGACAACAACTCACCCCCTAATATTTTCATTTATCTATATATTCTGAAGACCTAGAATGTCTTAGCAAATAGTTCTCAAAAGTTGGCCTCAGAATCTATGTTAAGTAGGTTTAAAGCTGTGGATTAAAGGTGACTGGCTAATATGAGACTCTCAGCCTCTCTGGCACATGTACCTGGAATGTTGTTCAATCTGGAAAAGCCCTTATATTTCCTGGTTATAAAAGCAATCACGGTCATGAGAGAAAAATGGGAAACGAGGGGCAGGGGGAGGAAGGTGTGGAAATTTCCCCTCCCAATATCCTTCTTACATAACCACACATACTATTTTGGTATTTTGAGGGTATCTCCCTTTAGCTACATAATTTGTATGGATTTGTGCTTTACTAGGCTGGCATCATGTCTCCTATGTATACAGTACAACTTATCTTGGTTCCACTGTTTCTTTGATGTTTGCTAGGATATACTGGAGATCTATTTTTGCATGCCTGAATGAAACCCACCCCTGATCCTTAGTGAAGGATCACTATGTATACACACACACACACACACACACACACACACACACAGTGCTGGTGCTCTTTACACAACTGTCTACACTGCAGCCCTCAGCTCATGAGTGTAAGCCTTGTTTCTCTGCCACCTGTGCAGTCTGGACTTTACATCAAAACGATCTAATGTAACAATAATGTAAATTAAATGAGCTCACATATTCTTAGGGGCCTCAGCACCTGTGAGCCTTTGTCACAGTCTGGAGAGCCAAGCTGTGCTGGTCCATGATCTCAGCCTCTGGCTACCATGTTCTGGTTGTTTGGCAGACTGGTAGGTTGTGGGCTGTCTGGGAGTATAGCTTTGGGATATGTTGCATCTTTGCTGTTGTGCTGATGGGGTGAGGCTGTGATTGGGAGCTGTTAAGATGACTCATACTGTCTCCTTGGAGAGAAAAGCTGCACAGCTCTGAGCTAATGCCCAGTAATTTGTTGGATGCGTGTGTATTTCTCTGTCTCCTTCCTTGGGAATACCTTTACCCCCAAAACTGTTGATCCAAGAGGAGTCTTAACTTGGTAGATAAAGAGTTTACTCTGTAACTGTGAGGACCGGAGTTTAAATCACATAAAAACCCAGGTGGGCATGGGAGCCTGCTTGGAAGTCCAACACCTAGTAGGTGAAACAGAGGATCTCTAGAGCAAGTTGGCTAACTAAACTAGCCATATCAGTGAGGTCTGGGGTCAATCGAGGGACCTTGAATCAATGACTAAGATATAGAGAGAGAGATTAAGAAAGCCTCCCAACATCAACTATGGACCTCCACATGCATTCATGCATTCATACCCTTGTAAAGTTGTAAAGTTTCCCTGCATGCACATACATGCACGCAAACATGCATACACACAGTACACAAACGAGAGAGAGAGAGAGAGAGAGAGAGAGAGAGAGAGAGAGAGAGAGAGAGAACACACATGCAAGCTTGCTGGGAGCACATTTGCTTAACAACTTACCTGTCTTCTGGTTCTACAGAAAATATTTTCTTCAAAGAAGACTTGGGCTGCAAAATACCTTCTATACAGTGAATTTAGTTTGCTTCTAATTTCCATAGGAAGAGCTGAGATGAGACACACACATACTATGACCACCCCAGATCTCAAACCCAGTTCCTCAAAGGTTGAATCAGCGGCTTTTAGCACCATGCTTGCTGCTAGAAGCAGTGCTTCCTAACGCAGTTCACACTTGAAAGCAGCGGGCTTCTTATTCCTTACAAAGGACCAATAACACGATGCTCAAGCTAGGCTTTGTGCTTTCTCAGTTCTGTCTGTTCATGGTTGAAAGAGTTAGGTTGACATGTCAAACATGGGTAGCCAGGACACCTGACCTGTGCTCTATCACAACCTGAAACGAGTGGGCTGTGTGTTCTGTGCACACTAGAAGTCTTATATGTTACACCGCTACATGCATTTATCTTCAAACCAACACTCTCAGGCTAGGTTGGTGTTTGCCAGACAGCAGCTGCAGCCAAGAAGAAGACATGCAACCCGTTAATTAATGGTAAATCTGAAGATCCTGGGGAAAGCCCATGTAAGAAGTTAGGCTTTTCCAGGAGACAGAAGCCCCTGAGGCAGCAGTCTCTGATCCTAGAGTATTTTTCCCTATGGCATTTACTCTCCTAGCGCTTTAGGCACAGCCTGAGCAGACTTACCCAATGGTCGTTGAAATGAATGCCACCAAGAACTTGAGTATGCAGCAGAGAAAGAACATATTTGACCTCCATTGATGGATAAAGAGCCTCTGGGAGACCCAGTTTCCCCATCTGTAGACTGAGTGGGATGAACTAGACAGTTTCCCAGGACCACTCTTTGTCTGGCATTTGCTTTACTAAAACTAAAGCCTCCACTTACACCGAGACTAGGGGGAGGCGCTAATGTTCGTTTTCAAACCACTATGCTTAGCTGTTTATTAGTTTGAGCCCATGCAATAGAAACAGAAGGGTGCAGACGCACAGCATGGCTGCGGTGGGCTCAGGGAGGCACAGCACCTTACTCTCAGAATCCCAACTAGGAGCCCCAAGTGTCTGTCAATCCCCCACCACCACCCCACCTGACTGAAGGTTTCTAGTCACATTAGTACAGAGGGTGTGATCCTGGATCTGCTGTAGATCTCACAGGTATGGACCAGAAAGAATATCGATGATGTTAGAGGTTGCTCACGGAGATTCCCTAGACACTTGCTTATAACAGATCACTGTGCCTTTCTTGGGTGGCTTGTTAGAAGCCTCTGCACCACCTGGAGGCAGGGATCCTGTGATGAGTCCAAAATGCCCAGTCACAGTACCTTGCCTTTATGCAGACCAATGGTGTTATTTACACTTCAATCTTCCCAGGGGTCCCGCTGAGCGTCTAGGCGAACCTTTTACTTTTCCTGCCCTTGTCACTCTCCAGGGGCTTTTTCTGAGAATACTTGCTCAGTAAATCGCCCACTCAAGACCTCCTCTCTTCCTCAAATTTTTGCTTCTCCATCTGTTTGGCGAGATGGAGTCTGGTCTCAGGTATGGCTTGGAGAGAAAGATGCCTGCACTGAGCTTGATTTAAATGGTCCTCTACCCCTACAGGGTAGACTCTAAAGAGGAATCTATCCCCCTTTGATGCTGGCCGTGGGTTGAGCCCATCTATGAAGTGAGAGGCAGTGAGAGATGGATGCTGAGCAGGGTGATGCTAGTCATATGTCACAGAAGCCACCAGTGTGGAGCAGTGTATGAAAGGCTCCTACTGTTCTGGCTGAAATGGGAAGCTGTTGACTCAAGGGCAATGTGATTGCTGTCTCCAAACACTTAGAAAACAATCAGAAAATGGAAGCAGGGCCTTCTCCAAGAGAAGCCCGAGGATAGAAGCTGGGCATAGTGTGAGAGTTCAGAGGGGTGGCTGCCAGCTGATTGGAAATGCTTATCCTGGGAGTCCAGAACACTCTAACCCCGCCAGTGCCCTGCTCCTTAGGTCTAAGCAGAGCTAGGGGATCACCTCTAGGCAAGGATCAATGTCCCATAAAGAGTTAGATTAATGACCTCTGATGCTACTTCCAGCTGGGAGAGTGTTTGATTTTTTTTTTCCTGAATAGATAGTTGAGGTTGGAGGTTAAAAGCCATTGATGGAGAACATTGGAAAGAAGAGCTGACGGGTGGAACTAGCAACTCAGGTTACAGATCCACCCACTGTCCAATACCATGAAGCTTTGAAGTTAAACACCTCTAATGGATACCAGGAAGAAGGATGGTGCCTTTAGAGATAAAGGAGTGGATTCACCTAGGGAGAACACAGGAAGAGTGGGGTGCTGGAAGCCAGCCATTATGGTGGCGATTAATGCTCTGGCCATTCCAAAATGTGTATGCATGGTTTGTTGAGTAGCAGGTCTCAAAGTTCATCATAGATTCTGAAAGCTAGCTCCAAGGCTACAGGGACAGCCTTAGGTTGTATCTGAGCATGGTCTAGTTCCATGCTGAGGCCTGCGGAGACTGGGAAGCTTGCAGTTTAAATGCAATCTTGGGGTTTAGGATGCTAGAAACGTTCTCAGCTATAGAATCTGGGAAGGAGGCTAGGCTTCAAGAATACCCTTCCCAGAAGCACTGTTGACAGACAACCAAGGGATATCCAGGATGAGGAAGCACAGGAAACATTAGGGGACCATGGGGCTCTGGCACCAATAATACAAAGGGGACACTGTAGCCTCTAGACATGTTAGCTAGTGGCCAGAGCCAGACATGTTCAAATGAGTGTGACTTTGTGTGAATTATTTAACCCTCCCAGGCTTCTGTTTTCTCATCTACTAAATAATAGCATCGCAATACTGATGCTTCACAGGCATGTTCATGGTGACCACCCAAGATAAGCACTAAGTCTCATATTGGCCTGGAACTGAATGTCTGCTTTATTAATTGTTTTTGTTTTGAGCCAGGGTCTCATGGAGCCTAGGCCTGCTCCATTTTTCTATGTAGCTGATGTGGTCTAGAGCTCATCATCTTCCTGCCAACGCCTATGAGTGCTGGGATTAAAGGCATGAGTCACCAAACCCAGTTTACAAGTTGCTGGGGATGGAGCCCATGGCATTCTGCATGCTAGGCCAACTTCCTACCAACTGAGCTACTCCACCAGCCCTAATGCAGTTAAGTTTATTATTTCTGAGCTTAGGGAGTGAGAGTGACAGGCGATCCAGGGACAGAAGGATTTCTGTTTGAATCTATATTGACAATGTAGAATTAGGAGGTCTCAGAGGAGGGGAGTGGGGGACTGAGGCTGTGAAGAAGCCAAGCACCTAGTCGCTGCTGTGGTTCAGCACAGACTGATGTACACTCTTAGACCATGTCCAGACTGAATTTCTCCCAGTGGTCCCACACCAAGTAGTTTATAAAATATACAAGTGAATGCTATGCTTTCTGAGCATCCCAGACACTCTTGTCCACAGTTTACATGGAGAAAGACTCATCTAGTTTTCCCAACAGCCCCACGGAATACAGAGCTCTGTTCTGTTTGTTTAGGGAGGGAAGAAATGAAGTTTAAAACTTCTCTCCGGTGCTCAGATAGAAGTGACTGGAAGTGGCGTTTGAGTAGTCTTGCTCCAGATCCCAGAGGCTCTGAAAGACCCTAGCTTAGTGTCCTAGCTTGGTTGTCTGTCACCTGTGCTCCTGGGCAGAGGATTTTGCTTGTCGGTCTAGCCTCCTTCCCAGGTCCTATAGCTGAGGATGCTCCTAGCACCCTAAAATAATAATGTTTAATAACATGACATCATGCTCTGCAAGTCCAGTAAACACTGCCTAACACACCTCTGCTTGAACTCCGAACAATGCCATGAATGGCACATACAAGGTTGTCTCTGCTCTTACAAAACCATGGTGGTTTAACCGTACAAAACCTTCATATTTTCCCATCATCTTCCTCAACATGTATCAAATTTGTTTATCTATAGATTATTTTGTGTTACAATGTTCATGTTTGATGTTACAATTTTCTGTTTGGAGTTGCTGACACAAGTTTCACAAAGGAACGCCATGAAATGAATTTTGGCTTTGGATTAGGACAGAATTTTTAACAACTTCTGAAATGGCTTTAAACTTTTACTATACATTCACACAAAGCAGTATTCTCAGTGCTGATCATTATAAAAATTACAGCATCATCCATCAGCTCTGAAAAATGTTGAGAATTTCTGTGTCCCACAGTATCAAATATTCTGCCAAGATTTAATTCTATCTGTAAAAATAAACAAGTGCACCCATCTCGTTAATATGAAAATTGACATTCATTTTTTTAAAAAACGGGAACTTATATACATATTAATGAAGAAATTAATATTCTATTTTTTGTTTATGAGTGTTTGCCTGAATGTATGTTTGTGTGCCACATGCATGTAGTGAGCATGGAGGAAGAAGAGGCTGACAGATCCTCTGGGAATGAACCTGATAGACGTTTGTGAGTGGCCCTGTGGAAACTGAACCTGGATCCTCTAGAGAAGCAGCCATTGCTCTTAACCACCTGGCCATCTCTCTAGCCTTTAAATAATTGTTTTAAAACCAATTTCCTTTGTACTATTTATGAGTAAATATTTAATTAGCATACCTATTTTGCACACCTATATATCTCTACTTCTGCAAAAACTGTGACAGGACTGGAGTAAGTTTAAGAACTCTATGCCTCATGGGATGCTATTTGTTTCTCCTGGCAGTGGAAGATGCTGTGTTGTGTCTGCTTCACAGTTTAATACAGGTTTAGTAACAGAGATAAGACCTCTCAGACAGAAAGAAGCCTTGAAGATTCGAGCTTGTGTTTGATGATTGCTTTTGAGCTTCCTCTAGCAAGGCACTGAGCTTCCTGGCTTCGTGTGTAGCTTTGAGGTCAATGAGGGCAGACCACTCACCAGCAGGGTTAAAATTTAGGTTTGCTGTGCTTTACATTTTAGTGTCCATCCTTGCCTTGGCATCTGGCATTGGAAGTAGCTCGAACTGAAGCCAAGCAAAGGAACTGAGTTGGAGGGATGTCCCAGCTGCAGAACTCCATCACCCACAGAGCCCTCTGGTTCTTAGAGCATCTCTTACCCTTGTTAGGTTAATGGAGGAAACTGAGGCAGCCCCGGTTCTCTGTGGCTGAGACCCAGGGAGAGGTTTGGGATTGCAAGAGAGCTTCCCAGCTTTCCCTTACTACCCTCTGGCTACAGCTCCAGCCTTAGAGTAAGAGCAACAAGCACCATGAGAAATGCTGCTTCTGAAAGTGGCTACACCAGGCCTTTCCTCTTAATGAATGTGTGGGTCGCCTGAGGTAGATGGTGTTCCTCTTCAGTGCATCTTCTATCACCAGGAACACAGCTGGAGGCTATGCATGTACTCAGTAGATTGCCCTTCTCTCTTTCAGGACAAGAAGGGAACTGAATCTTGGAGCTGTAAGTTTTGCACATCACAAGCACCAGAGTTCTGGGAACTGGGCACAGACCCAGGTTGCTTCCGACCTTCTGCCTGCCCTGTTCTCTGTGTGGGCTTTTGATCTCTCCTATCCAGGAACACATGGGGAGAGGCCTCTCCATCAGTGACTTGACTTTAAATGTCCAGTCTGAGTGTGTTCAAACGGTCATGTTTGCAGGTGGCAGAGAGGCCCTAGAGCAACACTAACAGTTCATAAAAATATTTGGATAACTTCAGGATTCAACAGTACGATTGCATATAGCTGGGGTGAACTTGAGCAAGTGATTTAATTAGAGTGTGTGAGGATGGAACAATATGAACGCTGTAGCATAATTGGTCTCAACCTGCAGGAGTTTCTTCTTGCTCTTTCCTGGCTTAGCATCTCCACCTACACAAAGACTCTGCCTTCTAATACAGAACTGTGCCTTTCTGACTCTTCTTGGCTTTAATTTAATTTATTTTTTTCTATCCAGAGGGTTTCTCTTGAGATTCTTTGCACTTGTCCTCTTACTGTATCCTTCTGTCCCTGGCTGTGGTGATTAAAGTTCCTCTCTCTCTGGAGTAGAAATGGTTCAGTAGGGAATCTAGAACTCTTGCCACCTTACTTGCTTTTGTAATGCTGTGATAAAGTATTCTGACATAAGCTACTCACCAGAGATAGAGCCTATTTTGAACCACAGTTCAAAGTACAGTCCATCATGGTGGGGCAGTCAAGGCAGCTGGAACCTGAAGCATGACATTCACAGTCAAGAATGAAGCTGCTCACTTCTCTTTCTCTATTTGTATAATCAAGATCCCAGCCAGGGAGTGGTGCCACCCACAGTGGGCAGGTTTTCTTACCTCGGTTAATGCAATCAAGATAACTCCCATAGGTCACAGACATTGTGTGTCTCCAAAGAAATTCTGGATTCTGTAAAGTTGACTCCCATTACGTGAAACAAAACTTAAGGAACTCTAGGTTCTTACATTTTCCCTCATGGTCCTGAGTGATGCCCACCCGCTATTTTCTCAGAAAGGGTAACAGGCTGCTGATGGAAAAGACATCAGCTTCAAAGGGAACAAGCAGCTGTGTCTTCCAAAGTTTGGGCGAAGGCTGACTCTGCCTTCCTGGCAGAATGATTTTTCTAGAAGAACACCTTCTGTCCCCTGGGCCTGTTAGCTATTTCAGGTACATTTTAAGTGGCCATTAACAAAATGTTGAATAATGGCCGTAGACCTCTGGGAGTCAAGTGACATTCACATGAATCAGAAGCAAGAGCTGAGCAGTCAAGCTTGCCACAATGGACCAGGATTAAACAACCAGGGGCCATTGTTTCCACATAGCAAAGAGGCAAGAAGGTCACTCCTTAGACTTTCTGGTTTTAGAGGGGAACATTCCAGCTTTATCTATGGAAAAAGAAGCAATAATTAGGATGTACACAGGGTCTCCCAGCCGATCTGAGAAGTCTGATACATTGATTCATTGACTTAGCAAACACCTACTGGATGTTCTGGGCATTGTGCTGGGCTCAGGAGAATCTGAAATGAATAATGCCCTGTGCAGGAATTCCAGGGGCTCCCTACCTCTTGAGAGAGGTTAAACGGTAAACAAATATATGGATTTATACCAAGTAACTGAAAAAGTCAGAAGGTCTAGGGGCAACACAATAGTCCAAGCTCTAAAACTCTCAAGGGGAGGCTGTTACATTAATTTTCCTTCATTTTCAAACTCATATAACCATTGCGATCATAAACATTGCTAAACTCCCATAAAGAACTCCCGTGTGCTTTTTTACCCAGAAATCGCAGTGGTGGTACAATTCAGCTCTTTATGCCTAAAACATCCCACTTCAAGTCCCTCATCACAACCAACTGTCCAGTGACTTTCTTGTATCATCAAAGAAACATGACCTTAACACGTTGCAATTCAGAGTCACTGTTTTTATATCATGATCTTCAGCTTAGGTTTCTTCAGTGTTTCCTCTGGCTTAGAGCTGGGTTAAGATTTTACTTGATTTTATTCTTTTGTAGTGCCAGGCAGTGAAACCAACTGTCTCACACACAGCTGGAGCACAAAGCAGCACCCACAGCCCCTCCCCCACCCAGGTTAGGAAGCTGGGACTGATATTTCAGGGAGATGACACTGAAATCTTTTGCAACCTGTCTGGGGCCACATGCCTTCAAGTTGTCCTAAACCTGGTAGTGTGAACTTTTGATGAAGACAAGACTTCCGAGGAGATGCCCTGAGACATGTAGAACTCAATTCTTTCTCTTTCTCCCCCTGGTTGTCATCCATCAAATTTCCTTACCTGAACTATTGCCATGATCCCTGAAAAACGCGGGCTTTCCGAGCCAACCATGCTGTGTGCATTTATGAGTTGCCTTTCTGAAAGGAGAGTGCTCTCTTTCCCCTTTCCATTCATTTCTTCATATTAGTGTAGACTAACTTCTGCTTTATTCACAGACATACTCTATTTACATAATTATTTATTTGGAAACACATTTTCCCATATTTGGAAAGCCTCTCTCACTGACCTCTGTGCCTTTCTGCTATTTTGCAGAGTTCTCTGAACATTTCTGTCGCAGACTGGTGTTCTGTGTTCATCCTTTTTATTCTTCAGTCTTTGGTCAGATATTTGTCTTGGGCAAACTCAGGCTCTCATCAGAGAAATACCATTTGGAATCAGGATCTGGGAGCCAGCTGTGCTCATTGCCATTTAGGGGGTTCCTGCTCCTCTGGTCCAGGGGAAAAGAATTAGGACATTTACATATTCATTGACATCTGGGACTTAAACCTCAGTTTACAGGGAACTATTCAATTCCAACTTCACATCACAGGGTTTCTTGCTCTTTCTCCACTTTCTGTTTTGGTCCCTCCCTACTCTAGTAGAAAGACACTGTGACCCATGACACTCTGACCACCCCATTCCTCACTTAGTTCTCTTGAGTGGACTCCATTGCTGAGTTCCACTGGACTGTGAAACCCATCTCCTGGGCCTTGTCCCTGTCGTGACCACTCCAGCCTCTCTATAGGTGTGCTTGCTTTCATGACCGCCATAATAGTCTCCAAAATATTTGCACAGCTTCTGGAACCTTCTAAAACCCCAAAGTCTATTGCAGAGAGAGTCAAAATTTTGTGTGTTGCAAGTGGTTATTCTGTCTCTGTTAGGCAAAATGTTCACCTCCAGGGAGAGAGAGAGAGAGAGAGAAAGAGAGAGAGAGAGAGAGAGAGAGAGAGAGAGAGAGAGAGAGAGAGGAGAGATTTACAATGCTCTACACACACATCACTGATATAACACATAATGACATAAGGAAATGTATGTCCATATCCCGGCAGTCTTTATTAAACTGTGAACTTTGGGGGCTCCCTCCCTCCAGAGACCCTGGATCCACCATCACTTCATTTCCTCAATTTCCTACGAACCAACCCTTCTGCCCCAGGTAAACATTAATCTATTTTCCATCTCTGTAGATGCATCTGTTTTGGAGATGATTTATAGAGGAAGTTTTACAACATGTGATATTTTGCAACAAACATTTCCTACCCAGCGTAATGTTTCCCAGGTTTATTTGTATTGTACTTCGTGTCAATATCTTGCTGCTTTTGACTGTTAAACATAATTCTATTTGAAGGCTGCTGCACCTTTTCCTTGGCCAGCCATCAATGAACACACCCTGAATTGTTTATATCTTTATTACCGTGAATAATGCTCACTTTGAGACCAGCTCTCATATCCGGTTATCCCACACTCTGAGTCTGCCTGATTTTTCCTTGGGGGTGTCACTTGTCATGCTTTTCCCCTCTCTCTATTTCTTCCAAAGTGGGAATTAGTTTAAAATCTCAGCTGGACTCAATCAAAGGTTTATTACAAGGGAGGACCTCAAATAGCACTACAAACTTGTGACCCCACAGGACAGGAATAATGTCCCTCCGGGGCTGTCCCAGTCCTAGACGTGCAAGCTTTGAGCCCCTGACTAAGGGAGCAACTGCTCTACCACTCACTTCCTCATCTCATGTCCTCACAGCAGCTAGATGTGATCACATCAGGAGATGGTGCTGTGACTTTCTGTTCTTGGTCCATGTGCTAGAGTAATATTAGAATATTGGGAACCAGAGTCAACGCTTGCATTGGGGATTTCGAAATAGTGATTTCAGATTCTGCCCTTCCCATGTTTGTTAGCTGACATTCTTCCTGAGAGAGAGCTTCCCCCCATCAGCTCCATCTATCACAGTTGCTCTGTGAAGCATAAGAAACCTTATACTTGTGCTTTATGTACCCGTTTCTATGGGTCAGGGTTGCTGGTCTTGGAGAAGCCATTGCTTCCCAGAAAGGCACAGGAGAAGGGGGAAGGTTTGCACTGGAGGGAGTTGAGCAGTGTATAGGGAGTGAGTGTGGGTGGCAGGAGAGAGAGAAGATCATTAGGACTCCACTCTGCTGTAGTCATGACAACCACAGAGTCCATGCTATCCCAAACTTGGGCTTTTTGTCTCACTGGTGGTCTCAGTCCTTGGGACCTGGCCTGGCTCTAAAAGATGAGGCAGTAGGAGTGGGTCACATCTGGGACTACACTGACCACATATCCCAAGACAGATCTGGAAGTGTCAACTTGGTCAACTATAAAGATTCTAATTTTTAATTTTATAAAATTGTTTACTGTGTGTGTCCACATGTGTATACATATATAAATGTGTGTGTATATGTGTATGTGTGTGTGTGTGTGTGTGTGTGTGTGTGTGTGTGAGAGAGAGAGAGAGAGAAGAGAGAGAGAGAGAGAGAGAGAGAGAGAGAGAGAGAGAGAGAGAGAGAGAGAGAGAATATGCAATGGTGCACATGTAGGTCAGAGGACAACTTGTGGGAGTTAATTCTCTCTTTTCACTATTTGGGGACCAGGAATCAAACTTGGGCCTTCAGGCTTCTTGTCTCAAAGACTGTAATTTAACTTGTCCCTTCCTGTCCTCTTACTTCCAAGTGTCTTTCCATGATATGGTGCATTACTTGTGTTGCCTTTTAGAGTCCCTAGTGGACTCATTCAGCAAGCTTCCTTGGATGAGCCAGAAAAGGCGAGTAGGAAAGGATGCTCTCCCTTGTGAGTCTATCACAACTACTTGGATGAATGGCAGTGGGCAGGAGGATCTTATTGAGCCCTTGCTACATGTTGGCAGGGTTTTAAATACTGTGTACATGTGTTTGGGAGCACAGCACTGTGTCCTCCCAGTGACTAGTGGATGATGGCTGTCCCTCTTCTTGTTTCTCGGGACTTGGGTGCAGAGGATAAGAGGAATCTCCTAGTCCTTTTGCCCATTTTGTCAGTCTGGGCATTCCATGTAGAACTTTACCTGGGATAGAATGGAGGGCCAGAGACAAGTGAGCAGTATCACACTCTCCTGCCCCCAGGCTGGGTTTTTCTGGTCATTAGATTAGTCTGAGTGGGAGTATTTCTCATGCAAAGAGGACCCACATATTTTAGTCCTTTCCAGAGTCATGTGGTAAAACACTAATTCCAGGTGATAGTGGTATTAGGAGGCAGAGACTTTGAGAGATAATTAAGCCTGGTGATAGGGCTCTGGAGATTGGACTAAGTGCCCTTTTAAGAAACCCAAGAGAGACTCCTGACTCTTCACTTAGGGATACAGCGAGAAAGCACTGTATGTGAACCATAAAATACCCCTCCCACAACAGCAACTCGGCTGCGACTTTGATCTTAGACTTCTCAGCCCTCAGAACCATAGGAATGAATTTCTGTTATTTTTAAGTCATCCAATATGGAGTGTGCTACTACTGTAGCTGAAGAGACTTGGGTAGGAGCGAAGCAGGGTGTCAGTCATACAGGGGTTGGATTGAGGAAGACACCAAGTGAGAATGGGCACCACTGTACCCCAGGATACCTCAGCTCAGCACTGCCTCTTCTTCCATGCTTGATAGCTGCTCCCACACCTGATTCTAACCTGCCTGCACATGGTCACTAATGGAAACCACAGAATTAATATTAGCCATGGCTAATGATGCTTTCAGTGGATGGATTTAACATTGCTTTTCTCAAAAAAAAAAAAAAAAAAAAAAAAAAAAAAAAAAAACATTCTATTTGCTATCGAAGTGGACTGCCACAGCTTACTTTAATTGAAGTAGTGGTTGATGCCTCTTACTGGAGGAGAGCTGAGGTAAGAAAGATGTTGCAAAGGTACAGTTTGTATCTGGTTAATAATGTAATAATTATTGTTATTTAAAAAGAACATCTGCTTTTTTAAAAGTTTGCATCTCCTCATCTTCTACTTCTTAATTATATCTTTGTGGGGTTGAAACTGTGCTGTCAATTACTGTAGAATGTAGACAATACTTCAGGAAGAAAAGCACTTTGGTTATCATCCACTAAGAGAATTAAGGTGTGGAGGCAAGCTTTGTACCTAGAGTGTCCTATCTTGGCTGTATGTTGGAGTCACTTGGGGAACTGTAAAATAGAGAACAAAACAACAACAACAACAACAAGCAAAAGAGAGAGAGGTGGATAGAGAGTCAGAGAGACACACACACAGAGAGAGAGAGATATCTGATTGCCACCAGAAGTGAATAGACTGATGCCTGACTATGTAGCTGTCCTTTAAGAGAGGAATAGTTAAACTGTAGTCTGTATACATAAAGGAATATTAGCTATTGGATATATATATTGAAATTCAGTAACACAGATAAGCCTGGGGGACACTGTGCTAAGTGAAATAAGCCAGACACAGAAAGACAAACAGCCTGTCATTGAATTCATATGTAGAACCTAAAACTGTTGATCTCATAGTAGAGACTGGAACCATAGCTACCAGAGGCTGAGGGGAGTCAAAGCAGGGAGAGGTTGGTTAAGAGATACAGTTAATTACATAGGAAGAGTAATTTCTAGTACTTTACAGCAGACAGGGATGACTACAGTTGATAATAATAATGTATTTCAAAATAGGTAGGGGAGAAGAATTTGATTATTATCAACAAATAATAGATGATCAATGTTCAAGGTGATTTGCGATATCACATGAAGAAAGAATGTATCAAAAATACCACACTGTATCCTACATATATCCATGATTGTTGTATATCACATTTAACCTTTTGAAGGTCTACCAAGTTACTCTTCTTGTTTACTCAAGGTTGAACACTGTGGGTAAAAGAGCCAGTTGCCTGAGTTTGCTGACGGTTTTTCACAGTGATTCTTCCTATAAAACCTTATTCTCAACTATTTCAAACTCATCTTCTGTGCCTGTTATATTCTTGCATCCAGGAACCCAGAATCCAGGGAAAGTTTGCCAGTGACTGACTGGCCAAAGGCAGAAGACAATGCAATTCTTAGGATGGTTAGTCAAGTGACACCCAGGTAAAGTTTGCTGGCTCAAACTTAATTGTGAGGTTTCCTCCTTGGAATCATGAATCAAGGACTTTCTAATATCCCTGACAAAGAAGAGCCTCAACTTTGAGCAATGTATTCTCTGTTGCTGTGAAAAGTTCTGTCAAACCTTGAACTCTGGGACTTTGAAATTCACAGTTGCATGTCTCTCCAGGCTGACTTATGATTACCCAGAGCTACTTAACTAGCTAGGACACTGAGTTCTAGGTAGAATACTTTGTTGCCACGGTTACTGAGTAACTGCCATGGGCAGAAGCCCTCCAGAGGTAATGCCTAGGAATGGAGTCAGGAGTTTCAGACCTAGGAGTTGAACCTGACCCAGGAATGACTGTCAGTCCCTGCCAAGTCTAGACTTAAGGAATTTTGGCATGAGAGTGAATGGAGGCTTGGCCGATTTGGTGCATGGTGTGCACTGGCTTTGAGGAAAAGTTTTGGTCATTCACTAACCTCTAACTTCTCAGTGAACTCATAGCAGAGTCCCATACTACGTGCCTAAGACACACCCATAGCCCAGGTGGTACTGTCTTTTCCTGCTTCATCTGTGCCATAGTTACTTTCATATTCCTCACTCCTCTTCCTGCCCATCCCCCAACTCTCAGACAGACATAGACAATGCAACTTGGTTTACTAGTTCTGTAAAGAGCTTAGAAAAGCATGGTGGGTATTTTGTAGGTGATTTGGGCCCTTGATGCTTAAAAAGAAATGACATTTCTGGGCCTGGAAGGAAGACCTCAGAAGGAGTTAGTGATCCCAAATTCTAAAAGCAAAGGAATCACAAATCCCACCCCTCTGAGCCCAACTACAACCCTACCCAGGGAGCTTTGCCAAGGCCTGTGCAGACAGGGAATCTAGTGACATGATGTTCCTAATCTCTGAAGACTGGAAGGAACACCATCCTGTCTCTCTCAACCATTCCCTTGGGGCTGGATAAAATGGTCTCCCACACTGCTAATATGAAGAAGGGGCTAGTCTCATAACCGGAGAATTAGCTCCTGGAAGCTTACCCTAGCTTGGGAGAATCAGTTTTCTTATCTGGCAGATTTTCAACATTGAAGAATAATTTGGAAGTGGTTAGTTCTTTGTGATGGCTGCTGTGCTGTGTGTGGTAGCATTCTTAAAAGCAGCCTTAGCCAGTGACCTTCTATTTCCAAAGTTCTAACTACCAGAAATGTCTCTAGACATTTCCTAGCATCTCCCAAAGAGCAATTATCTCTGATTGTGAATGAAAGGCTTATCTGTGGAGTGAAATAAACATCCTATGCTGCAGGCTTGTTTTTAAATGTGAACAAGTGTGGTTTGTTGCAGAAATTACTTGGCACACAGCAAGAGGTCTTCTGATGACATCCTGAGGCCCAGGGAAGCTATGAGCAACCTTGGCTTACTCACAAGAATGGCTTCACCTGCTGTGCCTAGTCTTAGGAGGCTTCCTCAGCTAGGTGGGCACAAGGCTCATTGGCCCCTCTGGTATCCCTGCCTGTGGACACACATGTGGAAATAACCTTCTGGGCATCTGTTCCACTTATCAGAGCCAGGGAAGTTTTCAGGGGCACATACAGAGTCTCTGTCCCAATTCCATGGAGTGCTGCCCCTGGGCTGTATCCAGGGCACTAGGGTTGCCCAGGAATGTGGAGAAGAGAAGAGAAAAGTGGTGACGACAGTATTGCCTCTACCAGTTCAGAGAAAAGCATTCCCTAGCTTGTGCCATTAAAAAAGATAAGCAGAAAATAATGGAGAAACAGCAAGACCTTTGCAGGCAGGGAGGCTGGGTTCATATCCCTCCACTGCATCTAAAAAATGATAGAAATAAATCACACATATTTATATCCCACCATATGTCTGTTGAGGGTTAGTAGGAACACCGAATTAGGTCAAATCACAGATGTCCAGGACGGAGTCTTATTTCTAAGACACATTACACTTTGGTAGTTATCTTCTCACAATGAAGAAAGAAGGCAAATCATTAAATAGAAGTCACCCAGTCAGGCCCCTGATGGATTGGGTGGGGTCTGAAGCCTTTTCCAGGAAGAGACTATGGTGTGAGGGAGCCATGCCTCATCTCCAGAGGCTAGCTAATCATGGTTGCTTTCTTCTGGGTGTTCATGGGTTACAGAAAGCACCTGTGTGCACACTACCACCTGACTTAACAGTCACAGTGGAAGGAAGGCCGTTGCGAATGCAGGTGAGGAAGTTCAAGCTTGAGGAAGCTAAGTGACATTTAGCCATTATGAGTGTGTGTGTCTACATGTGTGTGTCTGTGTGTGTGTGTGTGTGTGTGTGTGTGTGTGTGTGTGTGTGTGTGTGTGTGATGTCCTCAGAGGCCAGAAGAGAATATCAGAATACTGGAGCTAGAATTATAGGTGATTATGAGTTGCTTGATATGAGTACTAGTAACAGAAATTAAATGCATTCGTAACTGCTTAGCCATCTCTAGCCCCTACTTGACTTTTTTTTTTTTAAAAAAATACTCCAGTGACTGGCAAAGTTAGATTCCAGCAATCACTGGCTAGACTTCATCTTTGTCTGGATGCATGTTGCTTGTAGAAAACACCTCCGTTCTTTGGAGAACGTAGGATCAAACTCATGGGAAGTATGCTGGCTGGTTTTATGTCAACTTGTCTCAAAGTAGAGCCATTTTGGAAAGGTAACCCCAACTGAGAAAGTACCCCTGCTAGACTGGACTATGGGCAAGCCTGTGATGTGTTTTCTTGGTTGATGATAATGTTGAAGGATCCAGCCCAGTGTGGGCAGTGCCAATCCCTAGGCTTGTGGTTCTGGGTGCTTTAAAAAAGTATACTGAACAAGTCACAGTGAGCCAGACAGTAAGTAGCATTCTTCCACAGCTTCTTTAGTTCCTGGCTCCAGGTTCCTGCCTTGAATTATTGCCCTTACTCCCCTCAGTGATGGACTGGGATGCAGGCTTGTAAGATGAATTAAACCCCCTCCTCTTCAGGCTGCTTGTCCTCATGATGTTTTATCATAATAACAGAAACTAAGACAGGAAGGAGACCCTACCTCAGGTTCCAAGACAGCATCCACAATGGTCACCAAAGTGTTACTGAGGGAGCTGGAGTCCCTAAAGGTCCCTAGAGAACAGTATAGAGGCAAGGCCCAAGTGAACCAACTGGTTGGTCTTGCTCAGCTTTCAAGAGCCTAGTTCCTGATTATCATGGCCTCATCTATACCTGATCCTTAGCAATGTGGCTCCAAGTTTGAGTGTGACTAAAGAGGAACATGGCTGTAGGATGGAAGATTCTCACTTTCTTCTGTGGCAGTGTCTGGAACATCTCCAAGAGGATCTGAAAGCAGAAGTCAGGTTCTGTAGATGCCAGCGGTGAGCCATCCCTACATACCCTGGGCTGCTAGGGAACCATGGGGTGGCTTTCCTCAGGGACAGTGGGTTGAGCAACAGGGCTGAGTCAGGGCTTCTGTGCCCTTTCAGTTTCTGAAGCTGAGCCAGGGGCAGACCTTCATGTGAGGCTATTTATAGTTTCCTGTGGCCAGGGGAGGGAGCTCCGCTGACACCATGTGACATTGCCTCTCTGGAACCTGGGTGGTGAGTGGGGGAGTGGTAGCTGACTCAGAATGGCTGCTCTACACATTTCTTCCCTAGCTTCTCTCTCTCTCTTTCTCTCTCTCTCTGGTCCCCCACAATTTCTACTGTCAACATGCCCTATCCAAAACACAGTCCCCACCGTGCCAGGGATTGCTTAATCAGACAGTGACACCCTCTTGACTCCCCAGCCTGCACATCTAGGCTCAGGTTGCAGTGTTCCCTGGGATAAGTCATAACTTAGGGCAAACGTCCAATGCGCTGTTTCCCTGAAGGCTTGCCTTCTCATGTCCTCCCTCCTCCACCCACAGCTCACTGTTGTGGCCTTTTCTCGCCCTCCATCTTCACTGGGTAGAAGTCTGCTCAGCCTCCCGCATCCAGGCCATGTCATAATCACTGTAACAGCTTCCCTGGTCTCTTCACATGATGCTTACCCCTGCACACCTGCTTTCCTTCCATTGAATGTCTTGACTTTTTATTTCTTAGGACACTGGTCAGCGTGGCCCTAGAGTGTGTTCCTTGGCAGTGCCTTTTCCCAACACTGATTTCTTCATTCCAGCGGAGTAAGGTCTTCTGGCAAAGGGATTGGGATATTTGGCATTTTAAAGGCTTTGCTGAAAGTTCTGATGTGCAGCTTGGATGAGTTAGACCTGGATGGTGCTTTCTGTAGACCTGACATTATACCCTCTCCCCAGTTCTTCTGTGGAAGAGAGAGAGAAGCCAGCAGTATCCCGAGGGCCTGGAGAAGAAAGGCATCAAGAAATGCTTTGCCCTCTGAGAATTCTGGAGCCCACAGTGAGAACTGGCTTGTCTGGCATGTCTTCTCTCCCTACACAGTGTGAGATAAACAGGGAAGGACCTGTGCCCCCCTTCCCCCAGCCCGTTTTACAGAGGAGGAAACTGAGTTCCTGAGAGGGTAAGGGACTTGTTGAGATCATACAATGACATAAATAGGCCATTTGCCTCCTCCCTTCCTATTACACTGAGCAGGGGCAGTTTCCAGGGGGAAGCAGGTGGCAGGCAAGAGGTGACCCTGGCAGTACAGTGGTATCCAGAGAGGCTGTGCATGTCCTGGCTTCACCTTCTGGTGCTGGCCCCTTGGGCTCCCTCTGCTGGAAGTCACTAGGAAAATCAGCAAGTGGTGCTTGGCACTGGGATGCAAGTGTGGTCATGCCAGCACCACAGGCTGGGCATACCAGCACCACAGGGACACCTCTGTCAGAGTATGGGAGTCTGCCTCCTTCACATAGCCATCTCTGTCAGATTCAGGTGTGCCAACTACTCTGAAATCTGAACCTCTAGTTCTAGTTTCTTCAGCATGAAGACCTGAGTTTAAGTGTCTGGCACTTATGTATCAAGATTGGCATAGCTAGCTATGTCTGTACACTCAGTGTTAAGGGCATAAACAGGCAGGTACTGAGCGCTCACAGGCCAGCAGGCCTAGTGAAACAGTAGGCTCCTGGATCAGAGAGAGCCTATCTCTAGGTAATGAGGCAGAACTCTGTAGAGAAAGATAAACATCTTGCTCTGGCCTCTGCAGAAGCATGCATGGTACACTTATGTGCATGCAACATGCACACCCAGCACACAAATTTTAGAGAGTATACAGGATATGTCTCAATGGGTAAGCCACTTGCTGCACAACATTGAGGACCTGAGTTCAAGTTCGTAGAATGCCATAAAGTCAGGAGCTGTAGTATAAGTCTGTAATCCAAGAATCTTACAGTGAGATAAGAGGTGGAGACAGGAGACTCCCCAGAAACTTGTGAATCAAGCTTTGAAACAGCAATGAAACCCTGTCCCAAACAAGGGGAAAGGGGAGAAGGACATCAAAGGTTATTCTCAACCTCCATGTGTATACCATGGCACGCATGCCTAATGCGTGCATTCTCTCTCTCTCTCTCTCTCTCTCTCTCTCTCTCTCTCTCTCTCTCTCTCTCTCTCTCTCACACACACACACACACTCACATACATACACACACATACATAAACACACACACACGATTATGCAGTGCACAGGGTCCTGTGTCAGGCACTAGAGAAGCAATGTTGTCAGCATTGTATAAGTACCTCTGGTGGTCTGTTCTCTGTGCCCTGTGAGCTCACTCATTCAACTTTAATGACAGCTTGTCAGGATAGAACTATGACAATCTTTTTTTTTAAATAAATGAAAATATACACACTTCTGAAAGATTGGGTAACTTCTTTATGGTCACATCCGGCTCGGTGCAGAGCTGTGATGCTGTCCTAGGAGACGTGGCTCCTGTGTAAAAAGCCTGGGATGTTCAATATCCCAGGCTTAGTGGGCTCCACATTACACTGTCTGTGTTACACCCCCTCCTATTTTCCTTAACACAAGCCACATGCTCCTTTCCGTGAATGACACATGCTCAGTTCATTGCAGTTCTGCTTCTCTGTAGACTGACTTGTGACTGCCTCAGAGAGTGGATTGCATATGCATTTCAGTGGCAGCACAGCCAAGGACAGGGACCTGGCTAGTTCACACTGAGGAGTATGTGTGTCGAGGCTGAGAGAGACCCATGAACACCAAGCTCAGTCCTCTGGTCACACCATACCTCAGTGGAGGTAGAGTACCCTTGAACCAGCACACCCACCCAAGAAGAGACTCTGCAGACAAAAACTTTATGGCTCCTTTCTGGGCCAAGATTTTGTGCACAGGAGCGCTGATGAAGTTCTAGGTCCTAGTAGTCCTGGCCAACTCATGGCTCACACCTAAGTGTCTGCATGCTGTGGAATCCCCCCAACACAGGGGTACCACTATACAGTCTTGTACTTGGGGGATTGTGAACCAGTCTCAATTGTGTTCTGCCTGATCTCTGACATAGGCAGCATTGTGTCTGCAGAGCACGTCACTCACTGGAGTAGGGGCTGAAGTTTCCTGTCCATGAGATGTCCAGCAGTGAGCAGGAACCCACCTATTGTTTCAGAGTCATTTGAGGCAACTCTTTTCTGAGACTTGTCTTTGAGTCTCCTGGAGATCTTATGAGGTACCTTCCATCCCTTAATAGATCACCTTCCTGATTAAACTAGCCAGAGATGATTCTGTGGAATTGGCACTGTCCCCAGCACTGCATTAAGATCTTCCATTGGTCAAGGTGAAGATTATGATCTTTCATTATCTCCATCCACTGTGACTAAAAAAAATAGAAATAAGTAAATAATAATAAAAGACAAGATAACCTTTTCATACTGTGTGTGTTGTGTGCCAGCACCTTGGGATGTACTAATAGCAAGGTCTTGTTATTCAGTGGATCTTGTCAAAGTGACAGACAGTGGGAAAGAGAATGCCAGGCTATACAGGGAAAGGATGTGCAGCTTATGCAAACCTTGCCGGGTGACACTGAGGAAGAAAATGGTAAGTCTATCCTAGGATGCAGGAAAAATTTCTTGGAGGTGATTCCTAAAGAGGAAGGACATTGTAATTATATGCAAATTAGATAATATACAGAAAAACCCCATACCTATGTGAATAGGACACATACAAAGATATGAGCCATAATATGGAGAATTTTTGGAATTACCAATGGCTGCAGGTTGGTCCTCTCAAGCATGTGTTGAAGCCTGAGCCTCTGATGCAAGAGCACTGTGGAAAAATTAATCTGGTTGCAGTGGATAGCGCCTGGGAGGTTAGTAAAGCATGTTCTGGGATTATCTCAGGGGTTTCCAGCTGACTCGATGAGTAGATGATCCTTTGATGGGTTCATAGTGTGGTAGCATCATCAGGAGGCAAACCCTAGGTACAGAGCACATTCATGGGGGCTACATCCTTCCCTCACTCTCTCCTGCATTTGCTCCTGGATGCCTCCATCTGAACTGCCTCGGTCCCTCTGCAGCCTGCCTGCTATCATGGGTTGAAACTTCTGAAACCATCAGGACAGCAAATCCTTCTGCCTGTAAGATGTTCTCTAGGGTACCAGGAAGTATAGGCTTCTGAGGTGAACAGGGTTAGAAGAGATTCCAAGGAAAACAGCATCTTTCAGGAACTAAACTATGACCCCCTCCCTCTCCACCACTTGAGGACACAGCAAGAGAGCAGCCATCCATGAACTAACAAGACAGCCTTCACTGGAAGCGAGACCATGCTGGTTCTCTGATCGTGGATGTCAGGCTCCAAAACTATGAAAAATGAGTGTCTGTCTCTTGAGTCAACTCAGCCTGGTATTCTGTTATAGTAGGCTGGTCTGTGTGTGGAACTGAGGTAGGAGAAGGCAAAGGTTCAGACTGGAGGGAGGGAGCTTTGGATAATGAACAGTAAGAGGCTGGGCCTTCATCAAGAAGGGAGGAAAGAACCACATGAGAAATTTAAACAGTGAGGTGATATTAATATCACACACCTCTTAGCAGGTCTTTGGCAGGTCTAGGGAAACTGCATTGGAGGGGAAAAGGTGAAGATGGTTTTTTAGTCCTATGAGTTCTAGAACACTTCTGTGCAGATCAGTGAGCCTCAGACTCACAAGGCAGCTTTTCAGCTGTCTTGTAGACAAATAAATATAACAGAAACCATAGTGCCAATGCCAGATGAGCATCCTCAAAGTACCAGGCACCATTCTAGGTACGGTCCACATGCCCATTCTTTTACATGACCTCTGGCATCCATTTCTCTTAGTTGCTTAGTAGTGGCTTAACTAACACCTGTGTCACTTGCTATAAAGATGAAATGACAGAGTTTTCAAGAATGTTTTCCATGAGGGTCATTCGTGATGACCTGAGGTAAGATAAAGCTGTTCCACCCCATAAGTACTGAAGACAAGGCTTGCAGAAGCCCCCAGACTGTCAGGAATGTCTGTCAGATTTGGACCTATATTTTCTGGCTGTCAGCCAACAGTGTGTAGCCATTGCCACTGTCATTGTGACTCAGAAATTAGAACAATAGGTATATGTGTGACCAAGGTAACTCTGAGAGCACATACCCCACCCTCATTCAATACTGAGCAAGAATGGCTGCAGGTCCAGAGAGCTGGATTCCATACTCTGGAAGTCTGGGAAAAGATACCTCCCTCCTGCATATGCTGGGAAGAGTCCCACCATGGCTCTGAGTTGGTGGCATTCATCTTTTTAATCTCCATTGCCTCTTACTTTGATGCAAGGCTACTATGTTTATCTGGAACCTGACAAGCGTAGAATCTCTTGCAGCTTCGATGCTAACAAGGAGCATCATTTCAGTTAGCTGCTGTGATGACCCAGTATTCTATGATCAGTGGGGAGGGCTATGCCCTGGGATGGGTAGCGGGAGAGGGGGGTCTAGGTGTTTCTCGTAGACTAAACATTTTCAAACTGCTTAGAGAATTTGGGAGTCTGGAAGCCAGTGGAACTATTGGCTGGGAGCGGTGAAGAATGGCTCCATGAATTTTTGATGGACTCCCCTACTGAAGATATCAATGTGTCCTTGAAGGTGGATAATTAGAATTCAGATTTGGCTATTCTATCGCTTTGCAATATTCTTTATGAGGCTGCTTTGAGTTTCCTGGTGACTTAGTTGCAGCTTTAGTGACTCCATTATGGAGAAAGATATTGATTTGTCAGGGTGGTGTCAGAAGTGCTCCTCTGATGGAAATTGATTTATCTCTCTCTGAGCAGCTTGTGTTTTTAATTCGTCTTTGCCTCCAACAAGGTGTGGGGTTGGGGTCAGTGTGAAGGGCGCCTCCCACACCAGGACTCCATTCACCACTACACACTGAGTAAGACTCGGGGTACAGTCTCGGCTATGGCTCTCTGTTCTAAGCTCAGGAGATAATAATTGCTAGTTTGCCTCTGTTGGTGTCTATAACATTTGTGTTCATTCCTTTCTGCCTTCAACCCAGATGTATATAGCTGAGTGTGATGGATGAGGACCATAACTCCAAGGGCTAAGGGAGAATGATCTCTTTCTCTGCCCTCTTCTCTCTTCTCTCCTCCCCTCACATTCTTTCTCCTCTCCAAGAAAGAAATCAGTATTGAATCAACAAGTAAAACCAGGGATCTCTCTATTCACATTCAGATGATTTGCCCAGAGATCCCTTTAATTGTGAGACCTCATTGGCTTTTGACTTGGCTCTTTATCTACCGTGGTAGTATTATATTTTCCTGCCTGGGCTGAACCTTCTTCTATGCCACTTCCCAGTTGTGTATGATGGAACTTCTATAATCTCATAAGACTCAGCCCCTTTATCTATATCAGGAAGATAACAGTGATAGGGAAGATCATAGAATAATGCATGAAAGTTTATAGTATATTATCTGCTCTCACAATAATAAGAATATATTAAATCCAACAAGAAAAATAAAGAAAAGACAATACTGATTATTTGTTGGGTGTCTTCTGTGACTATGTTGACTTCTGGCATACAAGAAACAGAGATGGCTTCTGCACTAGACTCTTGGTTTCATGGTGGAAATACAGTAGGACTTAGCTGATGTTCCTAACTGTACAGTTAAGGGTATTGTGGGAAGAACAAGAGTCAGAGGAAATTTCCTAACACCAATATTGGTAACAGAGTAAAGGTTGGTTACAAAAAGAAGATGGTCAAACTAGTGTCTGTAACATCCCTTAAATACAGTGACATCACTAGATGCTGAAATATTCCAAAAGACTGGGAATAAATACTGTGTGAGAATGTGGGGCAAGGCATCATTCTAGGGTCAGAGTTCAAGCCTTCATCTTGAAGTAAGGAAATAAAGACTTGCTTGTGGGTATCCTGGAGAACCTAGAGACATCACAGGATTTCTATGAAGTGGGGACCTTGGCATGATTTGGTAGAGTCTGAGGAGACCCTTCAGGTGTGGATGGCAGATTGGGTTGCTCAAATGTGAATCAGGATCACTGGAAAACCTTTCTAGTAGCCTAGAGGAAAAGACTAAACCTAGGGTGGCAGTGAGTTGAGGTCAGAGAAGGAAGCTAGAGGATGAAATGGGAGGGGCTGGCTATGGTGGCAGAAGGGTGATGGTGGTCCTCTACTGGTTGGCTGGTGGTGGCTATAGCTTCTGAGGGTTTCCATCCCCAAGAACACAAACTGGATCATTTAAAAAGATAACAATTTGTCTCCATGCAGATATGGAGGCTTTAATTAAAAACAGTGTTGGGTGAGTCCCATGCCCTCAAGAGAATGCATTTCTGGCTTATTCTGGTTTCTGGTTAGGTCAGTAGTCCTTGGGCATCCCCCAGGTTGTAGTCAAATCATTTCAATATGCACCCTCATTACTATTTGGCTGAGTTTTCAATGTCTGCTCCCATTACTGGATGGTATTACCAGTCATGCTGAGTTAAGGGTCCACCCAGCTCTAATTATACCTCATCATGACACCTGCAGTGACTCTGTTGATAACTAAAGCTGTATTCTGGGGTACTGGACTTTAAAACTTCAATCCATCATCTGGTGCTAGGACACAAAGCCAATAGAGTTCCATTCTCTGCTGTTTTTAATTCATATCTTTCCTAACATTAAAAATGAATTCACTTTACCCCACAGCCTCACAAATTTTTACTATTCTGGTACCCACATATCATGTGCATTAATCACGTATGCAGAGATGGACCAACTGACTGACAGACAGATACACTCAACATCCAGAGAACCAGAAAGAGTGTTAAAGAGTCAGAGAGCATGAGAAAAAGAGAGGGAGAGGGAAAGGGAAAGGGAAGGGGAGACAGAGAGGGAGAGGAAGGGAGGGAGGGAGGGGGGAGGAGAGAGAGAGAGAGAGAGAGAGAGAGAGAGAGAGAGAGAGAGAGAGAGAGAGAGAGAGAGAGAGAGAGAGAGAGAAATGTGTTAGATTCTTGCTGGGTTTGGAGAGAAGCCGGAGATACAGGTGGCAGGAATAGGTAGAAGAGGAAAGATAGAGTAGCATATATTTAGTACTTCAGGTATGTTGAATTCATATCTCTGCTGTGATTACAATGGAACATTCTAGAAGGTAGCTAGATCCTGCATGTTCCTGTAACATTGCTATACATTTCTCCATGATTATCCAAGAAGAGACCAAGAAGCTTTGTCATAAAAACTGCCATTGATGGTGTGTTGGTGCATCCATTTAATCCCAGCACTCAGGATGCCAAGGCAGGATCTCCATGAGTTTGAGGCCAGCCTGGTCTACAGAGCAAGTTCCAGGACAGGCAAGGCTACATAGAAAAACCCTGTCTCAAACTAAACAACTCTTCCCTCAAATCTTTAAAACCTACTACTACCACCACCACCACCATCATCACCAATACCACCACCACCAACTGCCTTGCTTTGGGGACAGGAAATCACAGTGCAGGGCAGGAAGTGACCTTGCGGGCCATTCAGTAGGTTGAGTCTTACCTGGAGAGGGAATCCAGGTGAGATGATGTAGCTGTTGTGGTAAAGGTCTATTAGGTCTTAGTGTCTACTCTCTGTCAAGCACCCTGGGAGACTTGAAGATGAACTATCCATATATCCTGACTTGAGGAAGTTCACAATCGTGACAGGGCATGTGGCTGGACAGGAATTCACAGGCATCAGTAAGACAAAGCGAAAAGGGGGACCAGATGGAGGAACAAACTGTTAAACTATGGTAAAAATTCTTAGAGGGAAGTGTTTTGCATCTTTGGTTGTGCATCTCCGTGGCAGGGGAAGAATCTCAGAGGGGAACAGATCTCAAACTCAGCTTAGAATCATGGTGTTCAAGGAGGCTGGCTTTTTAGGAAGCCAGATTACCTGAGTACTCTCCTGGTACCCAGATCCATGTAAGAAGGAAGTGCAAATGTCAAATGGCTTACACTTTGCCTGAGGGAGGCCATGCTAGCAAGGTGACATTCTTGCTCCATTGATCTCACATGACACTCATGTGAGTGACATGCAAAGAGGGATTGTTCTTAGTCTCAGAGAGGACCCAAAGTTGGGCATAACTTAGGGCAGGGTTGGCTTAGAGTAAATGGCTATCATGGTGGAGAGGTCATGTCACATCAAAACAAGGAGGAAGGAGAGAGAGGGGGAAGGAAGAGAGAGAGTGGGGAAAGAGAAAAGAAAAGAAGAGAAGAGAAGAGAAGAGAAGGGAGAATATTCCTCTACTGGGAGACTGTATTTTTTTCTCCTTTTTCTATTGGTGTCAGAGTCTGGGATGGTGTCATCCATACCCAAGGTAGTTCGTATCCCTTAGTTAATTATATTTAAGACATCCTGATAAACACTCAGAAGCAGATATCCCAGGTAGGTTGAAACCCAACCAAACTAACAATCAATAGTATACATTACACATAGGAAATCTAATATTCCAGTGTGTTAATTCTTTATCTCATCTTCAATAAGGAAAATTGTTCAGAAAAGGAAAACCATGATGAGAACAAGGTTCAGAAACAGCCAAGAGGGGAGGATAATAAGAAATTTAAAGTTGTTATCCTGGAAGAACCAGTGATATTTGAACTTTATCAAGACACATAAGAAAAGGACAATGGAGATAAAGTTGCTAATGGATGGATCAATAAAGGCATGCATAGTTACACGAATTGCCAGATAATGGTTGTCATGTATTCATGATCAGCATGGGGACTAAATGGAATGGTTGGTTTGAGGGGTAGCAGTTTCCAGTCACCAGAAAGGCTCACCAGACACTGAATAGGTACTTATGGTAAGTCTCATTCCTAGTCTCCCTGACCATCATGACTGATTGAAAAAGATGACTTCCTATGTACTGAAACTGAAATGATCAAGTTCCTTACAGACAGGCATGGTCACACAGTGTAGTTTACTTTAAGAGACCGATGAGTAGAGCACAGAACATTGCTCACCATTGGCAGCATAGTAGGGTTCTCAGGAGAACTGAACAGAAGAAGGTTGAAACTGAAGCAGAATGAATGGGGCACAGACTAATCTGCTGATTCATAAAGGAAGTGACTAGGCACTGAAATACACCCATTGGAAGGAAGTCTAACTGTTGCATGAGGTCTTTTGAGATTGCTCAGGTGACCAATTTTCCAAAACAACGATCAAGGCATTCATATTATGTTCATTAGAGACTGTTCATGAGGGTAAAGTCAGAGTTGAACAGAATTACCAAATGATAGCAGGAACTATTAGATGTATGTGTCTTAACTGACTTGTCTGCTCTCTATTTCTTTGGTATTTCTCCCTTCTACAGTGCTCAGCCATTTTCAGCCATTTTCCTTTGAGCTCTAGGGAATTGCCTTGGCTTTATCCATGTCCCTACTTTGTAGATCATGGGTTGAACCTGTCACCTGCTTTTGGAGATTCCACTAAATACTTGCTGTCCTCAACAAAAATACCTTGTTGTGAAAGAAAGCATGAGGCTAGGTAGCAGGCACTGGTCTAGTTGTAGTGTATGCTTGATTCACTTTGAAAACCTTCCCAAATCTTCCACACAGGTGGCAACACCAACAGGTAGGAAGGATGCCAGAACACACAGCAAGCATGTGGCAGAATAGTTTATTTCTCTCTTCAAATCCTATGTACCTCCTTAGCTTTGAAGAGAAGGGCCACCTTGTTTGAGAGCCTCATGCACATCCTCACAGCTCTCCCCCAGAGCTTCTCTGCTCATTTTTAGCAGGAAGAACTCATGCTCTTCTGAGTTGGTGAATGCCAGGTGAGTCGCCCTTCTCCAAGAGCCAGGAGCTGTTCTGGGGAACTGCTTAAAGAACAACCAGGCAAAAATCCTTTCTTAATCCAGAAAAATCAGATTTTATTTTTCATTCAACCCACTGCAGGCAAGACGAAAAAGACAGCTTGGATAACCGCATTGCCAATTTCGTCTTGCTCTGAGCACATCTGGCCATGGGAATGGCATGTGATAAGCATTCTCAGGATCAAACTTTGCAGGGGAATAGCAAAGTCCATCATCTGATTACTTTTCATGCTTGCCTAGAGGTTATAGTTCCTAGAGAGTAGTAGGTGTTCCACAAATAGGTAGAGTATGCTTAAGTCCAAGACTGAAGCCTCAGGCTCTTCATTTTCAAACACAATAGCTAATTATCACTTTCTGACAGGTGATGAGGAACAGATCCTCAAGATTACTTAACACTTACGTGATTGACACACACACACACACACACACACACACACACACACACACGGTGTATCTTGGAGATATTATTCTTTCTCTACCTTTTTTTGTTCTCCACATCCCTCTGTCTTTGGGCCATGGCTGAAAGATTAGAGGTCCTCTTTTGGAGAGTGCACACTGTCACACCAAACAATTGGTCACTAGTAACTAAGCACCGACTTAGAACCTGTTGCCAAGAGCAGAGAAGACTCACCAGCCAAGGTGCTGTGGCTCAGGGTACTGCTGAAGACTGGAAACCCATCTGTGCTAGACAACCTCTATCTAGCCTATCATGACTATCACTTTCCTCAGTCTAATTGAATCTATATCTGAGTTGGGAAATAGAGATCTTCCAGAGAAAAAAATGCCCCATGTTTAGAGAGCTCAGCTGTACAGTCATAAAATCATAGAGAAACATCAATAGGTTCCAATCCTGTTGAGGCCAACTTCTATTTTTGGTAACATTTCAACCCAAGAAATCATCTCTCAATATTCTCATAAACACGAGGTTACAATGTTTTATAGGGAGGGAGTGAGAAGTTATCCTCTGAGGTTTCTGGAATGCTTCTCAGGCTATTATCATGTCTTAGCCTTTGAATAGTTGAAGCCAACAAAAGGCTAGTTTCATATGACAGCTTCCCGAAGACCCTAAGACTGCATTTAGTGTTTGTGAGGCACCTGTTCTGTGGCTGCTTTAAGGCTCAGAATGACTAAGAGGAAGGGTTAATTCTTTCTACTTACCTGCCCCCTGTCTGCCTTGTGGACATGTGTAATAGGGCTTGAAACATGGCATGAGACATGGCTTCCTTCTACCACAGCCTTGCATCTGGAAAGTTTGAGATGGACCATTTTACGTCTTCTTTATTTGCTGATTTGCTAACACGCCTATATAATTTTTATTAATTAATTTGTCACAGTATCTGTAGGTGTACTAAATTTATTTAGCTGGTTATATAATTCTTAAAGGTCAATGTCCCTTTAAAAAAAGTCTGTCATGTGCATGAGTGTTTTGTCTACATATGTGTCAGCACAACATTCGAGCACCTGGTGTCCTCGAAGGCCAGAAGGGTGTATCAAATTCTTTGGGACAAGAATTAAAGCCAGCTGTGACTCACTTTATAGTTTCTGGGAATTGTCCCCTGGTTCCCTGCAAGGACAGTCAGGATTTGATATCATTACCATCTTACACAGGAAAAGGACAAGAGGCTCAGTTATGACAAATCACTTAGTTTCACGAACTGAGAAGGAAGAGCAGTTGTTAAAATGTTGATCTTTCTCCTCCTGAACACCTTGCCCTCCCCTCCAATCAGGCTGCTACCTTGTCCTCCAATACAATTTCACAGCAATTATGACTGTTTGGGAAAATCACCTTTAGTGACTAATACATGCCTTTTCAAAAGGCTTTTGTTTGTCAAGTTCCTTTGAGTGTGTTGCCACATGGATGTGCATTTGATGGTTTTAATTGTTGCATAGAAACGCTTCTGCATTCCGTGTCTAAGTTTTCATACACGCATCTATTGACTGCACTGACCCATATCTCTCTCACTCTCCATTTTATGCCGCCAATAGCTGCTGTTATCTCCCTAGACTACATTCTTTTTTCTCAACTGAATGTTATATGACACATTCTCTCTTCCAAGGTTGTTAAAATAATCTTGAAATGCCATTTATTAGATGGCAAGCTAATCCACTGAGGTAATTTCCTAGAACATTCTCCTCTTATGAGCCACTCTGCCTGTGCACCTTTTTGTTGTTATTATCAGTGGTGCGCTGACTTCTTCCCCGGGGTTGGTGTTTTATAGGGGAAGACACAGAGAATCCAAAACCGATGGGCTGGGTGTGAACTCAGGCTCTTATTCATACAATGAGCCTACACTGCTGTTCTAGTTTTGTTACCTATGAAATAGAAATGATAGAGTGGATCAAAGGTTGGAAATGCAGCATTAGTAAGTGGATGACATTCTTTACTTTTTGGACCATGGGCTGAAGAGTCATTATAAATGATTACCATAAACTTAACCCTGCTTTCCTGTCTAGGACACTGTAAGTATGGCAGAAGAGTGCTGTGCTGCACCATATATATGTATATATGTATGTATATATGTATGTATGTATGTATGTATGTATGTATGTATGTATGTATATAATATATCTGATTCTAAAGGGAAATGAAATGAGAACTAAAACCATCCTTGTGGTCTTTACTTAGGTAGATGCTCAACTATAGGGTCACAATAATGAGTGACAACTATCTCAAAGGGCAGAGACTGATGAGTGGTCAGTCAAATCTTACACATAATTCTTTTCTGACTAATCAAATTCCCTTGAACCAGAAGATACTGTCTGACCTGAGCCTGGGTGCCCAGTAGGCATTGCAAACCTTCTTAACTGATGATCTTTTTCTTTTTAAGGAGGACTTGTCATCTGATAAGGAGGCTTAACAAGATCCTCTCTTCAAATTGAATTTGACATATGCCTGGCACTCCGGCAGCTGAGCCTCGCTTCCCCAGTCAGTTCTCTGAAGCTACAGCCCTGGGCATCAGGGCTTTGTTTGTTCTCTGCAGACACAGCTGCTAATCCCAGGCTAATGAGCAACCCCCAGGCAGAGCGACATGGAGGCAAAGGTGCTGGGATTGGGGGAAACTTAGTGAGCAAGGGCAGCACAGCTAGGAGGAACTTGGTGTCCCTGATAGCAAGATAATGCAGGATTCTCTATTTGCTTGTTTGTTTTTCAGAGGTGTTCCTGGGTGTGGCTTAGACCAGAGCTCTGGGTCTTGTCTTGCTCAGGCAACCCCAGAAGGAGGAAGCCTTAGAGCTAGAACAAAGTGGTTGCGGTAGGGTGGCTGAGTGATCATGTTCACTAGTATCACTTGGGTGATGGACTCTTCCCAGGATGTCTCATCAAAGTTTGTCTGGACTTATCCTTTGCTTTTACTTTTTGAGAGAAGGTTGGGGTGTGTTTGACCGCAAACATGATAGCTATGCGGGAATGACCCTGGAAACCTCAAGCCAAAATGTGAATTTGGGAAATGTTTATTGAGCACATGCCTGCACATGTGAGCACACGATACACAGACGTGAACTGAAACACTTAGTTATAAAACGTGTATGTGCTGTGTAGATGCATCTGTGCCCACTCATGTGCACGGAGTGCCATACCCTGAGAAATTCTTTTCTATGGATTTGTGTCTAAACTTGTTAGTGCTCTGAGATCTTAAAAAAAAAAAACAAACAAACAAAAAAAAAAACATTTGATGCATACAAGATTTTGTTTCTCAACTTAAAAAAATAAAAGTAAATTATGTGAATGGTCAGGCCTTGGGGGAAGGCTTGAAAGCCAAGCCACACATGAGAAGACGCAGATCTACACAGCAGTGACATTCTATCTAAACCTGTCTGACAGCAAGCACAATATGTATCTGTGTGCGGGAATAATATTACTAAGTGTTAGGTTTTGATCAGCAAGAACTCTCAGCCACAGTGGATGCACAGTAATTGGCAAAACGACTTTGATTTCTGTCATATAAGTGAGTGGTTACATAGTAATAAATAAATAAATTTTGCATACTAAGCTCCAGAATTTTCAGACTGAATCTGCCTGGATCGCTCATATACATGGGAGACATGCACAGAAGAGTACCTTGTACCTTTGCTGGCATGCATAAAAAGATACAAACAAATAAAGTGCCAGTCAATGGCAGAATGTGAAAATCGACTTTGGCGTAAGCCTGCTGTGAAAATGAATGGACTAGAGCTATATGCATAATCAACAGAGAAAATCTTCAAAAAGCATGAAGTTGAACAGAGGAGACGGAGCTAACGTAAGAGGTCATCAGGAAAGCTAAAGAGACAAGACTCAGCCATGCATTATCCATATGGAATTCACATTTGGAAGGCTGAAATATAGGTTGAAAGTAGGAAGAATAGATTGTAAGTAAAAAGTATGAAAATGAAATTTCATACAACCTGGGGCTGGGACAACAGCTCATTCCTAAGGCACCTGATATGCAAGCATGAGGACCTAAGCCTGTATGTATGTATGTATGTATGTATGTATGTATGTATGTATGTATATGTATGTGAGCATGTATATAAGAGCTAGGCACCATGGCACAAAATCCAACCTCAGTACTTGTAGAAGCAAGTCAGGTAGATCCCCAGAGCTGATTAGCCAGACAGTCTAGCTCAATCAATGAACTCAAGGTTCAGAGAAACCTCATCTCAAAAAAATATGTTTTAGCCACCCCCTATAACACTGAGGGGATATTGGGAAGGAGAAAGCAGGGAGTATGTAAGAGCTGGGTGACAGGATGAGAGGCTAGGAAATGGCAAGGTGTGGACTCAGTGTTACCATTGCAATCATTAACTCACAGCATCTGTGATCACCTGCTTCGGCTCACACAAGACTAACCCTGTCAATGATCAGCAGTGAAAGATGGAGGGGTTCACAAAAGAAATGGAATCATCATCTTCAGTTCTCTACTTATTACTGAGTGCAACTAGCAGTTAGCTCCAACCCATGGACACACAAATGGCCCTGCTTAAACTTAGTGGCCCATAAAACCAAGCAAGTAGATGGGAATGTGAGGGACAGATTAAAGTAGTGGGGTGGAGGGGCTTAGACAGTGGAGACAAGGAGATAGGAGAGGCTGGGAGAATGAACTATGTGTGTCTAAGGATAACGTTATTTAAAAATAAGATGGAGAAAAATGGATGAAGACACACCTTGATCTTTGAATTCCACATGTAAGCACATACATGTGCATGCACACCCACATGAACACACACACACACACACACACACACACACACACAAACATACACTTATTCATTCAAATAAAAGAGGTCTTTCAAATAAGCTTATGGGACTAGGACAAGAGGCTAAAATAATGTCAGACAAAATGAATTTCAAGACACAAATTATTAGCAACAAACAGGGAATTACACATTTGTCAAGATAAATGCTAGATATTTTTCTGAATGAATGCAGACTGACTTCAAAGAGGCACTGGAGAAACAGGCTAGAGCAGATGGGCCTGTGGCATGAAAGTGTGGGGTGGGGTGGTCAAAACTCAGGTATGTCAACTTAGTGTCACAGAGGAAGGGTAGGAGAGACATACTAAGATGCTGTGAAGCCACACAGGCAAGGTATGTATGGAGAGAGGAGAAAAGAATAGAAGACATGGCTCTCTTCTAATTATATGCCATTTCCAATAGGATTTCCTATTTCCTAGTTATATTTCAAATGTTTGACTTTCAGAAACTCAATAATCACAGGGCATTGTTTGGTGGTACATACATTGTTTAGTCCCAGCACTTGGGATGAAGAGGCATGTGGGGTTTGATGGTCTACAAAGTGAGTTCCAGGACAGCCAGGGCTACATATAGAAAATCATGTTTCCAAAAACAAAACAAAAGTGTTAATACACTCAAAAACTAAAGAAAAATAATTCCAAGGGTGCTAAACCCTAAAAATAAAAGGAGACTGATAAACGGATCAATTTTATTTCAAGTTAGCACTTGAAATAACTAGCCTGAAGGGCACGGAGAGGCTATTCCGAGCGCTTTTGAACACAGTTTGTGACCAACTTTAGTCTGGGACAATGTGGGGTTGTATAGAAAGACTACTGAAAATAACTCACGAGCCTTTCCCAGCCAGTGTGCTAAACACGCCAGAGAGAGGAGAGTAACCCGAATCTGTTTCACTTTCATTTCAAGTGTGCATCCTAACCCTCTGGGAATTGGACTGTGAGGGTTGAACTGGCCTCGGCAATGTAGCAAAGCCCTGCCTCAGTCAAAACAACACAGGGATTGTACAAAATGTGCAATGTGTTGGTGGCCTGGAGGATAGGCCTCTCCTATGAATACATACAAACATACAGTACGAGTGGACAAGGAGGAAAAAGGCTCTACCGCAGATGTGTTGAAAATATTGCTTTTGCAAAAGGAATAGATATGTTTGCATGCCCGCTGTACGTCCGAGTGAGAATTGGATGATGCTGATGCGCACATGCACATAGGCACACATGAAGTGTGGATATACATGTCCGCCTGGTTACAGAACATTTCCTTGTACTGCTTGCTGAAAAAAGCCAAGGATACAAATATACAACTAACACTTTATATTTTCGTCCCTGCAGCCATTTCTCACTTAAGCAAACAAGGACTTCTCGGGAAAGTGGTTTATAGCGGAGCTGGAATGGAGTACATAAATGATGAGCTAGGGTAACTTGTTATGCAGAAAAAAGAAACAATGACAAAAGAGTCATGCTAAAAACGGCATGAAGGTGTCCCAAGGGCACGGCAGCCAAGTCCTAAAAGTGACAAGTGACCAACTTGAGAACAGTTTGAGTGCTAAAATAGGTGAGTAGGGATGATAAGCCAAGAGGGAAAGTCAGAATTTACGAATCAGACATTAGGTACTGCTATAGACAGGAGAGATGGTAGGCAGGTACACATATAAATGGTAAACGGATGATATAGTTGATTGGTATATGGTAGATAATAAATGATAGCTGGTTCATGGTAAACAATAGGTAGGTGGGCAGACAGACAGACAACTAGATGGTAGCATATGATTGACACACTTTTTCTCTTTACTTCTGGCTTGCAGTAGAACGTTTTATCTAGCTGCTCACTATGGAGGAAGAGCTAGAATTTGGAAATAGTTTTGGTGCTATTGTGGTGAACATGGGTTAGGCAAGCATCATCAGTGGATACCAAATCAAGGAAGTATTTGGGTCTGATGAAATAAGCATGATTTAAGTATTTCCCACATGGTGATGATTAGGTGAAGTGGGGAAAAGTAACAGTAACTCTATACTAAGAAGATCACAGCACACTGGCAAAGGACCATGTCAGCTTTGCCAAGAGTTTGTTCGGTGAACACTGTGTTTCTGTAAATTGATGCTTTAAAACAGTGCGTGGCCTGATCTCATTCCAGGATCTGGCAGGAGACCAGAAACTGAAGACTTCTATGTGGTGGGATATTCTTGTCCGTAAAGGTGACGAAAGCTCTAGAAATGTTCTGGATTATCTAAAGCATTTTGACAATGATAACATCCAAGCACTGCAGAAGAGAAATGTCACAGAGAACACAGATACGCTGACAAAACGCAACTGTACTGGAAAACATGCTGATGTAAATATATAAAACAGAAAATGGCATTTGTGATCTCGGGATGTGTTCTCAGAATCCACGCTGAGGTAGTCAGAGGCTTGTGATAGAAGTAAGCATGAGTGACCCTCGAATGTTCATAATACATGTTCTCCAGCACACAGGCACATATAAACACACACAGAACTCAGACAACTTCAAACTATGAAGAGTCCCATCATGGAAAAATGGGCACAGAGATTATTTGAGCATGCCTTTTGCTGAATTTTACTTTCATAATCTTGCCATTACTAGTTTCCTCCATGTTGGGGTGGAGTCAGGGCAATGTGAGCAGTGATTGTTTACATTGAGGAGAAAGATATAACTAATGATGGCAGTTCCTGTCATAAAGGCCAGCAAGAAAAATGAGCGTGTTATGCATGACCCTAAATGATTAAAGAAAACAGTAAGAATCAAATCAGAAATTAAAAGGGAAGACAAGAAAGCAAACAACAAACAAACAAACAAACAAAAAAACCCAATGGCAAACACATTTTTTCAAAAGCTTAGAGAGCATGGTAAACCCATTCCCAGCCGAAAAGCCCAGTGACCCGTTAAAATGTAATAGTGATTGCAGATTTTATCCATGCCTTAGCCCATTCCATGAGCTGACACTTGATACCGTGTCACAGAAAAGACATTATAAGGAAACATATTTTATGGCTTCATGAATGAAAATGCAAAGTTAAACAATATTCTGATAAATCTGCAGAAATAAGTAACAAGTATACTACTATATCATGACCAATTTTTTCTTAGTAATATGAGTTTTGTTTGGAATTAAAGGATTAGCAATGGCAGTCAAGGAGCAGCAGCTCACCCCTTGATCCTAGCACTCAAGTAGCAGAAGCAGGTGGATTTCTGAGATTGAGGCCAGCCTGTTCTACAGAGTGTGTTCCAGGATAGCCAGTATTGCACAGAGAAACCTTATCTCAAAACTTATCTAACTAACTAACTAACTAACTAACTAACTAACTGACTGACTGACTGACTGACTGACTGACTAACTATCTGACTGACTAATTAACTAAATAACAATAAAAAGATTAACAAAAGATTATGTAATCAGATATGAAATGTCTATGTAATTAGCATATAGAAGTAGTAGAAACATTATATGTCACACTTTGAAATATACATCTGTATAATTGATGATTCATTATTTGAGAATTTTATACATGTATACAATATATTTTGGTCATATTAAGTCATTTCCCTATTATTCTTCCATTAACCCTATCTGTTTTCCATTTCATTTTCTCTTTTAGCAGATCACCAGGTCCAACAGTATTGCATGTATGTGCCTCAGTGTATAGCCATCTACTGGGCTGTGAGCAGCCTACAAGGAGCTGCTTCATTGAAGGAAATTGTCCAACTTCACACTAGCAGCCTTCAAAGCTAAAGATCCCAATGAGCACCTCCTTTCTATGAATAAAATTATCTTAAGACACAGAACCCTTAGAAAAGGGCACTGACAATATTCAATGGCCATTTACACAACATGTACTCAGCAAGCTGGGATGGACACCTCCTGGCAAGTCGAAGACCTCAGTCTGATTAAATACCATCTACAGGGTGCCTTTAACCCAGGCTGAACAGAAGGAGGGGGTATCTTTCCCCTAAAGACCAGGGCAATGCCAGAATATTCAGTCTTGAAACAGTGCAGCATGAAGTCAATAGCCTGAGTAATAAGTCAAGAAAAATAAAAGCATATGGATTCAAAAAGAAGAGTTTAATGAGCAAGTCTGTTGCAGCAGTCATACATACATAAATGTTTATTTGTACAATTGAATAAAAATTATTTACATAAAAGCAATCATGTAAACTTATTTTATTAATTTAAATATACAGATAATATAGTACAAGAAACCCCATGGGGTGAACAAAGAAAGTTCCAAACTATTTCATGAATTTCTTGGTGTCCTGGGATATAAGATGCAAAAACAAATTAAACCATGTTTCCACATATTGGCAGAAAATAATGAAAAGCTGAAATAAAAACTATTCATATACACATATAACATATGTGAACATGTAAGATATGTTCATAATACCAAAAAATGTATAAAGTACTCAGTCATAGACTTAACAAAATACATGCAAATTCTTCATTTTAAGCACCTTAAAGTATTTCAGGGAAAAAACTTCAAAGTTCTAAATAGGAAGATAAACTATATTTTTGGACTGGGAAAACCAATGTTATAAAAGTGTTAAAGATTCTACAGTAATCCATAGTTCAACATAATCCAAATCATACTTTCAAACGGCTTTCAAAAATAGAAATAGATGATTCTAAGATTTACATGAACACACAGATCATGTAAAATAGATGTAACAATTTTGATTTAGAAAGAACAAAGCTGAAGGCCAGCAAAACAGCACAGGAGATAAAGGTGCTGTTGCCAAACCAGATGACTTAAATTTCCTGACTCTCACATGGTAGGAGGATAGAAACAATCATAAGTTATCCTGTGACCTAACACACGTAGTATGGCATGAATGTATGTATGTGTGGGGAGATGTCTTTTATATATGTACCATGGTGTGTGTGTGTGTGTGTGTGTGTGTGTGTGTGTGTCTGTGTGAAATCCCTGATTTCATACCATACATTTAGTGAGATAAGGCCATGAAACATCAGTGTGGAAGTTAAAATTATAAGCATTGAGAAGAAAGCAAGATAATATCTTTATAAAACAGACAAAAACTTTCTGAGACAAAAAAATCAGTAAACATTGACAGGAAAATGAAAAGAAGATATACTTCATAAAAATTAAATTGTGCACAATTCTAGTCAACAAAGGGAATCATAAAAAAAAATGTCTAGACAGACTCAGGAACAGAATATGTCCTGAATATATTTCTGGCCCAAGGCTTCTGTGAGGAACATATGAAGAATGTCTCCAACTGAATAACAAAATGAGAGTGTGCTGTAAATATGCACCAATCCTGTCAACTGCCTCTGGGGTGTGACTGAAACACAGGTCATCTGAGAGCAAGACAAGTGGTGCCCCTTGGAAAACCATCTGGTAAAGTCTTACAAACTTTAAATGTGTTTACTTTCCCTTTGCCCCAGAGAAATGCAAATAAAAATGCACAATAAGAGCTCCCATAACCTTAATCACAACGGCCAAGAGCTGGAAATACAATGCATGGAGATGAATGAATGAGTAAACAAACCATGCTACATTCATGTTATGGCAGGGACACAAATGACTCCATGCTATAAGTACTACCTATGAGAATCAAGAATGCACACAACTAGGGGATGAAGAAATTGCTGCTCTAGCAGAGAATCTGAGTTCAGTTCTCAGTACCCATGTGGAAGATCACAACTATCTCCAACTCTATCTTTTAAGTGTCTGACTCCTTCTTCTGGCCCCTGGAGGCATTGCACACATATGGTACACATGCATACATACATATCATACATAAATGCATGCATACATACATACATACATGAGCAAACACTCATACACATAAAATACATTTAAGTCTTTTTCCCAAAAACTCTTCAAACAAGTCTTGGAAAATTGCTTTGCAGGGAGAAATGTAGTCATTTTTCTTTTACTAACTCTCCAAAGTTAATATGCATAGTATTTGAAACCTCCTAATAATGAAGAATTTTGAGTCTAATTGCCAAGAGATTCTGATTATAATTGTGTTGGGATCCCACTATTAGTCCCATAATATCATGTGAATAACCAAGAAGCCACTGTAATTTCTTTACAAGGTACTTTTTATTTCTAGTTAATGTTGTTGTAGGTATATTTACTTGGAATAATGTAGAAATACAGTTGAAAAACCTTAAACTCTAAATGCATAGTTCTTTAGTTATTAGCAATAAAGGGTTAGTTTGACTGTTTAAAAAAAAAGTCTTTTTTAAAGAAGAATGCCCATGATTGGTAGATGCAGAGAAATAGGCACATGGAAATCTATTCTACTATTCTGTTGACTTTATATACACTTGAACTATCTCATATGATGTTTCCTTATAAAGCCCAAGCTGCAGAAGGTCATACTACTGGTGCTAGAAGACAAGGTATGTGGTCTTACAGCTTTTAGATTTGACCCTGAGACCACATAGCTTTCTTAGAATGAATCAGTTTTACAATAGGTTCTTGAAGGCAGGGATACACATGGCTCCTTAAGGGAATAAGAGTGGGCACAGCAGGACTCATTCCCAGGGAAGAGAATTCTAGGTTGAGGAAACAGTGGGCAGGAGATATATACAAAGGGGCATTTGGTCTCAGCTGTAGGGATATCTGAACCCTCTCACCCCTCTTTGAGGTGAGAGCCAGTTCTTTGGTGACCCCCAGGGTACTTTCTGTGTACAAGCATCTCTTCCAAGCTCTCAGCCATCCCGAGGGCTGGATGCTTTTCTGGGCTGAGGATGACAGTCTGGAAATGGCTGAGCTGGATAAACAGAGCTTGCCCTGCTTCCACTGCCAAGCAGGATGAATACAATGTGTTTTAATAATGAATGAGTGATTAATAGAAACTGCTTTGAAGAATTACGATGTGACGGGCCTCACTGTGCTGTGGAGCTGGGTATAAATGACTCTGGAATGCAGAATCAGGACGTTAGCATCTGTTACCAACTGCATTATAAACCAGGCTCCATAATGCTGCTTATCCACACCTCCCTGACATGTTATTATAACACCTCTCTTGAGGATGGATTAGGGGGAAATGTAATATGTATTAATCACTCATTGATATAAAAAGATGAAGAACAAGACTGTTAGGTTCAGGTACCGTCAGCCATGCCTCTTCTCTCTCCCGTTGCTTTCAATTCCAGTCTCTTTGGTAGTTGGCCAGGACAGCATTTGTCTCCTGCTCCGAGGCTTAAGGAATCTGACCTGATCAGAGATCAGCTTTGTGCAGTAAATTGTAATTTCTGAGAACTTGAATCTCTTCAACCTTCCTACAACTTCCTTTAAGAACATTGACGTTATGCAGATTTCTGGATGAGCTTCTAGGAAAGAAAAGGATATTAGGTAAAGCTAAATCTGAACAAAGTGTGGGTTTTTAGTTAATAATGACTCATTAATTATAGCGTGTACCCTGATAATGTAAGTTGTTTGTTAGTAGTTAGGGGAAATTGTATCTAAGGGAAGACATAAGCCACACCTCTAAACTATCTGTTCATTTCTTCTTCTTTAAAAGATCGTGTGTGTGTGTGTGTGTGTGTGTGTGTGTGTGTGTGTGTAAAAGTCAGAGAAAACTTGTTAAAACTGGTTCTCTCCTTTCACCATACCAGGTGGGTCCCAGGGGTGAGATTCAGGTCAGGCTTGTTGGCAAGATTCTTTACCTGCTCAGCCATCTCCCTCACTGTGTTTTGAATAAATTGTGTTGCTGTGGAAAAATACCTCGATAAACTCTGTGTGTGCATGCGTGTGTGTGTGTGTGTGTGTGTGTGTGTGTGTGTGTGTGTGTAAAAGAGAGAGAGGGGGAGGCAGAAAGATAGAGAGAGAGAGGGAAAGAGAGAGAGAAAGAGACAGAGACAGAGAGAGAGAGAAAGCATACTATATGAATATGTATGGTATATACACTTGTGTTTGTGTGGATACATATGTCCAGAAGGCATACTTATACAAGGTTATATGTAGACAACAGAGGAAGTTGTTTGGTCTCAGCATAATTCCTTTAAAATGGGGTCTCTCACTGAGCCAGGAGCTAGGCTAGCAGCTAAGCAGTTCCAGTGATCCTTCTGACTCCACCCCATACAGCACTGGAGTAACAGGATCAGGATTTTACACACCTTCTGCGGATATGATCTCAGATCCTTGTCTTGCCCACCAAGTGCTCTAACCTTTTCCCCAGCTCTCTTAACCAGGGAACCCATGTCATTCACATGACACACCTGTGTAGAACCCCTGTCATCTGCCTGCCCTGTTCTTCATTCTCCCTCCCACCCTGCAGGCTCTGAACACAGCTTTCTGAAATGGTGTCCTCTTCTGACAGACTAACCCCTCCTTGTCCTCTCCACCCCACACACTCTCCTTCATGATGCCTTTTCCATTAGAGCCTTTTCCATACATGGTTGGTATGGAAACTGCCTAGTTCTCTTTTGCATAAGCCAAGAGCCCCCCATTCTCCCGAGGGCCTAATACATGTCTGTGTTCCCTTAAAACAGCCCCAAATGGGATGCAGGATAGGTGTGTCCTGACAAAAAGGATGGATGTTTGGGTGGTGGGAGCTAAATTTTAGGGATATGTAGTGTGGTTGATGTACAATCCAACAAGAAGAATTCCTTCTGTTTGAGTTTGATGCAGCTCTTCAGCGCTTGCATTGCAGTTTCTGACAAGACTGAGCTAGCACATCTCCCCAGGAAGCTTCTTAGGATAGATAGTCCCCAAAACTGACAAGATTCACTAGCCAGCCCCCTCCCAAAAGTAAACAATAAAGTCTGTTGAAAGTCACTCTCAGACAAGACAACCTTCAAGAAGGCTTGCTCTCAGTCAACACCTGCTGCCTAGGAGCAGAGACCAGCCAAGCAGCATGAAAAGAAGCAGACATCAGCAGGGCTTCCTGGAAGAGGTTTAGATCAGTCACCAGGAAAGGACACCCTTCAACCTGTGAAGTTGACAGCAGGCTGTGTAGTGTTCTCTAGATTTCCATATTTTGTGAGCTGTCACTCATGCTGAGGATGGGCTTTGGTGATGCAGCTGCCTTTGAGTGATTTCTACTCATGTAAGTAACCTCTTGCCTATATTCCTGTTAGTAACCGCAATAAAACTCATGGCTCACCAAGTTGCACTTTGGTGGTATCCATACTTTGTTCTGTCATGAGCTCCCTGTATAGAGTGAGTGTATGTGTCCGCATGCGCACACATGCCTGTGTTGCATTCCCCTAGAAAAAAATTCTTGTCATACAATAGCCACATCTCTTCAATGTGTAGAAAATGGAGTCACTCCAAATTACTGGAGTCTCTATTTCTGTGGGGCTGGCATTGGTTAGGGGACTTTCAAAGATGAAATGTCATCGGTCTGTTCCCAGGTTTCACCCAGGGTCTTCTCCTTGAAACCTAGTCCCTAACCCTTCTTAGCCAACCCCTGTGCTATAATCTTAAGGAAATCCCAGGCCTCAATTCTAGGTAGAATTACAGGATTTCCTATTCTAATCTGTCTGTTTCTCACATTCTCTGTTGTTGCTCCCACCCAACTGGAACTTTACCCTTCATGTCTGGACCACTGTCTTCATTTGATAAGGTCAAATTTCTTTCCTTTGCAAGCTGTTGTAATGTCACCAGGTGCCTGACCATCAAGCTGTAGACAGAGAGCTTAGAAAGCCCCTGAGGGCTGTTTCCTAAGCTTGGATGCATGGCTCCCCTCATTGTGTTTTGTCCTGTGTCTTTCTCCCTGGCTAGATTGTGAATTCCTCAAAGGAAGCCATGTTCAACTATAGTTTATCTTCAGCCTTAGACCTGTATCTAATTTTAGTAAACATGCAGCATTTTTCTTGAGGAGTAAAGAGATGTATGAACACACCATAGAGAGAGCTGTCTGTCTCTTCACATGATCATGTCCTATAACTTCTATTTCCTGTATATCCTTTGGTAGTTCACCTACAGTAGCACTTCCAGTTCAGTGGCTGGGCATGGAACTACCACCACCTATTAGAAGCGTTAATCACGGGCTCTCAAATTCATGACTTGAAAAAGGGAACTGGAAATGCTTACCCCATGCAGTTTGGGGGGAGCATAAAACTGGATGCACACCGTACTAATTTCTTAAGTTATTCATAACAAAATTCCTCAAAATTAGTGTCTTAACGTAACAGAAACACACACTTTGTTCTGGAGACTTGAAGTCAGAATTTAAGGTGTCAGCAGAGCTGTGATCCCTCTAACATCTTCTGGAACTGTTCCTTCATTATCTCTTCCATTTTCTAGCTGCCCCAGCATTTAGTGACTTTTGGTTGTCTTTGCCTCAGCTTCATGTGGCCATTTGCACCAACATGAGAATCCAGCCCACTTAGGTTATAGAGCATGGGCTTCTCAATTCTGATCTCATCTTTAACTCACATCTACAATGATTCCATTTCCAAAGAAGATCATTCTAAGGTCATCTGGGCTGAGGCTCAGACCTCAACCTGTCTGGAGGGAGGGAACCCCCCTATGTACACAGTATGTATTAGTCCATCTTCATTCATTCATCCCACCCTCCTGAATCCTACTTCCCACCAACTCTCCCTCTCCCTACTATCCTATCTCTTGTCTCTGGGTCTCTGATGTGTCTTCTTAAGACTCAATGCCTTCTTTCTCTGGCCATTCTGGGGGCCTTTTGAACATAAGGAGGTAAAACCTTTAAAGGTTGCCTGGTGTAGCCTGAGCTTTCAGTGTGCATCTGTGAGTGCTTTAATAAAAAAGAGCCAAGACATATTGGTTCTATTTTGCCACTGCTACACTGTTCTCTCTAAAGGTCTACTGGGTACATACAGAGATTTTATTATTCTCTTTGGAGATAGCCTTGTCCTGCTTGGACTGCAGAGATAAACTGAACTTAGGGAGTGGATGGGCTTTGATGATGCAGCTGCCTTTGAGTCATTTTGGCTCATGTAAGTCTGGGGTCATTTTCTTTCCATCTTGACAACTGCTAACCTGTGTAAGGCAGCTAGATCTTTCACCTTGGTGGCTACAACTGCCTTACTGCTTTTTCATTTAATTTTAAAATTTATTTATTTATTGGTAGTATTGGGGTTTGGATAAAAGGACTTTATGTTAGGTAAGTATTAGATCAGGAGCTTTATAACTTACTCTTTTTTTTTATTTTTTATTTTTTTAATGTAGGGCTTCCCTTTGCAGCCCATGGCAGCTTCTAACTTTTAATCCTCCTGCCTCAGCCTCCCAACCCAGATTCTCTGTTTTCTTTAAAGTCCCTTTTCTGTACTGGGAACAGAGGGACCTTTCTACAGCACTAATTCAAAGGATGTGTGTTTACGGCTTTCCATTGTCCTCAAGTATGTGTGAGGACAGAAGACAGGCTGGTCTTGGATCTACCCACATGTCTGTTTGTCTTATTATTCCTGACTGCTAGCCTGAAGCTCAACAGTCTATTTGCTTCTTGCTGTGTCCTTAAGATTCTGGACACTCCTTTGTAATCCACTTTCCCATACTTATCTAACACTATTTTCTCTTCCATTTTTTCTTTCGCTTTGAGGGGGGAAGCTGTACTGGAGTTCACTCTTGGCAAGCATAGCCCTCTGCCACTGAACTTCATCTGTAGTCCCTCTGCCTACGTTCCGTACCTTCTTTACTAAAATCATTTCTCCAAATCCTTCTCAGCACAGCTAGACATCACTTCCTCCTAGAAGCCCTTCCAGATTCACTATGACTGACCCAAGCATCCTTACATGCATTTGTTAGGATCCCAGCTTGTTTTCTTGCTAGCATGATGTAGCTGGCTGGCTACATGTCAAATGGATGTTGTTGAAAGAGAATACAGGCACAGAGTCAGAAAATTAATATTTAAGTTCTAGATTTTTTCCCCATGTATTATAGTTTAACCTTGGGAAAGACAACTAACTTTTTTTCCTGAGCATCAGCTTTGCTCAGGTACAAAATGAAGTTGGTAATACAACGAGGCAGGAAATACCCCTTGGGTCAGTCAGTGAGGATGCAGAAGAGCACAGCATCATTCCTGAAGAAGTAGCAGATGCTCTGGAGCCATCAAACCCCTTTCTCACCCTCCCTTGCTCAAGCCCTCCCCATCTCCAGCTGTGTCCTGTTTGTGTTTCCTTCTTAACGCCATATCTCCTCTGCTCCTATCTCCACAACTCTTCCTTTGGTTAGCCCCCACTGATCTTTCTCTTTTTTTCATGATTAAAATAAAGCATCATGGAAAACTAATTAATATTTCGGAGATGAAGGATGCAGAGCTGCCAGCCTTGGCTCTCTGCTGAGTGCAGAGCGATTACAATGAAACCTACCAGCTTGGCTGTTCAGGAGGAAAAGGATTTATTTATCAACAAGAGGGAATACAACTCCTTTATAATGCAGCCACCAGCTTGCCTTTGATGGCTCTGCCAGCTTCCAACCCCAGGTGTTTCTAAAAGAGTCCAAGAGGAGAGTGGCCTTGCTCTAAGGAGAATGGTAGCATCTAGTCCCTGAATCCAAGCCAGTGTGGTCCATGCTGGGGCTATGTGGGGCTCCAAAGCTCTGTCCATCTGGCCACATCTTAATGCTCACCCCTAATAGCTGCCCTCATGGGACATAGAGACTGGTTACTGTGATATAAAGAAAATAGGAGGCAAAGACCCATGGGCCTAGAAAAAACAGGGAGCATCCTGCTTGTTAGTTTCATGTTCTATCTGAGGGCAGAACATGAGTTCTGAGCCTCACGGGGCCACACACTATGGATCACACCCAGGGTCCTGAATATGCCTGGATTGCTGTGTCTCCTCCATGAAGATCATTTCTGCTTCCCATTGCATACAGTTGTTAACTGAATCTCATTGTCATTGCATAGTCTTTGCACATTCCATCCATGAGACCCTCTAAAGCAGAGCTGTTGTGTTTTTCCATCTCTTGCATTTTCACAGCCTAAAGATACACCATGGACAAGTACTATATTCACAGTGACACTCAGATTTCCTCAAATTTGCCTTGAAGTATAATTGGGCTCAGTGAAGAAATACCAGTGAGACAGACTTGAACTTGTGGACTTTGAGAGCACTTTCAAGGTTAGGTGTAATCACGTTTAGGTGTTTTAGGTTGAGTTTCATAAAATCCCAGAGATTTAGATGTTGCTGTATCCAAGCTGGCCATACTGGGTTCAAATGACAGTATCTTTGTTATGTAACAGTGTGTCTCGGTTTTACTATCTTCATCTGACCAAATTGCATGTCATGAGGATCACAAGCACAAGGAATACTCAGGGTCTTTCAGTGCCTCCACTAGCCTGCTTGGGACTGGGCTTCCTGCCTATGAGTCTAGGATATTTAGCATCTTGAATTGAGGCTTTGCCTCGATAAAGGACAATTGGGGCTACCTCTAGTCGCTGTCTCTCTCTATATACACCGGTATATACTGACTGTTAGCAACTAATTCTCTAAGGACTGTGGTTAGTAAAGAGAGATGACATGATCGATTGGAAGGCTTTTTACTGTACTCTGGGGACTTTTATTCTACTTGTGGTTTAGAATCTACTTCCTGACCTGCTGTTTGACCTGCAGTTTTCCCGTGTCTGTATCTCAGTGTCTGCTCTCTTCCCACAGTCAGTGACAGTTTTCTTCCCTGGTTCCCTCTTTTGTAAAGAGCTCTTTGTGGTTTGTTCTTCCTCCTCCCGTCAATACATTCCCTGGAGCACTGCATTGCCATCAGATGATTCAACTGTAGTGTGTGCTGTATATAAAAGCTGACCTCAGCAAGGAGAGGGCGTATACTGTCAAGTCCCTCTACAGATGTAAGGCTTCAATGGGTACCAATAGAACTGCATCGGGTTGTACAATACCAGTTGGTCTCCTCAGGTGCCCTTAAATTACTGGGAGCATAGTGGTCTCATCCTGCATGGAGGAACTGGATGTCTTGGCCTTCCAGAAAAGACTCAATCAGGTGGTAAGAGGCAGCTCTTGGTCTACAGAAGGCCCAACAGAGTGCCATGGGCCCATAGATAGGGTGTTAGAAACATTCAGATAAAGGTAGATTCAATACATTAATCATCCTGTTGGTCTGGGCTACTTTTCTACAAAGCATTGATTCATGCATGCATTGATTTAAAACCTATTTGTCTACTTGGGTTTCAAGCAATTTGAGTTAAGACAACCCCTGGATGAAAACACAGGCTCTCTTATACATCAGTCATTATTCAGTGATTCAGCCCCATGCCTGACCTGGGGCTTGAGAAGCCTAGAGGTTCTGCCTCTTGCTCTTTATCTCCCAGGATTAAAAATCTGGCCCAAGCATGGTGTCTGGACTCTTGTAGAAATGCCATAGTATAAAAGAAGTAAGTACTTAACTCTTGGAGGTTCCAAGGTAGAAGCTGGAAAAAAAGCTGGAACCACTAGGTAAGGCTGAGCTGGGTCTCATCATCACTATCTGCTTGAAGCAAGAACAGGAACCCACAAGGGTAAAGTTGGGGTAGCAATTCCCTGGAGCCCAAGGAAACGAGGCACCAAGAAGACAACAAAGGTTTAAACGCAGATCCCAGAGTGGCTTGGGTGACAGTGAAGGAGTAAGGGTGGTACAGATGACAACAACCTTTGTGTGTGGAGTCAGGCTGGGGAATGTGCACAGTAGCAATTTGCAAGAGAAATACTTCTGGGAGTAAAAAAAAAAAAAATGGCCTCTGTCATCTATGAATGGGAATGGATGTATAAATTGTGGTGCACCCAAATAATGTGTTTCAGCAGAGAAAAGCTATGAAGCAGAGCCCCACATGTCAACATGGATAAATCACACAGACATAATGTTGAATCTGGGGTGAAAGGGGTGAGGCAAGCTGAAAACTAAAGAGCTTCTTTTATGGTGCAATTGATAGGATGTTTAAAAACATGCAAAACAATTCCACATACTGTTCAGGAACAAATAAATATGCAGTAAATGCATAATGTAATTTGTGGGAGTGATAAAGTCTAAATTTCAGGTTATGATGGGTTTTGGGGTATGGGTTCATGAAGTGCTGAGGCTTCAGTCCTGTCTCACTTCTTATATATTGGTAGAGCCATAAATGTTTATTCTATTATTATGTGTTTCTTTTTATGTGTCTTAAATATTGAGTATTACAATGTATTTAAGAAATGGAAGTGAAGCAAGTTGGTTGTAAAAGTGAGTCTGTCTGCTTTCTTCCTTCCTTGCTGCTTCTAGCCCAGACTTAGGTCTTCCCACATCCATGCTCAGAGGTGTCAGACATGTCCTTGATGTCTGGTTCCTGGGCCAGGCTAGCTCTCTCTTGCTGAGCTTTTCTTCATTGCAGTGCTATCTAGTAACAAGGAAAGCTAGAGACTGAGGGGAGCCCAATGGCTCCTACAAAAAAATATGACTTTATCTAAAAGGTTTCTTATGGTCTTGAATTTTCTGAAAACAATTCCTTCCCAAGCAACCCTTTGTCTTCTTTACCATTTCCACAACAACAACAAAAATGCAATATGAAACTTGCTTCTAGCCTCTGTCCTTCTCCCAATGGATATAGGAGATGAGAAACTCTAATCTGTTCTAATTTCACCCATAAAGACACAGGCTACTGTAGTCTCTGCAGATGAGGAGACTACAAAGCTCAAATCAAGATCTTGCCTAAGCTGATGTAACTTATACGGTGTAGACCTATATTCCTAGCCTCTAGGTACATGTGACCCCACAGCCCACACATGCTCTTTCCTTTGTATCAAACTACCTCTTGGCAGCTAACAGATTGGCTCATTCGCCATTGTCCTGGGTCCTACAGTATAAATTGGATGGGGAGTAAGCGGAGAGCAGGGATGCATGACCAAGATTCCATGTGTCCATACAGCCATACCTCTCAGGATGAGCACCGAGGGAGTGTGTACACAAGAACCAGGTCACCACTGGAGTCTCTAAGAGGCTGCCAGAGTTTGGTGAGGGTGATACTGGTGTCCTAGCTCACTTTAAATATTCCTTTACCTTCTTAGTTCTGGTAACTGTATAGAGAAACAGAATGTAGACTTTCCAAGACACATGCCGGGCAGAGCGGTGAGAGGAGGTTTTCCAGACGGAGGAGGGCTAGAGTACTGGCCCACTCTTGGCCGTCACTAGTTCCTTCTCTCTTGTCTCCTCTACCAAAGGTGACCTCCATCTTATTTCAGGGCACATCATGTTATGTCCTCTTGCTGCTTGCCTGAAGTTGCCTTGACACACCAGCTCTGCAGCCAACCTCTGAGTGACCTTGAACAAGTAACCTCATTTGTATATCAATGGCTTCTGTACTTTCCAAGTGGTTGCCTCCTCTTAGGAGCATTTGGCTATGTGTGGCATCATCATGTGTGCCCATCACTGGGATTCCTCTCCAGGGAAAGAAAACTGTCCTGGTTTCATTTCTGTTGCTGTTACAAAATACCTGACCAGAAAAAGCGTAGGGAACAGTGGGGTTATTTTAGTTCATGATTCAAGGGTTGGAGTCTAACACTGTGAGGGAAATCCAGGCAAGAACTTGAAGCAGCTGGTCACATCCATAGTCAAGAGCGGAGAGAGAATAGATGCGTTCATGCTCAGGCACCTCTCTCTATTTATGCAGTCTTAAGAGGCAAGGCCAGAGAATGGTGCTACCCACAGTGGTTGGGCTCCCCCACAGCAATTAGTATAATCAAGGAAATTCCCAACACATATGCCTACAAGTCAACTTGATCTAGACAATTCTTATTGAAACCCTCTTCCCAGGTGATCCTAGATTGTGTCAAGTTAATAATTAAAGTGTGGATGGGAAGGGTTGTAAGAGCCAGAGGCAGTGGCTGGCTATTAAGGAAACTGTCTTATAGACAAAACGGAACATCTGCACTATAACACCACCGCAGCCTTTGTGACAGCACACAGATCTGTGCAAGTCAGCCAGACAAAATTCCTTCATGGAGGGGGAGGGCTTGAAGTCCAGTCTCAGCTATCAGCTATTAGTAGCTTTAAGGAGGAGAATAAAGGGATGGAGAGAGAGAGAGGGAGAGGGAGAGAAAGAGAGATCTTTAATTTAAGTATGTGGTCCCTGGTAAACCGACCAATGCCCAGTAGATGATTGTACCCCCAGAGTATAAAGGTAGCACAAATTGGACTGTAGGTTTTGGAATTTTTAGAAAGGAGGCTACAACACTGGGTAGGTAGAGAAGTTGGGGTAGGTCTCAGGGGAAGTAGGGGTTGAGAGGAGTAAGAGAATGCAATACAAAATAGATCACATAATATTCTCAGAGCTAATTAAGAAATACATGCTAGGTAGAAAATTTGAAATACAAGTACTAAGTATTCCAACAGTGGGGCCTTCTGCTTGCTAATAAGGAGAAATCATCCACTCTTCCCCATAAATATTAGTAGTGCCTTCATTGGAAAGCACTGTTAGACACTGAAGACCCCTCAAGCTACATGAGGACTTCAAAGCACAAGTTGGGAAGCTCTGCTGAGACTGTGACAAATCTGGATTGCAGTGACATGATTGAGGTCTGGGTGGGGCCCACAGGGAGGTTAGTGAGCTCAGGAGTTTATCCTGTAGGACCCAGGACAATGGCGAATGAGCCAATCTGTGAGTTGCCTTGTAGGATAGGCCAGATGGTTGAACAATTGCCCTGGCTCTGGGATGGATATAACTAAAATGCAGGGAATGATCTAGAAAGTTGGCCCTGGAGACATGAGATGAAGGCATTTGGGAAGTAGAGATGAGAAGAGCAGGTCTGAAAGGTGTAAGATCAGAGTGTGGCTGAGGGGAGGAAATGAGTCACTGAAGAGAAAATTTTGCCTGTGATCTATCTTCTCTGCAGCAGATGGGGCCGGGGGCTCAGGCTGGGAAGGGAGGCGCAGAAGGCATATTTTAAGGTATAGAATCAATATTGCGTCTGTCCCTTTTAAATTCAGTTCATTCTTCTAATAAATCAAGTGGAGCTCTGGTGCAGGCTTGTCATTCTGAGGAAAGCTGGTGGCTCATCAATTTCCATCTCGCACACACTGGTGCTTTACAGAAAACATAATTACTGAACCCAGAGTGGCCCAGGGCACTTTTTAACATCTGTACACACCTGTCTGTCACCTCTGCCTTTTAAAAACTCCTTGGAACGTACAAAAGAGACACTAATAAGACATTGCCTTATTGCGCATCACTTAGCAGGCATGCTCATGCCCAGAGTGTACCTTCCAAAGGACCTCAACTCTCTGCCCTCTTACCTGTAGTATTCAGCACCCAGGACAGTACCTTACAGGGTGTGGGGGTCTCTCTTAACACCAATGCTTTTATTTGTTTGTTTGTTTGTTTAGAGATAGGATCTCATGTATGTATCTTGGGTACCCCGATCACAGGAATGCATGATCACACCTAATCTTATGTGGTGCTAGTGTTTGGAGCTCAGGGTTTTGTGTATGTTAAGGAAGTATTCTCCCAACTGAACTGCACCTGCAGCCCTATAAATGTTCATTTAATAACTGGATATCTGCATACTATGAATATGAACCGAGAGGGACAGGAAAAGCATATTTTATCATATTCACCAGGAAAACATTGTGTTTCCAATTCTAAAGGACAGAGTTTGGCTTGGAGGGAAAAAAACAAGGTCCAACTCTGGGCTGTACATTCATCTCAACCATTTTATCACTGTGAACTCAGTTGGTTACATTCTGCTCTTTGGGTCCTGGTAGAAAGTGCAAGCTCCCTTTTCAGGGTTGAAGAAAATAATTTGAGGAACTAACTCATGAAGTGCATTGCAAGCTCTCCGGAAGGGAAGGCTCCTGGGGGTGGGGTAGGGGTTGTCTCTATGCTTCCAGGAAATATTACTGCATGGAGCAGGTGAGTGAGCTGAACTGTGGACTCTACCGTCCTGGTCCTGAAGCTGGCTTGTGACAGAATTCTCATCTGTCTAAAGCAGAAACTGAGCAATTGAGTTAAACTTCTCATGGAGTCAGGTTATCCTATATAAAGGACAAAGGCTAACAGTTTTCACACACACACACACACACACACACACACACACACACACTTTCTCTTTTACATTTTTAGCTGTTGATACTCTATGTTTCAAGATATCGACATTCAAACATAGGGTTTAGAAATAATTTTTTTTTTTTTTTGTCTGACAAAATGAAACTGATCCAATGTTGGTTCTCAATTATTATGGCTCAACCCTGGCAGAAAACAAAGCATTTTATATATGTGAAAAGCAGCTACCCAATAGTCACTGATCTTTCTTACTATATGTTTTAACGTGCTGAGAAGGTGCTAGGGAGGTGGGTGATCCAACCCCTGGACCTAGAGAAAATTTCCTAACGTAGTATAGAGCACTTGAGCACAACTTGTAAATATTATGGTGTTTTGATTGACAGGAAGTTATGGCTTGTTCCGGGGTAAAGACAGCAGGAGTAGAGACACATAGGCATCCATAAATAAGGTTCAATGAAAAGTTAAACCAGGGAGTTGGGTCATGGAAATGCAAATGAGGAGTAGAAAGTCCCGTGAGATTTCTTTTTTGCCATTAATTTATTTATTCACTTAACATCCAGATCACAGCCCCCCTCCCAGTCCCTCTCTCACATAGTCTATTCCTCCATTTCCCCCCTTCTCCTCTAAGAAGGGAGAGGCCTCTCCTAGGTACCAACCCACCTTGACACATCAATTCACTTCAGGACTAGTCGCTTCCTCTTGGACTGAGGATAGACGGGGCAGCCAGTTAGGGGAACAGGAGCCACAAGCAGGCAACAGAGTCAGGGACAGCCTCTGCTCCAGTTGTTCAGGGACCTTCATAAAGACCAAGCTGCACATCTGCTACATATGTGTAGGGAGCCTAGATCCAGCTCTTTGGTTGGTGGTTCAGTCTCTGAGAGCCCCAAGGGTCCAGGCTAGTTTCCTCTGTTGGTTTTCCTATGGAGTTCATAACCCTTCCAGGTCTCTCAATTCTTCCCCCACCTCTTTCACAAGGCTCTCAAGCTCTGTCTAATGTTTGGTTCTGGGTCTCCATCTGTTTCTATTGGCTGCTGGATGGAACTTTTCAGAGGACAGTTATGCTAAGTTTCTGTCTGCAAGCATAACCAAGTATCATTAATAGTGTCAACGGCTGGTTCTTGCCCATGGGATGGATCCCAAGTTGGGCTAGTCCTTGCTGGCCACATAAGATATTTAGCCAGGGCTTGTTGCCTTGAAAATATGGTTGAGGAGGAAAGAAACTTAACATTTATTGAATACCTATGATTATCTCTAATACTCATTACTAGCCTGGAACTATTCTCCCCAATTTATACGTAAGGCAACTGAAGCTTATAGGGATAAAAGATGGTGTCAGGAGTAATAGAACTCATAAGTGCCAGAGCCGAGCTTGTAGCAAGAATGTTAAGATACAGGAAGTTTTTGAGAAGTGCAAATGAAATGTGATGTGAAACAGTACAGCAAATCCCACTCAGTGAAATCCTAGGTAGAGCCTGCAGGAGAGCAGATGCTCAGGTGGGACTTAGAGCTTTGCCTTCCCAGGAAAAAAATGATGTGAGGCAGTGGGTTCCAATGCCTTCAGCAGTGCCCAGCAAGCTAACGAATGTGTTGGTTTCCTGAACTCTGGCATGGGTTAACCCAGCAATTCTGGTGGCATCTGCCCAAATGCCTAGTATAGGTTTCAAGAGAAGGTGTATACACCTGGATCTCTCTCTCTCTCTCCTTCTCCCTCTCTTTCCATCTCCCTCTCCCTCTCTTTCCCTTTCTCCCTCTTCCATCTCTCCCTCTCTTCCTCCCTTCATCTCTTCCTCTTTCTCCCTCATTCCTTTTCTTTCCCTGCTCTTTCTGTGTGCCTATAGCACATTTAAGTATGTGCACAGAACAAATCTTAAATGTGACAGGTAGATAGTCTTTTGTTTTTAATGTCTTTGTCTGCTCTAGGGATAGCAATCAATCAGTCAATCACTAAACTAATCAACCAATTAAGGACTCATGTATGAGGGACCCAGAATATCCTGAGTAGATTAATATAAGATATTCATTAGGTACCCCCTTCTCACTGTGACCTCTGGATATTGGTTCTCAGGTTGTGCCCTAGCCCATGAAGAGCTGATAAATTAGATCTTTACATCCCCAGTTCAGATTTAACAAATCTGGGCTGGGACGATGAAGACCACTTTGTAGCAATCCCTGAAGACTTCTAGTGCACATTGGTATCTTAACTAAACCCCTCCAGGTCCTACATCAGAACAGCTCTGTTTCTAAAGGTTGCCACCTCTTTCTGGTGTTGTGCCAGCATTCATCTAGAGGCCACTAGGAGTTGCTGGACAAATCCTTCTCTGGTAGCAGGAACTGAGACTGTTTTCTTGGTCTTTTTCATAGGAGCCCCTAGCACCTAGGCTGGGAGAATCTTCAATGAACAGGACTAAAGGGAACAAGGGTCTTACAGCTAACTATAAATAAAAGCCTATCAAAGCTATTAGTCAGATTTGCTCCATCACTAAGAATGCAGCTATGTGTTTGAAGGATCCCAGGGTAGCAGCACAGGACCCTGCCTGGCTGCTGATCCTTAGCAAAGCTCCCCCATTGCTACAGTCCAGTTCCTATACTAGAAAACTAGAGGGCTAGAATCCAGCTAAAAGCAGCTGGAGTCTAAGGTGCTTGGGATCTCTGATGCCTTTTTTAAGTCCCTCAATCCTGGTTTCCTATAAGGTGTGAACCTTTCCCTGTTTTCCCAGCCTACCACAGAGGTTGTCTACTCTTCCCTCCTGTTGAGTGGTCTCATTTTCAGAGAGGAGAGACTGAAGAGACTTGTTTAAGGTTTCAGCTAAGATGTGAGGGAAGTGGAGCATGTGTAGTCTCTGGAGACAGGTTGTTAGCATACAGCCCACCTTTTCTCATCCACCGGGGTGTTCTGAGAGCCAGGAAAGTGGAACTAGAATTATATGTAATTGAGGGAACAGAGGGTACATGGTCACCATGCTGCAAAAAACCAGGGGCATGATTGACATGCTAATTCCATGACCAATGCCCCAAGGTTGTATGGCAAACAACATGGAAGGTCATTTTTAGTGTCCCTGAAAGTACGTATAGGTTAAGAGTTGCATGCTTCACCTTTGGAGTTGCTGTTAATAGTAGTATTTAGCAACTGTCTTGTCAGTGGATAGAAGACTAGGTAGGCAGTTCAATCAAGTCTATGGTCCTGTCTTCTATGGAGGTAACAAACAGAATCACTTCAGCTCAGTGCAGAAGCCATCAGCTCAGAAGTGTATACACTCAGGATGGGATATGTCTTCCATATTTCCCTCTGCATGCAAGAGTTGGAGATCTCCTTGGAGACCCTGATGAAGCAGAAGATGCTTTCAAGTTCTACATGGTCCAGGACCTTCTTGGAAGAACAGCCTCCTTGTCCCTCTCCCAGATAGATGCCACCCAGCCATGCCAGGCTTGCTGGACTTGACAAACAAAACTCCTAATAACAACTCATGCACAAAGGGGTTAAATTATGCACCCTAGGGGGCTCTTTAGCTTCCCTGTGGTTTCAGCCCTGTGACATTTTAAAGCCACCTACTTAGGATTTAGCTGTGTGTTAGGTTTTGAGACACAAAAATCCCCAAACTATGTCCTTGGGATTGCTTCAGTGGGCACAGAGCTTCCATGGGAGAAGCATTTATTTCCTGGGGAACACGAGTCTTCTCTGAGGAGGGTAGAGATTTTCAAAATGAGAAAGCTTGGAGGGAAAGAGGAAGGGTAGGATCAGAAGTGTCTTCTCAGCAGGCTCGGAGAGCTGAGTGACTGGGACACACTGGTGATGCTCTGTGGCTGAGCTGAAAAGACATACAGGGTCTCTGCAGAGGGAAGTGGGAGGAGGGGACTAGAGAGGCAAAGCAGGATTCAGTCAATGTTCCCTGCACATTGCTGAGAGCTTCTAATCTGAAACCCATGAGGGGCTGCTGATTTATTCTGAGCAGAAAAGTGACCTGTTCAGAATTGCATCTTAGAAGTGTCACACTGATGGGAGACAGGAGTGACCCAAGGGAGGAACAAAGGACAAACAAGCAACTATAGAGTGATTACAAGAGTCCAGGTGAGGCATGTAGAGTCCCCATCAAGCTGCTGGCATGGTGCCCTCACCTTGTCCCTAGACAGGAAAGCTGCCCCAGATGCCCCATTCCAGGCTGGCCCATGAGGAGCTGCAGTTCTTCTGACCAAAGCAGACTTCCTCCACAGTGCAAGGAAGGAACGTATGGGAACCTTCCAGATTTGACCTGTAGGGCCTGGGGTTTCTCAGGAATGGGGATAGCCCTTTCCTTCAGAGGCTGAATGGAGGAGCATGCACCTCGATTTTTTCTTCCAAGACTAAGATTTCCTCCAAGGTGAGCAGTATCTAGAGCGTTGGAGGCCCCTCCCTACCCTTCCTCCATTTCTATGGCAGTACTGCCCCCCATTTTTCCTTATTGCTTTCTCTCAGATGGTTTCCCAGCACCTTCAGGGGTGTTAGGGAAGGGAGCTAATTGCCTTCCTATAAATACTAGTCTGAATGAGCTCCCTCCTGGGGCTTCAAGACCTGGCTTTCCTTTTTCATTGCCTCTGTGGTGGGTGGGCAGTAGTGGGTGGGTGTAATCTACAACAGCAATTCACCGAGATGTTTAATAGTTTCTTCCCAAGCCTCTCTGGCTCAGCTGCATCTTTCTTTACCCAATTAACAAAGGATTGGGAAGGAATTGGAGCTAAATGCCAGGCACCGTGCTAGGCTCTAGGAATTTTGTGAATCAGAGCCTGCTCCTGCTTTCAAGGATCTCAGGGAGTAGAGACCAAGACAGATCTGCAGCCAAGTCACAGTGGATCATGGGAAGAACCCTGGGTCTGCCTGGAGCAGGAATGGAGGATTTCGCAAGGTGGTATAATTAAAATCACAGGCAGACAGAGATCAGTAGGGCAAGGTAGAATGAAGGCACAGGTATATTAAGTGCCACCGGAGCAAGCTAGCTGTGTGACTCTGGCCCAGGATGTCTTGGGAGGAGGGGAACAAGCAAAACACAGTGGCTCCCCAGAGTTGTGGGACTTGGTGCCTTATGATTGTTAGGAATCACAGGAGGCTCTTGAGCTGTAGCATGGTCTGATCAGAAACTGCTTAGGGAAGGTCACTCCAGAGAGAGGCTGGGACTACCCTCCCTCTGGTCACTTAGCCTCATTAGCTCAAACAGCCTGACTTCTTGGAGGTTGGTGCTCAGAGGGAGGTGAGTGCAGTGAACAAGGAATTACAATGAGGACACAATTAACATCTCACAAACAGAACAGAAATGCAAACACCTCACTGAAGAGTAGAATTATGCACAAGGGGGAGGGAGGGAAAAAAAATCTTCCCCTAATAGCTCTCCGACTTTCATTAGCTCTGACAGTGAAGGCTGCTTCGTCCTGTGTTCCATGGCAACTGTTTCCAGGAAGAGCAGCCGGAGGAGGCAGGCTCTGAGACTTTCAATCAGTCTGAAAGCTTAGCCAGACAAAACGTCTTGTCGCTTGCTTCACAGCCTCCTTGGGCACAGAAGGGAGAGAGGATGACGTTGGCAAACACTCAGAGAGGTTATTTGATGGGAGGCATCCAAGACTGCCTCCTTTCTGAGGATGCATCCCAGAAGGACCCAGGTCCTAGTGCTTCACCAGGACCAAGGCATGCAGCAAAAATAGAGACCAGAGACAGGACAAGAAAGGCTACAGGCTGTGGAATCCTCCCCATTCCTCTGGGAAGCACTCAGACACCCCTGTACTGTGCACTGTCCTGCAGTGACAGAGATGAAGATTCTGGAACAAACTTGTGCTAGATCTAAATTGCAAATGCTCTCCACTAACTGGACTATTCCAGGCAGCATAAGTCTTTTTTTTTCTGGGGTTCAAGGCATGTTCCATGGGTCTCAGGAGGATAACCAAGACAGCTTCTAGAAAGACCTAGTTGCAGAATCGGCTCTTGGTAGGGAGATGTTGATCTTCTGCCCTCTTGTTCTGCTATATTTAGGGTCTGACTAGATGAAATAGATGTGTGGTCCAGCATCTAGAGACTTCATACTCAGTTTCAGATTCTAGACAGGCCCCTGTAGTAGCCCCACCCACTCTCTCTACTTCCTCTTTCCAGCCTTACCTCCTGCCTCATTGACTGTATAGCCCAAGGATGTCATAGGAAGGTGGAGGAAACAGTAGCTTAGCTCTGTCTCACAGTGAATTAGAAAGACCAACTGTATTTTAGTGTCCTTGGGACTCTTGTCTTATAACAGACAAAATGCTCAGAATTTGGACAGAAGGAAGCACACACTAATTTCTTTGGCCACATGGGATGACACTCACAGGCACCCCCACACACACACCCAGGGATCTGTTCTTCATCCAAACAAATCTGTACGAAGGGCCTACTGTATCAAGAGATCCTGCGGCTCACGTGTTCTCATGAGCTTGCTGGTAGAAGAAGGAGATAGATGGTCATAAACTAGAGGTATGATGCGGGAAGAGATGAAGCAGGATGTGATCCAAGCATGGAGAAAGAAGAGGGGAGGGAGGGAAGAGGAAGAAGAGTGGGAGGTGAAAGGACTGGACGTGTCTGTAAAGGAGGAGAGCTGTGGTTTGAAACTGGGCAGGGATGAGACCTAATGAGAAGGATGGTTCTCAGTAGACTGTAAGGAGTCAAAGTCCACATAGAGTCTTCCAGGCAAAGGGGACTTGATGCAAAATCCCCTAGGTAGGTATGATAGACATGCTCAAGACATGACAGGAGTGCAACATGGGTGTCATATTACAGGGGTCTGCACTGGGTTGATTGCTGTCATTTCTCTCTATGTGGTGCTGTTTAATTGCCAAATATTGGAAGGGGCTACTTTCTCCTCCCACTAATCACAGTGGTATACTTTCTTACCAAATTCAAGTATCTTTTAAGTAAAGTGTTTTAAACTTTAAAAAGTATTTGAAATTCACCAATGGAGTTTTGTGCCAGTGTGGACACTGAGGCAAAGAAAGAGTCAATTACTTGTTCAAGACCATAGAGCTGGCAGAAGAGACAGAATTCACACTCAGGATTTCCAGAAAGGAATTTGTTCCCCAGGGCTCTGGCTCTGGGGGGTCTTGGTAGTCTGACTCAAGGTTAGTGATACAGATTTCACTTGGGGGTCTCAACCAAGTGGATTCCTCAGACTCCTTTCATCTTGCCCATTTGAACCCCTGAAACAGCCATGAGGCCATGAGTCATATCTATAAACATGGCTGCTTCCAGGTCAACTTCTGTCTCTTTGATAAAACCACACATTGACAGCCTAAGCCACAGGGCATCCTTCGTGCTTCTATGACCCTCAAAGCCATGCTGCCCTGAGATTGGTCACCCTCTCTTCCTGAGCCAGTATCTCTTGCTTCCTAACTGCTAAGGGAAATTAACCACTCGGGGTTTAGGCTGGGGTGGACTTCAGTAATGTAAAGTGTATCTTACAGCAATGTCTGACATAGGCAAGGTGGTCAATAAAAGTATATTGAGTAAATAAATCAGGATAGTCTTTGGAGACATATATGTCCATGGACCTGCTTACCCTATCAATAAGAGAAAAGGTCCTAGAACATAACAATCAATGTATAGGTTTTATAATAAAGAAAATACAGCTGCATAGCACATTAAAAGGCTGCTACTCATCAGACGGTAAGAACTAGCTGGTGGGATCATTGGAATTAAGTTGCATGCAGTGATCAACAGTGCAGTGCCCTTGGGATCCACTCTTGGGAATCATACATAGGCAGAGACTCTCCCTCAGGGCTTGACAGTCAGGTTTGTCAGTTTCTTGTGCTTCCCCAAGAGTTTCCTATTCAGTAGGATGGGATGAGGCTTCATTTCCGAGTGAGTTCTAAGGTAATGCGGATGCTTCTTGCTGGAAGGTGAAAAAGCCAGTGTCTAAGAGTAGGTTGAGGTTTCTTCAAACTGAAGAAATAGAAGACCTCCAGGCTGGCTGTGTGAACAATCCAGATGGAGACATTTTTGGGAACCATACCCAGGAGACAACCTATTCCCTAGCTCAAGGAATTAGCTGATGTTTGCATACCTGGGTAACCAGCTGCTCTCTCTCCAGCTCTGCCCCAGGTATTGGTATTCAGTCCGATAACAAGCTGTGGGCTTATAGATCCTTCCTCTTCTTCTATCTGTCTCTCTCCATACACATTTCCTCTCACTGGATTGCTTATGGACTCTAGATAGAACAAAATCCAATAAATTATAAAATGCTAATGAATACAAACAAGAAAACAGAAACTCAGAGAAATATAAAGCCAAAAACACCATTTCTAGGTTTTGGAAGCCTTCCCAGGATTTCTAAGAGATAGCTGTCATTCTCAGAGCATTATAAATCCCTATACATGAAAATTTTCCCCATGCAAATAAATAGATTCTTTATCAGCTACACAGTAAATCCCACAGACTTTCAGAATGCTACAGTCAGGCATTCTGAATCTGTATGACTGAGCTCCAATCTTTATAAGATGACAGAGAAATAACTAATTTTCCCTGCCCCCTTGCTGGGCTTGGGATATGACCTGACTCTCAAGGGTCCCTGTGCAGGGAATGTGTTTCTCAGAATGTTGCCATTGACAAGTTGGTACCTTCAAGAGGTAGAGCCTATTGGGAGGCCCTTAGATACTACCATGTGACCTCCAAAGAGATTAAATTATTTCTTCTAGAAGCTTGGTTATTAGTGGGGGAGATTCTTGTTTTAAGGTTGGATCCTGGTCCCTCCCTCTTTCTCTCTGGCTTCCTATATCAGGACATGATTACTTGTTTCAGCAAGCAGGCTATCTTTGCTTTTTGCCATTATGTGATGTAGCCAACAACCTTCACGATCCTTGACCCTCTCAAACTGGAAGCTAAATAAGCCTTTTTGTTCTTCTGAAGTTAACTACCTCATATATTTCAGTGTAGTGACCAAAGGCTGATAGAATATCCTTGAACTTTCCTTTCACATTTTGCTTCTCAAAGTTTCTTCTAGTTGAATAATCTGGGACTCTTATGAATTATCTAAGACTCAGATAAGCTCATAATCATCTATTTCTACTTTAAACCATGGTTTGGTAAAGTATAGTCTGTAAGCCAAATACAGCCTATGGAGTGCTTTTATAAATAAAACTTTATTGGAACAGACACACCCTTTTATTTCTGTCCTATCTGTGACTGCTGACAAGGTTAATTAGTTGCAAAAGACCATGTTGTCTGCAAAGCATTTAAAACATAAAGTTTGTTGTCTTGATTCATATTCCAGATCAGCTGTGCTCCACATGAAAGGTTACGAGATCTCACACTTCTCTCACATTCTCCCGGCATGCTCCTGTTCTCTGCTCTGTGGTTGTATTTCTCAATTCTCTATATCTGCTCATCTGCCCTGAGTCTCTGTCTATCAGGTTCTCTCTTTGCAACTACAAAGTCCAATCTCAGAGCACACAGAGGTTATATTAAAGGACCTTCCTTGGAGTTCTTCATTAAACTCCTTCAAATGGAAAGCAACCTACATGTCCAGGAATAGAAAGCAGGTTAAAAAGACTATTGAAAGACTATGGACTTTGACATATTACTGTGTGACAATTGAAATCAATTACTGGAGAATAGATCTTGGCCTCAGAAAGGTTGTGTGCTGCAGGAAGGGGATGTGTTGAGAGGTAATTCCACCAATCTATTCGGGATAATTCCATTTCTGCAAATAAGTAAATTAATAAACACACAGAAGAATTAATTAAAATGATCAGAAGGAAATATAAAAAGTTTTTATTCCTCTCTGGGTAGAGGGTTATGGGTGACTTTCATTTTGCTGTTTTATTAGTTTTTATGTTTTTCATGAGAATGCATTGTTTCTAGAACTGGGAGGGGAGAACCAAGTTATTAAAACATTAGTATTGGAGCCATAGCTCAGTGGCAGAGAGCTTGGCCAGCATGTGTAAGAGCCTAAGTTCCTCTTTCAGCTTTGCAGATACAACAACAAAGGCCCAACTGCTGGGGTGGCCACATTATAGCTCAATGGCCTTGAAAATTCAGATATTCCTTATCTGAGAAACAAGAGAACACAGTTTTACTAGGTTGTTGAACTGATCTTTGAAGAGATTTATTTTTATGTTATGCGTGGATGTTTTATCTGCTTGTGTGTATGTACACTGCATGTGTGCCTGGTGGTCAAGGAGACCAGAAAAAGATAACAGTTCCACGGGCAGTTATGAGCCACCATGTGGGTCCTGGGAACGAAACCTTGTTCCTGTGTAGTAAGAACAGCAAGTGCTCTTAACCACCGAGGCATCTCGCCAGCTCCTAATTGAACTTCAAGAATAGACCAGTGAGCTGCAAAATGCCCTTCTCCAAAGCAGGCTACTGAAGCATCAGTGGGTATAGGGAAGCTGCAGGAGGCATCCGTGGAAACCCAGTTGGTATTTAGGGGAATAGGCACCTCTTTATAAGACAAAATGAGGATGTGCTCAGAGGCTGCAAGGTCTTTTACCACTTGGTGTAGGGGCCTCACCTTGGAAAGGAGACCACCCCGAAGGCCTCAGTTCCTTCTCTCCCCTATATAGAGGGGCTCCCTGTGTTTCATTTTTACTCTGAACTCACTGTCCCCAGATGGAGTGGCCTGTCCTGACTTTCACATTCCTCTTCTTCCCACCCTAACTTGTTTTCTCACTGTTTCCTGGGTGCATTTTGGTGGCCCCATCCCTTCTTAAGAGGCTCGCCTTCACTGAACATGGGTCCCCAATGAAAGAGCCAGAGAAAGGACTGAAGGAGCAGAATGGGTTTGTAACGTCATGGGAAGGACAACATTATCAAGCAATTAAACCTTCCACAATTCTCATGGACTAAAACACCAACATATGGAGAGACCTATGACTTCATTTGTATACTTAGCAGAGGTTAGTAGTGTCTGACATCAATGTGAGAAGAGACCTTTAGTCCAGTGAGGGCATGTATTTTCAATGTGGGGGAATGCCAAGGCACTGAGGTGGAGAGGGTAACTGGGAGAGGTACCTTCATGGAGACAAGTAGAGGGGGAGGGGATAACATTTGAAATGTAAATACAGAGAGTATCCAATAAAATACTTTTTTTTAAAAAAGAGGCTTGCCTTCGTCCTTCCACAGATTTTTTTCCTTCCTTGCCAGAAATGTTCTTGTTATTCTCTGCCCAACTTGCTAACAGAGTATCTTTGCTTAAGATGATGAGCAATGATTCTTATCGCTCTCTTCCTCTCTTCTTCCCCCTCTTCTTTCGTAGGCATCCCTACCTTATATATTTTTTCTTATAATCCATAAAAATGAAAAAAGAGAAGGGGATGAGGTAGGCCAGTTCAGGAGCTGGTGAAATGGCTTTAGAAAGCGTTGATAAAGATGGAGAGGTGTGGATCTCCTGGAATACAAACAGACACCATGAAGTTTATGAAAAGTGAAGGTGATAAATAGAAAGGACTACATCATGTTCTAAGAGCATATCTTGGTTATATAATGGGCCTAGAAATCTTAGGAAGTGTTCCTGGCTATTTCTGAATACCTAGACCCATTACTGTCTACTATACACACTCTATTTCACCAGACTTTTCAGTGCACAATCCAGGAATGTGAAGGTATTTGGACAGTTACAGGCCTTTATATCAGGTGATGTACATGAAACCTGAAGAGGCCAAACAGATACCTACTGAATCCCAGACTTGTGATAAGTCTGTGACAGCAACATGCTGCTTCAGAACATGGAGTTTTAGGGAGTCTGTTGAGGCTCAGACCATGGCCTTGAAGGGAAATCTTCCAGGCTTAGAGCAAAGGAGATGGAGGCAGGCCTTGATCAGGTTTGTATCAATGGGATGGCATATTCTGTCTCTGTGGTATTATCCTACATTCTCTAGGTACAGGAGTCCTCAGTGCTGGAAAGTGCTTCTGAGGCAAAGTAGATATGGTAGATTTTTCAGGGAGTGTCCATGAGAACAAACTGGAATTCGATAGAAGTGTGAACCACCTTGGCTTTAGACTTGTGAGAGTTTGCGATGGCTAGGAATGATGTTCTTCCTGGCCTTTCTCCTGTATGTTGGGGTATAGGGATGAGAGGTCAGCAGTCCCTGTAAGTAGCAGAAGCCACCTTACGTCTCTGGATGCACTGGACTCTCTAGAAGCTTCACTTATCTTCCCTAGCTCTTGCTGTCTTGGTAGACTCAGCTTCTTCATGGTGTCACTAGCTATGGGAGATGTTAAGTTCTGACTTCTGACTTAACCTTTCTTTCTGGACAGCATGGGCTTCCTGGATTTTAGTTTTTAGAAGGTACCATAACCTACCTATAACCCAAGAGGGAGGAGGAATCATTACACCTGAATGGACAGAGGTTTGAAAGTCTTGCATCTTTCATGAGACATGTTATTTCCCCTTCCAGGCTCAAGTTGTATCTGGCAGCTCCCACATGTCCATCTGGAGACAAAAATAAACAGAAAGACATGGTTTTTACTCTTGAAAGGTCATGGGTCCAAAGCCAAGAATTAATAGAAATTTATCATGAGAAATAGCTTTTACAATGATTCTAGCACACAGGCTGTGGCCAGTGAGTGATGGAGCTTCAAGATACCTTTTAGTGTTGCTTCTTCATTGTGGAAGAAGCAGCTAAGTACCACGGGGAGTTGGTATATTGCCTAAGGACACAAGGAAATTTAATGGCACAGCTGTGATTTGAAAGTACCTCTTCTGGCTTCTAGAATCTTGTTCTCTGGCTTCAGAATAGGCTTTTGGAAGCTATAGTAGGTATCCCAAGCAGGAGAGGCTAGTGTCCCTCTTTTGCCTGAGAAGTTTCTAGAATCTTTATTTTTTGCATTGTAGGAAATCAAAATCCCTCAGTCCAAGTAAACCCAGATGATTGTTCTAGGAGCCATTTCTACCCTTATTCCATGTATTCTTTTCTCATAGTACACTAACTTGGTACCTGTCCTTCAAGACCTCTGAGCCACAGACAGGGCATATTGAAGAACCTTGAGAAAAGATGGGGCCATTCCTCATCCTTCCCCCTGGGTAATAACATGCAATATTGCATACAGGAAAAGAGGACTACAGGGACATTCTTTATACTGGGACAGGATGGCTATGCCTGTCTTTTAGATACAAAAATGGGTATAATGAGTTGGAAAAGCAAGAAATTCATGTAATTATTAAAGAAATCAAACAATAAAAATATATGTAAGCTAAAAAGCAGAATATCTTCAAAGACATTGACCTTTACCTCATAATTAGGTGCTTATTCTTGGAGATAATTTGATCTATCTGTCTACCTGTTGTGTACCTATCATGTAACTCTCTGTCATCTGACCATCCAACATGCTGATATGGTGTTGTTTATTAGATATGCACATGCTATTAAAATATAATCATAAGAGCCACGTTACTTTGCAATCAACATTTTTCTTTAACAGTACATCATGAACATCTTGCCTCATTAGTCCTTTAGTGATTACCCCATCCTTTATAATGGTTGCACATTATCCTATTGTGTGATCTACCCTAATTTATTTAATCATTCCTATTTTTAAAGACTGGGTTATTTCCATCTTTTAAAATTATAAACAAAGCATTTTGCACACTGTCAATAATATCCTTCATCTGCTTTTTTAGAAGTATTGGATAAAAGTATCCATACTTACAATTGTTGTGCCATGTACCCTCTGAAAGGCTATTCTGATGCATGCTCTGTCTTTGTGACTACTAATTGCCCATGTGCTCATTAGTCATGGGTATGCCCGGTCTAAATCGTTTACCAAGCTGATGGATAAGAAATTCATTCATTGCATTTTACAAGTTGCTTAGCTTTGATTTTTTTTGTGGGGATGTGAACCTTTTCCAAGTGTCTTTTGGCTATGTGTGTTTCTACCTGAGGTATATGCTTATATGTACCCTAGCCTCAGCATATATGCACATCACAATGAAGAGCTACAGGAAGTACATTGTGTCAACCCTAGTGCCTGGTCTACCAAAGAAACCTTTATTAGTTGTCTGCTGTGCACTGGGTATGAAATTGTATATAGCTTTTGATACAAAGACACAAAACACAATGTTCCCATTCTGAAATGTTTTTAAAGTCTATCATGAGAGACCAACATCACCCACTGAAAGACATGACATGGCTACCCACTGCAGTGGTTTGAGGACAGCAGGGGCCCAGCTTTTGGTTCTAAATTGAGATGAGGTGCTGTGAGGTCATTTTGTTTCTCTGTTATTTGATGTTGGATAGCTGTTTCAGAGCTGAACCCCGATAAAAAGTCTTTACCTACTCTATTGAGTCAAAGGCAATGGGAAATATGTTCTCTGTGGTTTTGTTGACTTCTAATTCCAAGTTTTCTGGAAATGTTAGCAGCATCTCACATCTCCATCCATGGCCACTCCAAGGTCATCCCTCCAGGCCCCATATCCCTACACACACATGAGTAGAATTCTGCAGAACACTGCATTAACAATGAGTATGGTGAACAGAGATGTCCCCACCAGGTTTTGAGAATATGACAACTGTAATTGTGATGGGTATAATGGAAGATACCAGAATGGTAATGTGTACAATGCCTGTCCTTAAAGCAGTTGCAGGCTAGACTGACTTTGGGGAAATGTCCTAGTGCAGTGCATAGAAGAATGTAAATATGCATCCCAAATACAAACTTAATGATTGAATAAAAGAGTTACTGAATGCATATACAGTTTATTCAGAGTGAAACCACTCACCTGTGGTTTTTTTGGGGAAGAAGTAAAGAATCCTTCACTCATTGCCAGTCACATCCTTGACAGTCCCCTAAGGTCCTTAAATGATTCAACAATGCATTCAAGGTTGCCATACTTTGGGTTAAACTTCCAAAATAATGGGTTATTTAGCCTCTAGATCTGTCTGGATCCCAAGTGAAGATGAGACACTCAGAACATTCTAGTTTCTGCGTAGCTTGGGGATCTGGTAGAAAGACCAAAGGCATTCATGGAGGACCTACTGGGAATGAAATCAGTTGATACTGTGGAAAAGGATCTGGAATATGGAGGTAAAAGGTATGGTTGATGGGTAGTGGATCTAGCTATAATTTAATCAGCTTCAGCCTTCAATCTCTATTACTAATGAGTATTTATGTTAGGGAAGAGTCTTCAGTCTTTACATTGTTTGGGGCAGACAATCAACATTGTGAGCAGTAGAAAATATCTGTACGGCTCTGTGAACCCATACTTCTGAAGATGATGTTTATCACCCACAGCACTCTATCCTTTCTCCAGCCCTGAATAAGGTCTCAAAGTTTCTCAGGGCATAACATTCTAAGGGGTATTAGAATTTTCCAGAATTGGCCCATGAAATAAAACCAATATTTCATCTATCTTAGTTATTTTTGTTATGATATAACACTATGAGCAAAAGCAATTTGGGGAAAAAGGGGCTTATTTCATCTTATAACTATCAGGCAACACTATATCACCAAGAGAAGTCAAGACAGGAACCTGGAGTTAGGAACTAAAACAGAGGTCATAAGGGAACACTGCTTACTGCCTTGCTCAGTCTGCTTTCTGATACCATGCAGGACCACCTGCCAAGGGCCGGTACATCCCCAGCTCACTAGGCCCTCTCACCTCAAGAAATGTCAAGAAAATGTCCCACAGACTTGCCTATAGGCCAATCTGATGGAGACATTTTCTCAATTAAGAGTCTCTCTTCCAAAATGGCTCTAACTTGTGTTAATTTGACATAAAGCTAGGATACCAGGACACCACCTTATTACCAGATCGGGAGGTAGAAAGCCAGTATCTGGACAGAGTGGAGTCAATGTGGCAGGTCAACACTGATCAGCCTTTTCTCTGAGCTCCAGGTTCTGCATGCCTCCTTCACATCCCCTCTTGGATGTCTCTTCCCTTGTGAAATCAAACCTTCTGAGACAGGGTCTCACTTTGTTACCAATAGTGGCCTTGAACTCTTGATCTTAACTCATGACTTTGCCTCTCAAGTATGTGGGCTACAGCTATTTATCACCATATCTGGCTCCTCCTCACTTTCTCGATGTCAGTTAAAGGTTCTACAATATGCCTCCTTGAGTCACCCAGTCTCCCTTGGTTTTCCCATTCTCTTAATCATGAATCTTCTACATCAGACAATCTTACTGATTATACTTATCAATGCCAGGTATCAATCATCCCCCTCCGGTCTTATGATAGCTGTTATTTAGCATGTCAAGGTAAGCTTTCAGTTGCCCCCTAATCTTATTCCCATGCTTAGAAAATATAATTCAATTCCACTCCTAGGTATTAGCTCCAATGGCAGGAACATATCTCTATAGGAATTACTATGTCATATTTTGCAAGTTTACTTATACTTGCCAAACTTTGGAGACAACTCAAATGTCCATAAAAATTAATGAAAAAGTGTGTTGTATATAAATACAGTATAATATTATTCAGATAAAAATTAAAAAGGCAAACTGCTGATACCTACAACATTTACAGATCTCAGATTTGTTATGCAGAATAAAAGGAAGAAAACACAGAAATGATTTCTGTTGCTGTAATAAAATACTCTGACTAAAATCAACTAAAGAAAGGAACAGTTTATTTGGCTTCTGCTTCCTTGTTAGAATGCATCACTGAGGGAAGACATGCAGAAACCCAAGACAGAAAACAGAGGCAGGGGGTCAGGAACCATGGAGGAAGGCTGCTTGCTGGCTCCATCTTGCTTGGCTCATGTTTAACTTGTCCTCTTATATAGCCAAGAACTACCTGCCTAGGAATGGTGATGATCACAGTGGGTTGTGCCCTTTTGCATCAAATAATAATCAAGACAATCCTCCAGAGACATGTCTATATGCCAATTAGACCTGGACACTTTCTCAATTAAGGCATTTCCTCTCAGATTACTCTAAGCTGTGTCTAGTTGACAGACAAGGCTAACCAGGACACACAGAAAACTAAATGGTAAGACTGCATGAATGTCAGTCTTCACACCAAGTGAAAACAACATCAGATAAGAAGTTAGAATAGTCATTGTCTCCCGGGTTGGAGAACTAGAGAGGCATTGACAAGGCAGAACCCGAGGGAACTTTCTGAGGAGGGGAAGGTGTTCTGTGATAACAATGTGGGCTTCATTTGTCAAAATAATGTAGCCAAGATTAGTTCATTACACTAAAGTAAATTTTGCCTCAACAAAGCGAAAAATGTAACTGTAAAAAAGTATAAACAATGTGGGAGGGTAGTGAGTGGGTGGATTTTTTTTAAATGATACAGGAATGGTAGGCTGTGAGAAGTTGTCAAACTTGGTGACGGGCACAGGGAGTTCCTTCTACTATTTTGATGACTTTGGGTGTACCTTGGAATTTTCCATAAGGTTATTTTAAAGTGTAAAGCATGCCTCTTTGCACCTTAAATCTATTGAATGGTTTCCTGATGCCTATAAAATAAATCTGAACTATGTTGTGCACAATCTGGCTGCTGAGATGCGTACTTTTCTTTCTCTTTTTATCCTTTATTGGGCTCTTGTTCCCATGGACTCTCCAAGTGACACAGACACATGCCAAGAGCCATTCTGATGGGCTTCTTTTACGTGGTTGCCCTTTTCAAGTTGTCAGGCCTCCAGGAAGTCTTCCCAGTAGGCAAGTTTGGGTCCTTCGCTTGGCTATTTCCTCACTAGGAGATGGGGTCTATGCAGATTGGGATGAGATACTTATTAGCTGTCACCTTACATAGAATTCTCAGTCATCTCACCTTATGGAGCTAAATTTAAGCATGTCTTTTCTATGTTGCTTTGACTGGCATCAGGGACCACAGTACCTTTCAAGACTGTGCAACTAAGCAGGTAGAATTGGAGTTGATGTCCTATAGGACAAGATGCTTTGGCATGGTTTGAGTTCATCTGGCAAATGAGTGTGGGAGTAACTTTCGGAGTCTTCTCAGAAAGGCTGGGACTGAGGAGGAAGCTGCCGGGATTTATCCTGGAATGGGAGGGATTCATGCATTCAACACAGATTGTCTGGAAAGAGCAATGAAGTACAAGCCTGCCTATACAAATCTTGCTGTGGTCCTGTACTAGGTTTCATAGCTCTTAATACAGCACATAATACAGGCTCTCTGCATTTTGCATAACTCATGCTTCAGAAGACATCATTGATATCAGTGTTTCCCAAATGAAGTAATATAGTAGTTCATAAATAGTTTGAGAGATGAAAATGAAATGCTAAATGAGACACGATTAGTACAGCAAGAAGATGAAAAGTAGGAGGAATCATAATGGCTAGTCAGCACATGTATGAGCTGTTAGGAAATAGGACTAATGCATGCCTAAGGTGATTTGCAGCATTGTGTCAAGAGACTCATCTCACTGCTCTTCACGTTCTAGGCAAGTTTGCAGTGTGCACACCCCCCACCACCCAGTCCAAGAAAAAGTGCGCAGGTCAGAGTCACGAGCTCTTGATGTTCTCAGTATCCTAGGTTGGAAGACACAAAGGCAAACATAATGGAGGACTAAGGTCTTGTGTGTCCCTTCATCCTTGTTGGTGAGACACAGAGAGGAGGGGTGTTGGGCACAGATAGAGCATGCCAATGCCATGTGCTAGTTGCTCACAATAGTCTTAGATTCATTTGAATCCTTAGACCTTAAAGATGGCCATCTTCCAGCCCCAGTGTCTGTGCATGCTTAAGTAGGTAGGCTGCAGAGCCAGATGGCTTGGGTTTGAACAATTAAAAGTTTCCCACCTCAGTGCTGTTTGACTTTGAACTCACTACTTAATGTTACTGTGGATCAAATCCCACCCCTTCTCTTATTCCACACTGCAACCCATGGCATAGGACCATTGTACAGATTACATGGGGGAAATGTGGACAAAACATTTAGTGAGCAGCTGGACAGCCAGTATGCACTCAGCAAATGACACCCATTATGGAGATGGCTAATGCTGTGGAATATTAGCTAAGTGAAAACAATCACTACACGGGCTTTGCACATAATCTGGAAAATCATTTTGTCCTCTTCCCAACACTATATTTATCATCAAAAGTAGCAAACATCACCCAGCACTGCCCATGCAGAGGGTAGCATGGTATGATACACCAGCTAAGGGCTGGGAGGTTATTTCTGTTGTCTTCGGTCCAGGCAGCTCTTAGAGCGCCTGATTTTTATGAGTGTGTAAAATGCCTTGTGGACACATTAAACTTAATATATGACCATAATAACAGTGGAACCACTAGCCTTAGAGAAATACAGAGAGAGGCAACAACCAGGGAGAACAAAATTTGAAGCATAAAGCATGGGCAGGCAAAGCTTTCCCACAGGTGGTGGACACAGGCAACAGGGAGATGCAAGGCAGAAGATACATCACACAGCTAGAAACAGCAAGCCCCACAGAAAGTCTCTGGCCTGTCTCTCTATGTTCAATGCAGAAAGAAGAAATGAGTACAGACACAGGAGAGGTAAGGGGAGGAGAGGGGCAATGAGGGTTAGGGAAATGTGGCTCACAGCATCTTGATTCCCAGGGACAAGAAAGCCAAAGACGTGAATTGAGTTTAGTTACAGAAGAGAGTGCCAGTGGCGACAGTAAGTGCCTCGTTTGTTTGGTCCATTTCCCATGCTATGTCTTTAAGGGTGATCTTCATCATGGTGGCCATGGATTCAGACTTATCGGGAGCAGTTTTCACAGAGCTGAGGAATTCTGAGCCTTTGGATGGCAGCATATCCCACTCAGAGGAGTGGTACCTAAAGGGAGAGAGTACTATCATTTTGATTTCTCAATTATAAAACTGAAGATTGAATAAAACAGAGAATGTGATGTGTAATGTGGACAGCTCTGGGGTAGCACTGCAGACTTTTAAGGGGTTTGGCCTCTGAGTGATCTGCTAGACCTTCTCTTAACTGCCTCCTGAATGGTGCTATAACAGGTGTGCTCTACCATGTTCCCCAGGCAAGTTGCCCACCCTTGCCACAGACCTAAAACAATGTAAAATCTCCCAAGTATAGACTGGATCATCCAGAGCTGTGAGAGAAAATAACCCACTTTTATTTATTGGTTACTTGTCTCGTGCATTTTCTATAACAGTAAGAAGCCAATTAATACATAAAGGCAGTAGTAAAAATGTAACATTTTATGGTTTAAGGAAAAGAAAAGTCTGAAAGGATCCGTGGTGATTTGTCAGCCATAAGCCTGATTCAAACATGGTTTTCTTTATAATGAAGTTGAGTATTTCTACAGCTAATACTCTAGAGTGAACCAATTCATATATGTATGTGTGCTTGTATGTAATGCATATATTGTCTAATGTATGTACATGTGTATGTATACATGTATTATGAAAGCATGATTAGTCCAATGATCAATCAGAGTGAGAAGTAGGGCATCTGACCTATCAGTCCCAGCTCCATGTCTCAGGAAAACTGAAATATATTCACATACCCAGGAGTCATAACTTACTTAGTATACAGTAGTCTTCAAAGTTAACTTCAAAGTGGACTTTTAGCCACAAGAAGGAAAAAATAATATACATTCTTGCTTAATACTCATATATACTGTATTCAGAAAATACTAATCAATGAAAAATTTGCCCTGAAAAAACATGTTTTTCCCTGACATAACAACTCTGTATGTATATATATATATATATATATATATATATATATATATATATATATATATATACACACACATATATATACATATATACACACATATACATATATATACATATAAAAACAACACATTATATATGTGTATTAATATATACACATTTATATGCATATATACATATGCATATACATACATACACATACAAACATCTTGTCCACAAGCTTGGGCTGTTCTGACCATCTCATAAATTAATATCTCATTTATTCACTAACTTCAGCCCCATGACAGGGTACCTCTGCTTAGGTTCCATGCATGACCTCCTTACATCTTCCCTGTTAACTCCTCCTCCCCTCACTTCATCCCAGAATCCTTTTTGCCACCCAGATGTCTTACTGTCTATTTACTGCCTCAGCTACAGGCCAATCAGCTTTAATTGGCAGGTGCTGCATCCATACAGTACACAGAGATTTTCTCTATACAGAAGATTTCCAAAGTTTAGTTACTTTAGAATATACTTACTTCACATGTGTGCAGAATATCCTCTGAGTTGAAACAGTCAACCCAAGAGGAATGCTCTTAAGATTCAGCAAGTAAACAACTCACATGTCTTAGAAAGTCCATGAAACTTAGCACATTTATAATATACCTTCTCTTTCAAGGTTATATAAACAATAAGGACTTCTTAGGAAAGAGAAGCATCTTTGACTTGTTGAGAGTCATGCAGGATGCTCACAGGTTGCAGCTTTTATGTACTACACATGCTGAGGTGGAATTTTCAGTGAAGTACCTGCCTTTGAGTTGTCCATTTTCCCATAAATAACCCATCATACAAACTCCTGTAAATAACCCCAATAAACTCATTGGTTCATGAAGTTGGGGCTTCGGTAGGTTCATTTCTTTGGTTAGTCATTGGAGCCTTTGGTAGAGTTAAAGGATGCTTTTCCACAGAATTCACAGGACAATGCTCTAAACTAAAGAAACACCTTCCTGTTTGTTCACTTACTAACTTAAAAGTATGTGTCAGGTGCAGAAATCCCCATATGAAGAAAGAATAAACCTTTCCCTCCAAAGGACACCAGCATATCTAACTTTAAAAAGAACTTCATACTCGATATTATTTTACATTTTTATATACTCCAATCATCTAGCCCATTTTATAGGTAAGGCAACTAAGGCAGGGAGAGGGAGTGTATATGCTTATGTAAAAGCAGTAGGACCAAGAGCCTGCCAGGTCTAAAAGCAGAGGACCCGGCCCAGAGCCTGCAAGGTGTTCTAATAACAAATCTGCCATGCCATGACTCAATTGCTTGGGGTTGCCAATCGCTGGTACTAGTAATGCTGGGATTCTCTATGGAGATTAGAGGAAATCCAGAAAGCCAGTACGCTTAATGCCATGGACTCATCTGAGAAAGAGAATCATAATGGGTTGCATTGTATAAGGAGAACCAACCTCTCTGCTGCAGTTCTTGATGATCTGGTCTTTCAGGACTGACAAACACATACCACAGAGTTTCAAGAATGCAGCTACACAGCAAGTACTCTCAAAGTCAGAAGTGCATCTTCCTTCAAATCAGAATTAGAGAGAACAGGTTTGGTACATGCAAGGGGACATCCAGGAGGACACCCTGTCAATGCTCACTGCACAACATCCTACTAGGGCACTCAGGTACCAGCAGCATAAAAATTGCTAGGAAAAGTAGGGGCCTAGAGTTTAAACTTCAGATGTCAACATCATGTTCCCATTCTTCCTGTGTCCTTCTGCTGATTGCCCTCAATCAATATCCTCAGCATCCTTGGCATCCACTGCATCTGCAGCATCATCAGCATTCTCAGGTCCTCTTTCCTCCTTTGCTCTGCATTAGGGAGACTGAGTACCAAATGTCTTCCTCATGACTGGTAAACACATCTTATACCTGCTTCCTGCCTCTGTGGTAAGCACCTTGAAGTTTGGGTATGTATTCACCATTTCTTCTTGATCAAGTGGCCCATAGGTGCTCAATAAAGGCCTTTCACATTTAATAAAATAGAAATGAAAATCAAGATCAAGTTTGTTTTTCTTATTTTAAGATTAGTTCATTAACAGAGCTTCTTTTTGTAACAGATGGAAACCAGAACAGAGATCCACAGCTACTCAAAATACAAAGAGTAAGTGACTGTGGACTACTCCATACTTATACCTGAAGCCCAGGGAAAATAATGGAAGAAGGGACTGAAAGAACCAGAGAGCCATAGCAACTGCTGCTAGGTTGTAACCCCAAGGTAGGATGCACCTAGGGGAGATGCACCCATGGAATCTCAACAGTATGCCTGAAAAAGACCTGTGTAAAGACAACAGCAGTGGGCATGCCTATGTAGAAAGGTAGAATTCTACAGTGTCTCACTCCTAGATGAAGAGCTGTAGGAGGTCAATGGTTGCTGAGGGAGTGAAAATCAGTTTCTCCTGGGAATGAGCTAGCTCCTGCATAGGTCATCCAATCCCCAGCACCGAGCTCTAGGCACACACATATAAACAATGTTAAATGATACAGTAGGATATACATAAATATATATGCAGTGCTCATATAAGAAATTCTAATATATGTGTAATCTATATAAGGGCAGAGATCCTTCAACATATCACAAGCCTGCAAGACTTTAACCTCCAAACTCTTCTTTGTGATACATGGACTAAGCAAACAGAAGATTCCAGAGATTTGTAGCTGAGTATCTGGTGAATGCCCAAGTCAGCCTTCTTGCTCAGGGAAGCAAACCTTTCTGCTCCCTCATTGGATCTGGGTAACATATCTGACACTTGCACTACAGAAGCCCAGCTGATGCATATGCCTCTGGAGTGGTGACAAACAGCTCACTTTTCACAACTTGGTCAGAAATAATCTGTGCTGTTGTGTGCACACTTTCTGGCAATCAGAAACACTTTTCTGAAGAGGGAAGGTGAGATATGTTACATTTTCCCCTTTTCTTTCTGAGTCCCCTCTTTGCCTTCAGATACATGGAGAAATTACAGGGCTCAGTACTGGGATGGACACCCCGAATTCAGTCATTAGATGACAAAACCACCTAAAGCCATTTTGCTTACTTGGCATCCCGATGCTTTAGTCTGTCTCATCCCTTTCTGTGATGAGCTGGACTAGGTGCTGGAGACCTCACCTCTTGCACAGTTCAGGAGATCAATAAGTAAACTGAACCCCGGTTTGTGAAAACCAGAAAGTCCTTTGACCCTGAGTAAACAGAGCGAAAGCAATTGCCTCCAGGGAACTGCTTGCTGAGACTATCCACACTGGATGCTTTCAGGAGGCAGACTTTCTGCTAAGGGTTGAAAGGCAAGTAGAGTTGATCAGAGTCAAGGTCAAGGAAGCATCTTCAGGTTGGCAGGAATGAAAGGTTCTACAGCCTACACATGCAAAGTATTATGATGGTGCGGCTAATCCATGATGGCAGGTCTGACTAGGAGGTGATAAAACAGAATCGCTATGGTGCTTTGGTGCCTTGCTGGGAACAATGAGTGGAATCACACAGGAATCAGAAAAGCCAAGCAATAGTAGACAGCAGAGAGGGCCAATGTGAAGACAGTGGAGAAAGTGGGCAGGAGGAGGCTTAGACACTTGGGAGGTCTATCTTACAGCCCTGTATCCTGCCCCTGAAGTGGGAGGAGCCAAACCCTTTGGACCTACTGCTTCTAAGTCCAACTGAAGAGTTTTCCCAAGACCCAAAATACTTAGCCTCCTAACATGATTGCCTGAAAACCTACTATAGCGTTATCCTAAGTATCTTTTCTCTCCTGGAATATCACAAAATAGAATCCACCTATTTGAAGGGACAATTGTAACCATGTAGTATTTCCTATAAAAAAATAGTGAAACTCTGTGAAATTTTCACATCAGAGCAAAGCCATGCTGTACAATGAAAGTGGAATACATAGACAGACAACATAAACGGATAGTTGCCCACTGTGCAGCTGGGCTGTGGGCCGTTTCCCTTTTGCCCAGCATCTGGAAGGAGGTGTTTGCCTGTGTCATTTCACCCTCTTCTATGGCCTTCTTAGTTCCTCTGAGATGAGAGGGAAGGGGTTATGTTGCAGATTTATGAATGAAGAAATCAAGACATAGAAATGATATGTTTAAAGCCACTGAGTTTGTAAGTGCCTAAACAAATTTGTAGACCCAGCTGTCCTGATTCACAGGCCCCTCCTAAGTGGTAGGACTCTGCAGACATAGGTTAGGCAGGAAATAATCTGGCCCAGCTCCAGTGCTGAAGATGAAGAACTAAGATCTGGGTGGGAATACTTGCTGAGCATCTAGGATTGGTTGCATTGGACACTGCAGTGTCTTCTTGGAAACATATGGCTCCAACACCATCATTTAAACTTGGGACTCTGGGAACTGGACATGCAGTTCAGATGTAGATCTTGCGTAGCATGTACAAGGGTCCTGGCTTGATCTTCAGCATCATATAAACTGGATTGCTAACACATGCCTATAGTCCCAGCACTCAGGAAGTAGATGCAAGAAAATCAGGAGCTCATGGTCATCCTTAGCTATGTAGTAAGATCAAGGTCATTCTAGGCTACAAAAGACCCTGTCTCACAAAACAGAAAAAAAGAAGAAAGAGAAGGAGGAAGGGAAAGATGGAGGAAAGGAGGGAAGAAGGGAGGGAGAGAGGAAGGAAGGAGGGTGATACCAAACAAAACCTAAAAGTAATTGTAACAAGAAGTCTCAAAGCCTACAGAAGAGGCTCTATTTGCCTAAGGTCGCATACCAAGTTAGTAAGTGCTTATTTGTTTGTTTTGGTGGTTTGTTTGTTTGTTGCATTTATTTCTGTGAACCAAGTTTAGAAGAACACAGAAAAATAATGTCACATGTTCAGGACACAGTATTGCAGGAAACCTCAAAACCACAACCTTGGGGATCAGCTTAGAGAATGAAGATCTATCTTAAAAGAAAGAGAAGTCATGAGGTAGATGAGGCCTTTAGAAGGTTCCATGAATCAAGCTTCCTATTCACAGCTTCGCTGGAAGCTTTGAGACACTTTGTTTTGGTAGGGGTTTGAAGTCCTATTGCAGATATAAAGTGAAATCTAAGCCCCATATTGGGTTGAGCAACTCTTTCTGACCCAGAAAAGTAAAGGTTCTCCTAAATAATTTATCAACTCCCTGAAAGACAAACGTCATCTGAGCAGAGTTCTTGCTTCTAGGCATTCTTTCCAGTTCCTGGAACATACGCAGACTCTTACACCCTGGTGTGTCATTCACAGTCCACCTAGTGGGTACAAGTCTGAGTTGAGGCATCCAAATCCCTTGAGACATAGGCTTAATGCTGGAGGCGTCCACCCTGCTGCAGTTTACTTGCCCAAATAAGCCAGCAAAACTGCATAGACTGAAGGGATCGGTGATTCCAACGCTTAATGTAAAAACCTACACCATCACATTGCAAAGGGTGTGAATACCGACACAAGAGATGTAAGGATGTTGGAGAATTAAGTCGGATAGGAAGAAATATAAGATGAGAATTTAGATACCTTCAAACAGCCAAATCGGGCTTTAGTTAAGGCTGGAGATGTGGCATCTCTACATCTCTAGCTCAGGCTAAGCCATGATAAAGCCCAGGACAAAATGACCAGAGTTTGGGAGAATGCTCTGAGCTGAGATTTTTTTGTAGCTCGGGACAGGGAATGGACCTCGTTAGGGACAGAATGAGGCAGTCAATTAATTGCTTTCCTTAAATAGTCTGTTTTTGAAACGGCAGTATCTGATGTCTCTGAAGATATCTGCTTTGCTTCTGCAAACCCCCAAATAGCTGGGGAATTTGGGTTGTTTTACAGCCTTGTCTTTTGGAAAGGAGAAGTTTTTTTGAGTGGGACACCTAGACCATTTTTACCATGAAACACTCAAGTTTTTCTCATAGAAAAAACATAGATTGTGTCAGGAATAAGCAAAGACCAAAATCAAAGCCAGGCTTTGAGCTCTTAGAGTTCTTGTCAGGAGAGAGGCTGTTAGACCAAAGTATGGACAGAGGTTTAAGGATGCTGTAGGCTGAGGTTTATAGTGAAGGTAGTGGTAGAATTCTGTGACTTGGGGACCAAAAGCATCATGAATGTGAAGACCATGATCACTCATAGTGTGTGCTTGATTTCTACTGGAGTGGCTGCTCACTGGATATGGTGAGCAGTTATATGTGACAAATACATGGTTCTGTGTGTGCCAATGCTCCTGCAGATGATTTCAATGAAGAACTGCTATCAGATCAGAGGGATGGTTAAGAATATGGACGTTGGAGCCTTAGTTATTTTATCTTAAAGGCCACTTCTGCTACTTACTAGGTTTAAAATTTTACCTAATATTTCTGACCTTCAGTATTGTATCCTGTAGAAAAGGCAGCTCATATGGAGGACCTGAAAGATTCACTCTAAGGTATAAATGAGGTAGCAGAAATAAATTCTGTAGAACAGTGTTTGGCATCAAAATTCTCAGACATGTGGCCTTGGGCTAACAATAGGAGGTGGGAAGGACTGGTATTGGTCCTGAGAGTAAATGTTTCTTCTACAAGGCAAGCTGACCCCTAGGGGCTAGAACAGCAGACCTATCCTAATGATGTTCCTGTGACAATCAGAGGCAGCAGAATCTCTCATGAAACATTCTTGGCAGTACAGCAGCTTTTACTGTTCTGTACCCCAGCTGCTCTGACTCCCATTCAGTGCCTCACAAAGCCATTTGTTTCCATGGTTTTCCAAGTCCTGTCCTTTGAGAGAGAGTAGAAATGAGGACTGGTTGGGGAGGAAAGCTTAGACGTCAGTTAAACATTTATAGGTGAAATGTTACCTTTCAAGTCAGAACATGGGTGGTCTTGAGCCCCCATGCCTGAGAAACACCTATACTTGGCACTGGCCAATCTACACAGATTCCTATGTGAATGTGTCCCATGACTATGGAATGTCTTTGTAAGATAGGTTTCTAAAGATCTGTTTTTGTTGTTGTTGCTGTTGTTGTTTTGTTTTTGTTTGTTGTTTAGATACTTTGCAACATGTAACCCAACATGCTTCATGTAACCTGTGCTGGTAAGTACAGTTGTATCCCTTGTGAGGCTCTGTACCCATCACTGGTACCTCTGGTATCTATTTCAATTATCTATTGTTTTACCACAAGCCATTGAAACACTTGGGGATTTCAAATAACCATTTATTTAGTCATTAGTTGATAAATTGGCCAAGACTCAGCTGGGCAGCCCTATTTCCTCCTGTTGCTGAAGGTATCTGGTGACCCCATAAGAGCTGGAAATCCAAGATGGCTTCATACATACATTCAGTGGCTCAGAGCACTGGTTGGAGCAACTGAAGATCAACAGGGAACCTCTGTGTTCACACTTAGTTTCTCCATTGGGTGGCTAGGCCTCTTGGGGACATGGTATGGGACTCTTCCAGGACCAAAGTGAGAGCTTTTTGCTTCCCAAACTCTAGACCTCACACCAGCACAGGGGCACTTCTTCCATCTTCCACTGATCTAAATAATTCCCAAGAAATCCTTGATTCAAGGGAAAGAGACCCAGAGTCCAAGTCCCTGTGGGAGGAGTGACTTGTATAAAATTGTCCGTGGTTTTTTGTATTAATTACTTTTCTGTTGCTGTGACAAAGTCCTGGGTGAAAAGTAGCAGGGAAACAAGATGTTGATTTCTCTCACAGTTTCAGTTCATCCGTACTGGGAAGGCCTGGTGGCTAGGTAGCTGATCACATGGCAACTACAGACAAGAAGGAAGCTTGTCTCTCTTCAGTTAATCTTTCTGAAAACACTCTCTAGACAAACCCAGTGTTGTGTTTCCATGGTGATGCTAATTTCCTAAATCCAGTCAGATTGACAAAAGAGATGAACTCTGACCTTTTGTTGGTACAGAGGGTACCTTGGTTCTCCTCATCTCCTCCAAGGCCAGCACTGCCTTTAACATAGTTTTGCTGATGGGTTCTGGACCTCCTTGGCTTGGCTTGGAAGACCTCACTTCTCTGGAGACTCATAGCATCTCTGTATTTTCTTCATCTGCCGAAGACTAAATAGAAGTGATATAGTGAGAGTCAGTTGGTGAAAGTCACGGGTACAGACAGTGGCGATGGAACAGTGACATTGGTCTGGTGCCTACAGCTCATCTCCTTCACTGTTCTTAATATGTTCCCAGTCAACATCCTGGAAAGACTGAAATACATTGAACACAAAGGCAGAGTGCCACTGAGTCTCTGCAGGTAGAGGAGAACCTTGGGTTGGGTACCTGACTTGGATGATGAGCCTTCCTTGTCTTCTGTTGAGCGCTTAGTCTAGAAGCAACAGGTGGAGAGCTTGTCTAGTCTGTGACAGAGTTGAGAGTGGTTATAGTGGACCCGGGTGACTCTTGTTAGTCTTCTTCTGGGAAGAGAGGGCATAGCCTAGAGACTGTGGTTCAAATACGAGGAGGGGTCTGGGACGAGTGCTAGACAGGGTGTGGGCCCCTGGAAGACTCAGATCCCTGATATCTTAAGAACAAAGGTGATTCAACAAGAGCATTCATCTCAGTGTCAGCAACCTGGTGGACCTTCAGTGTCATTTCCCCTGTGCAGCCAGAGCCCACATATGCATTTGAGTTAGAAAAAGCCTGACCCTCTAAGATGGCCCTTAAGGATTAGAAGTCTCATCAGAACACAGTGGCTGATCAAGAAGCCAGTCAGGGCTCCCAGCCACATCCCAGACCCTACTCCTTCCACCTAGATAAATGGATTTAATAAAGAGCATGTCTTCAGGGAAAGAGGGAGAGAAACAAACACAGGATCTCCATTCTGTTTCTCCTCTCCCTCCTCAAAGTTCTACCCTTCTAACTCCAAGAAGCTGGGGTCCGTCTGCAATCATCAGGGTTACAATGTGCTTTTTCTTCAACCCTATAAGGAGCACTTTCACGGCTTGCAAAACAGGCTTCTCTCTCTCCCTCCTGCCCCCTGTTATCCTCCTCCTGCCTCTGAACCATAGCCACAGCCTATCTGCAGTCCCAGAGATTAAGGACGGAAATTTGACTTTTTAATTTTATTATTCTTGCTCTTCCTTCCTGCTTCATTAGAACAGTGTTATTGGCCTGAAATACTGTACGTAAATGATGCTCCAGGGCCCATCTGGAAGGTGGATTCTCAGGGGATATAATTATGCTAAGCGATTCTCTTGGGGGTACAGTGCAAAAGGATTTAGCTCCTACTTAAGCCTTCTCTGGCTCTGCATCCTTCAGTTCCTCCCCGGGGGGACTGGCTGATGTCCCTTAAGGCCCTTTCCTACATTGTGTGTGTGTGTGTGTGTGTGTATTTTAAGGGTATAATCACTTTTATTCTGAATAAGCCATGACAACAGAATAATGGAGATAATTCATCACAACTTTGAATGACCTTGAGGGGCCATACCTTGGGGCAGTGTTAAAAATCAACATGGAGAAAATGCAACTTCAGATGAGGGTGGAATTGTGCTGTGTGCCCTCCATGTGGAGTCAGAGCTTGACCCTTTAGTGCTCTGATGGTTTGGCTGGGAAGGTAACCTGGCTGCTGAAGGTAGGGGCTATGGCTTATGACCTTGATTCTAGCCAAGGTCACTGCCTCAAAAGACATAAATCCAAGATTCACTGTGTGTTTAAGCCTTTGCCCTCATTTGCAGAAGGGCTCCTCACTCCTGGGAACCTTCTTTCTCTTCTATGAAAAGAAAATAATCACCCTCACCCCTTATCTCAGAAGAGTGAGAAATGGATGGATGACGGGAGGCAAAAGCATTTTGTAGTAATTCAAATAAACACAGCTCCTCTGCTTCTCTGTGCCACGGGGAGTGTGGATTAACAGAGTTTTCACCCTTAGGGAAGCACAACCTTGTAAACTTTAAGTTAAACAGCATTAAGCACACACAAAGAATTCATATATTTGATATATGTGACCACTGAAGGACAGGAAATAATTCCCATGAAATCAAAATGTCTAGGTGTATGGTTCGTCTAGCTATGGGACCTCACCTGGGCCATTGACGTTCTCCTTTTTACACTTCGCCTTCCCTCTCCTACCCTCTGTGCTTCAACCTGGCTTCTTTCTTATTCTGCACCCCTATTAGAGGCATTGTCTTAGCCCACAAAATACTGCCTTTTATTACATGCCACTCTGATAATCTTTACAAAATAAGGTTTGGGTTAAGGCATGGGAGGTATATAGAAGCACAACCATTCTAAGTTCATAGCCAATGCATTGTTGTAGGAAGAGGTGGCCATAGATGAGTGACTTGAATCACCAGGTACCCAGGGGCTCCAAATGGCTCCTACAAGCCATACCACCAGCTCCTGACCTCTTCTCTAAGGTGCTGGTTTCCTAATGTCCAAGGCCACAGATATATTTTTATAAATTATAAACAATATGTGAAAGCATATGTTATATATTATCTTTGTTTAATGTGAGCAGCCTTACACTTGTGAGACTCATCTAGGTTGATATGTGATTATATTCGTTGTCATTGCTATATATAGTATTTTGTAATATAGGGAGATGTCAATATTCATAAATGCTATAACCATTTATGCTACTCCCAATTTGAGGCTGTTATGAAGAGATCTGCTACATAATTTTGGTATATCTTTAGAATGGATTTATTACATTCCCACAGATAAACCACTTGTATTGCCAAAGTCTGCACTACAGCAAGCAGGTAGCTGGTAAGTTTATCGCTGCTTAAAATGTCCATGTGCCTTTTAGAATCCATTCCCTCTGCTCCCTTCACAACCTCCATCTCCAGTCATTACTGCTTCTGTCAGCATACACTGACCTTAATGTCCCAGATATCACTGGGATGGGATGATGCATGTACTTTCTCTAGTCTGAATTCTGCTGGTTAGCATAATTGTACCCTGTGTGTGTTTCGTTTCCTGCTAAGTAGTATTCAGTTTTCTGGATATGCCACAGTTTATCATTCCATCATTGATTGATATTGTGTAATTTCTAGTTTGGGGTTTTTACAAATGAATCTATTATGAACATCCCTGTTTAAGTTTTCTAGGGAACCTATGTGTTCATTTTTATTAGGCGAGGCTGTAAGAGTGAAAAGTCTACATCAAATAAGAGGCAAAGGCTTAAATTTTTTAAGGAGCAGCTCTGTTGATTTCCAGAGTGGCTGTGCCACTTTGCATAGTAGTGTTTGCGGTTCAGTTAATCCGGATACTTAATAAAACTTTGTCTTTGCTTTCTTGATTTAAGAAGAGTAGAACCTCTCTGGACTTTTGCTTTACAGTTTCCTAATGGTTGATTAACGCTGAGCAAATTCTCATCACTCCAGATGAACATACAGAGATGTTTCCATTGGGGATATATTCTCAAGAGAACGAATCCTTGGTTTCCATGGACTCCATCAGAGAATGTTGCCAAGCTACTTCAGAGTGAGCGATACTGAAGGAAGGATGTTGTGGTACATATGACTTCTAATATGTCCTTGTTTAGGTCTCTGTTTCAACTTCCCAAGGAAAGCAGTGAAAAGCATTTTAACTCTTTTGACCTCATGGCCCCTTGCTAAGTGCCATCCAAACTGAGAGGTGAGGAGAGTTAGCCTGGTTTGACAGTCACCTCTGTGCTCGGTTTGGATACTTACTCACTTCCCTGCCGAGAGACAGAGATACACCCATGTTACAGCTGTGCAGAAGAAGCTCAGGGGATGTGCAGTTTCTCTAAGTCTCAGAGATCACCGTTAGGGGAGGTAGAACTTATCACAGGTTTAAGGCTGACAGTCCCATGTCTCTGTCACATGCCCCATCTCCCTTTGATCACACCACCTCCCAGGTGCTGGAGAAGACACATTTGCATGACTGTACACAAGTGCCATTGAGAACTCTGCTGAGAGGTACATTCCATGATTCCAGGCTCTGTTGCATGCTTAGAGCCTCTCCAGCTAGACTCTCCTCCACCTATGAGCTGGGATGGTTGGGAAACAGTTGTGTTTAGAAAGTTTGCACACCTTGACCAAGCCCCCTCTTCTGTACTAGTGGCCTCCTCTGCATGCCAAGCTTCTTGGCTTCCATTCTTTCCCCCTCCAAGGCCCTTCTTTCTGCTCCACACACCACAGGATCCTTTGGTTTGTTGGTGGTGAGGCATGCACTTTCTCACTTCCCTCATTCACCCTGCGCTATGTCTTAGGGATGCACTATCCTGAAGGGATTATGTGACCTGCACAGATGACTTGATAGCTCTGTATTCTGTCCTGTCACCTATAAACTGTTGAGGATAGTGGCGGTTTGGACAGCTGTGGACAGCTGTGGAGTGGCATGGAGGGTTATGGTTCTCCCTCAGACTTTCTTAAGTGCTTCAGAAATGAGCAAAGTGCCTCATTCCTGAGGGGTACAAGGTAGGGCCGGGTAAAGCAGGAAACTGGTTGTCTCACCCCCAGAGCACTTCCAGAAGCATAGCTGCCACCTGCAGCACCATACACGGGGGAGAATCCAGACAGTAAAAGCTCACAGTAGCTGCACTGTAGATGACAGTGAGGGGGTCTCTCACAAGTCACAGTTCTGCCTAAGCCTGTTCCCATCTCCGAAACCGGTAGCTGAGCACCGTATCAGCTGGCTTGGTGGTTAGTACTCTACGAGGTGCATTCATTGTAGACTTATCACTGCTTCTGTGAACTTGTGGGGAGCCTTCAGTTCCTCTGATCCCCACTGGTTGCATTCAACAAGATGATCATACTTGCCTAGCCCAGTCTGGTTTTTTGAGGTCTGTCTTCTTAGGATGCTCTGACAAAATGACATAGACCATGCAGAGAGACATTGGTTCATGTTATCACAGTTCTAAAGGCTAAAATTCTCTAGCCCGGTACCAGCTGATTCAGATCCTGCTGTGAACTCTCCCTGCTTATAGACAGCCACCTCGTCACAGCATCCTTCCTTCTGTGGTGAAGAGGGAGGAAAGGATTCCTTCTGCCCTTTCTTAAAAGGCCACAGTCACATGAATGTAAAATGAGGACTTTTATAAAACCAAAAGAGGGAGTGGGTAAGGGGAATGAGAGAGGGTAATATAAGTTTGGTAATCTCACTAAAGCATGTTGTGTGAATATGAAAGTCATAATGAAATCCACAAAATCATACAATTAATATATGCTAATAATACAAAGAATGACTTGGTCTAGTGCCACTGCCCTGTAAACACAGCTCTGCAGGAGGTTCAAACAGAAAGGTCAGAAAGTTTAAGACCAATTTGGCTACTGAGAAAGTTCAAGGTTGATAAGCCTGGGTGACTTATCAAGATTTGAGCTGATAAAAACAAAAGCCATAACAAACAAAAATGATATTGTTTTTTGTTTGGGGCACTGGGGAGATGGCTCAGGCAGCAAACTGCTTCCCACATGAATGCAGATGTGAATTTGTATCTCTAGCATCCATGGAAAAGCCAGGCATGCACTAAGGGGGCAGAGATGGACAGATCCCTGGATCTTGTTGACTAAACCAGTCTAGTTGAATCTGGGGGATCCAGATTCAGTGTGAGATCTGGTCTTATAAGATGAAAGGCTGGAGAAGTGGGTCACTGGGTAAGGGGTTTGCTCTGCAAATGTGAGAACCTAAAGTAGAAGTAGAACTTAGAGCACTCACATAAAACACATACACACAGAAACACACACTCGGACATATACTCACAGACACACACAAACATGCACATACACAGAGACACACACAGACACACTCACATGCACACATATCCACACACAAACTCACATATGCATAACTATGCACAGAGACACACAGACATATTTACACACACATTCACACTCAGACTCACACTATACACACACTCACACACAGCCACAGATATAAACACACACAGACATACACACATTCACACACACGGTCATGCAGACTCACAGCGCCCCCCCCCCCCAGATATACACATATACATACACAGAGTCATAGCACACACATATACTCACATTCACATGCATTCATAGACATACACCTAGTTACACACACAGACATTCACATATGTACAGATTCACACAATACACACATACTCATATACACATACATACACTTACACACATATATACACAGAGACACATTCACACATGTGTACACATGGATATGCACACACTCACATAAACACACAGACATATACACACATAGACTCACACCACACATGCTTGTACACACAGACATACACACACAGACATATACATGCTCATACATAAACATGCTCACACATGCACACACATGCACACTCACACACAGACATATAATACACACAGATGCACACATATACATACACACAGACTCATACCACATACACACATACTCACACACATAGGCATACACACACAGATATATAGAGGCAGACACAAACATGCCCACACATTCACACACCACACACATACACAGACACACACAGACAGATAAATCATACACATACACTCACTCTCACACACACACATACAAAAACACACTCTCACACACATACACATATGCATACACACACAGACAGAGAGAGAAATAAGATTGAAAATAACAGAAGAAAACACTCAATATCAAGACTAGTTTTCTCATGCACACACATGACCATATCTCCTCATGTACACATGCAAAGAATAAGGATTAGTGATATAGCTTAGTGGTAGAGGATTTGCATAGCATGCAGAAGGCTCTGAATTCCATTCCAAGTCCTATATAAACAAGCAACAACAACAAAACAGAGTGTACAAGGTTTTTCAAAAAGGGCACAGTTCTATTGGATTAAGTTCCCGTCTTTATATTATTCAACTTAAGCTACCTCCAGAAGACCCCAGTCTGCAGATGCAAGTTATGCTAGGATTAGTATTTTAACACATGGAAAGAGTGGAGAAAGATGTCTACCCGTAACAAGGGACTGGAACAAGTTTATCTACACAGACAGACTTCATAAAGACTTGCAGAGTCGCTGTGGTAGGAAAGTTCCAGGAATGTTTGAGAGACCATGATAAGAACTGAGCAGCCAAGGCTGTGAGAGATGACAGGAGTTTTAGAGAGATGCAGGCTAACAAGACTGCTCTGCACAGGATGAGGGAAGGGGCAGCTGTGAAGAGAGAAGAGGGAGGTACTTTCCCTCCAGGGAGATGACTTCACATCTTTGCTGTGGGTCTCTGCTTGTCTCCAGGAACGCTTTTGGGAACCATTTCTCATCTGCACCTAAGTGCCTCCCAACCTGTCTGTGACTATAGGCGGCTTATCCTGAGGAGCTCTGGGGACAGGATGCAGGTGGGCAGATGTGGAGTATGGAGACAAGAGAGTCTCTACGTTATTAAGAGAGGAAAGCCATAGCTGGAAGTGGAAGCCTGAGAAATGAGGTTGACTCAAACGAGGCACCCACGCACACTAGGCAGACCCTACACTCCTCATGTCAGCCATAGCAACCGGCACACTTCCTAGACTAATGTAAGTTCTCCAGATGAGCTTGCTGAAAAACATAATCTTTCCAAGAGGCAGGGTTTCAGAATCACAAAAAGGATACAGTGCCAAGCCTCAAAACCCGCTATTGAATAGGACTGGGGCCATTACAAGTTACAAGAAGATCTCAATTTAAATCAGTCCAGACACACCAGAGGGCCTTTGATGAATTTGCCATCTGTGGCCCTCGGTTTAGACATTGATCCATTCCTTTTCAGGGTGTGTAAACTCATCCTAGAACCACCCCCTTCTCTCATCCAAATGGAGTATGGTAATACTCACTGTCTTCCTGTGCTGTTTGCAAGGTAAAAGTTCTAAGTGGTATAAAAGACACAGGTGTGGGGGGTTGTTGCTGTCCCCATTTAAAAGATAAAGGCTTGAGATTAGATTAGGATCTGCAGTTCCTTTCAGGAATCAAAATCTAGTGCAGGCCTGTCTTAAATAAAGTTTTGGATTCTAGAGCCACTATAGTGGAGTACAGGGGGTAACAAAAATAAATTAACTTCTACTGTGAAGTATGAAGAGATATGATAGCCGTTTAAAAAATATGCCAACAAAGTCATGGTAGTGGACTGAATGACAGCAGTAAAACTTGAACTCAGGACTCTAAGTTTGATACTTGCTACATTCTCCCTATTAAGATGGGAATCTACCAGAACTTCTGCAGTGAAGGTGCTTTCTTTCTTTCTTTCTTTCTTTCTTTCTTTCTTTTTTTCTTTCTTTCTTTCTCTCTCTCTCTTTCTTTCTTTTTCTTTCTTTCTTTCTTTCTTTCTTTTTCTTTCTTTCTTTCTTTCTTTTTCTTTTTTTTTTATTGGATATTCTCTGTATTTTCATTTCAGATGTTATCTCCTTTCTCTCAGTCCCATCCCCCTCCCCCTCTCATTGCTTCCAAGAAGGTGCTCCCTCTCTCAACCACCCTCTCCCACATCAGTGCCTTGGCATTCTCCTACACTGGGAGAATGAGCTTTTGTGGACCAAAGGTCTCTCCTCCCATTGATGTCAGACAATGCTGTCCTCTGCTGCATATGCACCTGGAGCCATGGGTCTCTCCGTGCGAACTCATTGTTTAGTGTTTCAGTCTCTGGGAGATGTGGTGGGTTTGGTTAGTTGATAATTTTGTTCTTTCCATGAGGTTGCAGACCCTTTCAGTTGAAGGAGCTTTTAATATATAAAAGTGATGTCTGAACTGAAATCTGCAGCAGCCAGTCCTTATGGACTTCAAGAGAGTTCCAGTGACAGCTTGCATTGGTCCAGGGTGGAAAAGCCAACTTCTGACTGTCAGAATCAGAAAAAAAAAAAAAAAAAAAAAAAAAAACCTGTTCAAAGAGGATGTGAGCCTACCCATAGTCATGTAACCAGCCAAGGATACCTGCAGAAGAAAAGCCAGTGATGGAGGATGGAGGTGGAGGGAGGGTATAATGTGTATGCCAGAGGGTGCACAGGCAAATACGCATGCATAGAAGCCACGCATGCTCTGTCACATCTCTCTCCACTTTATTTCCTTGAGACATTGTCTCTCACTGAACCTGGAACACCCCCTACCCTCTGTCCCTGCCAGCCAGCCACCCTTTGGCTAGCCAGCAAGCCCCCAGGGATCTTTCTGGCCCCGCCCCACCTCCCTCCCTCCTCTTCTACTCTGAAGTTTACAGATGCACGTAGTCCCATCAAGCACACACCACCACTGCTGGAGATCCAAACTCTGGTCTTCATGCTTGTTATAGTAAACACTCCTAATCCCGTAAACCACCTCTCCAGCCCTGAGGCCAGTGAATTCTAATGACTGCAATAGTAGGCAGTGCTTTAAAAGAACATTCTGGGGGGGGGGTGTCTTGAAGATGTGGTATTGTAACTGGGGGTGAAGCTTGCTTTGCCCCACTTCTCTAAGAAGTGCCTGTGGACCAGGGTTGGGGAAGGCTGGAAGTCAGGGGAGCAGACTCCAATACTTGCCCTTTGTTTTCTGAGGCTCTCGTTTTCCTCTGCATACTTATTTTTTAACAATAGACAATGTTAATATTTTCAGAATTCTTATTAATATTTCATCTGAGTGCCTTCGTTTTCTCCTTAAACAAGTATTTAGAGTAGGTTGCCACATCCCTGGGTAATTTTTTATTAAATCTAAAGGCCAATTTCATTATACAACAGCCGACTGCTTTGATTTTAAGAGGAAAATCAATAGGAAAGAAAGAGTTTGCTGAAACAGAAAGTTGCTCCCTAGCAAAATGTCCGGTAACTTATCTATTCATTTTTAAATGAGAGAATCGCTCCAGCTGTAAAAATAATCGCCTCTTGTGTGCATGTAATAAGTGTGTATCTGTTTAAATTATAGGAGAAGAGCACAGAGCAATGTGTTTTCAACAGCAATACTTTGAGAACACGTTCCAGCTCAGTGCCCTCAGATGCTGACAGAGGTCAAGTGCAAGGGTGAGCTTTCCCACCTGGGCAGGACTCCCAGCTCACCGGCTCCCCGTGCACCCTACAGCCCCGCTTAGCTGGTTTCTGAGCTTTCAGCTTCCTCCTGCATTGGGGGAGTTGATGCTTAGGAGATGAACTTGTCTAGAGGTTGCAGAAGAGACAGAGCAGCTAAAAAATGAGCATTTCTATTTAGTTCAAAATAGCAGATGGAGCAACACTGAGATTAATAAAAAGAACCACTTTTATTGAGTTAACGTTAGTAGAAAAACAATGAAATAATTGTTTTTGGAAACCTTTCCAACTTAAGATAAAAACAAACCCAAGATAACAGCGAGTGTCCCCACAGGCTGCTGCAGCTAATGTGGGGATGACGCCCCTCCCACCCCCCACCCCCCAGCTGGATAAGATGATTCTTCTCCTTCGTTTTCCAGAATGAGCATGGATCATCTCTGTGGGCCATGCCTGTCTGCTGCTCCCCAAACCACCAGGCATTTCCTGAAGCTAAATTAACTTCATGCATGACTGGCAGCTGCATCTTCCTCCTGCCGCAGGGCTCTTGACTCTCATTAAGCCTTCAGGGCATGTTTGCTGGGATACACACCCTGACACCAAGTCTAGGGGGAAGATGACTGGGACAGGAGCTTCATCCAGCACAGCCTTCTGCAGACACACTGAGCAATTGTCACCACAATTCATGACAACCCACCCAGTAAATAGCTGCCTTTGGCAAAGTCCTATCAGCGTCCAGAGCCCCCCAACCTTAATGACTCCCAAGGGAGAGCCAGCCTGTCACATCCATTTTGAAGGTGGGGAAAGTAAGGCTGGCATTTGAAGCTTCTTAGAGTTGTAGCACTCATGACAGTGACATGATTGTTATAAGTGTAGCATTTTACAGCCTTTCTTGGTTTGTACTCTGACATTCTTCAGATGTGTAATCTCACTTGGTCCTCAGTAGCATTTTGGTTAAATAATAGGGCAAGATTTGTGTGTGTGTGTGTGTGTGTGTGTGTGTGTTGCTCTGAAGGGGGTGTGCCCATGTGTATGCTGATGTGCACTAGAGATTAACATTGAATAGTTTTGTAAGTTCCCTCCCCTTTTATTTTGACACATGGTCTCTCAATGGACCTAGAACCCAACCATTGTGCTAGGCTGGTCAGCCAATGAGCTCCAGGTATCCCTTGTCTTCACCTTCCCATTACTGAAATTTACAGGCACCATGTGGAGTATCACTTGGGGAACATATGTCATATAGTACATACCTGGCTTTTAGCATACATGCTGGGGATCTGAACTCAGATCCTCATGGTTGCCTATAAGATTGAGTTATCTTCCCAGCCAGAAGACAGAGTTTTATCTCTGTGCTATTCATAAAAAAAGCAAGATTCAGAGTGGGTAAATAATTGGTCTAAAGCTAGAACTAAAGAATAAGCAAGCCAGATTCATCACTCAAATTCACCTGGGTCTCCCACTACATCTGCTTCATCCTGTCTGATTACAGTTAATGGTGGGAAATAAAGATTATTGAAAGCAAAGGCATTTTCCTACAAAAAGTTCAGAATAGAGGGTGCTCTAGACCCATCCATCCAAACCAGGAAGAGTTTATCATTGAGGATCTAGGTGAGAAAGGCACAGTGCATTCCCATACTTGTGGGCATTTATGTGAGCAAAGACCTCTATTAGGGTGATGAGGCTATCTAGGGAGATGGTCACTGGTGTGGGGGGTAGCACTTTCTGATGCCAAGATCTCTGACATGGCATGTGCTCTGTAAAGCTCATGGGATTCATCTGATTCTTAGGAGTCTCTGTTATGTTGGGGAGAAGAAGATGAAGGCCCAGTGCATAAGTCCTAAGAGCATGTTGTGCAAAGATGAGAATCCGAGTTCTAATTCCCAGTACCCATTTTTAAAACTGGGCATGACCATATACCTCTCTATAAACCTAAGTTCTGGGTTCTGATGATAGGGTCAGAAGACTGGCTTGGGCTTGCTGGTTGCCAGATAGCTCCAAGAAACTATGGGTAGGGAGGGAGTAAGAATAATAAATTAGGTCACCTGATGTCTTCATCTGGCTTCCAGAAGCACGCATGAATGTACACAGACACGCTTATACATACATGCACACATACAGCAAAGTTACAAGACTTTTCAGGTGTGTTTCCAGGTTAGCTACTTAGCTCAGAAATTTTCTACCTCCCAGATGAAGACTCACAGGCCCCAAGACAACTGTGCACTGGCCTAGATCCATTAAAAGCAAAACAGGGCCTATGCCCTTGTTCAGCATCAGAGGACCTTCACTGGAACTATGCAGCCTCCTCCATGTGACTGCAGAGTTCACTGGAGTGAGAATAAAGTACTACCCACTGGATGCCCAGGGGACACTGGGTTGGCCTGCTTGCCACTCAGAAAACAAAGGCAATGCACTGCAGTACTTGAGGGAAAAGCTTCTCCTATGTAGGTTACACACCCCACCTCTCCCCAGCCGCATTTGCTCTGTGCCTTTGTCAGTAGGCCCTCAGACAGAACCCAAGCAAGCTGCTGTTCTTTCTAGGTGTCAATGGTTCTCAGCCATGAAAAACTAGGTGGTGGCTCATGCAAGACAGAAGGACACCCAGGGGGTGTTGGGGGCTTCTTCTGGATCACATTATAACAGCTTATATGATGCTATCTTCCAGTGAAGACCTGGGGTCAGTGCACATACCCCGTCAGCCTGCTAGGCAACAGGCAGTGGAAACCCGGAGTAGCATTCAGGGCAAATGATGAGTTTCTCTTTTCTGTCAGAACCCTAATGAGGTTTCAGTGCCAGGAGGCAAGCAAAGGGAGAGCAAACAGCCCAAAGTTGCTAATGTCACTGACAGTAACTAGGCTGCGCAAGCCCTGAGCTGCCTCTTCTGCCTAAGAGGAAGAGACAGAAGGGGCAAAGCTCAGCCCTTTTAATTGGGGGTGGAGCAGAGAGGGAATTCTCAGGAATCCATCTGTGCATGCAGGAAGGATCTAGAATTAACCCTTTCTGCCTCATTAGTTGCTAAATGCTGAGAGTAACAGCCAAGGCTGGGAACCAGGGGGTACTAGGTGCTGTTTCTGTGAGCAGAGGCTCTGTAGTGGGCTCCTTGGGAAGTCACAGACACTGGACAGCCCAGGCATACCGGATTACCAACCTCATGCCTTCCCATGTACAGCCCATGATCTCTGGAGCTTCTCCTTAACTTGGGAGAGGGCTAACTTACTGTCTAAGGGTGAGGTAGACCTGGGTTCAAATTCAGTTATAGTCTATTTATGAAGTGGGAAATAGTTGCCTCATGAGGTTTTGGTGAGGATGAGTGAGATAACATTAATATATCATAGGGATAAAATGTTATATATTGGTGATTGACTTGTTTTTAACCCTGTGCCCAACCCAGCCTCACCTACTCATGTTTAACTGCTAAGGAGCTTATCTTTGGAGCCTGTTTCAGTTTGTGTGCTGCTCTAAGAAAACTCCAGAGATGGAAATATTTACAAACACCAGAAATATATCTTCTCATGGTTCTGAGGTTGGAAGGCTGAGGCATTCAAGGTGGAAGGCCTAGAAGGACCCATTCTTTCATAAGGGCTACTCTCTGATTCTGAGGCGGTGTTTTCAGGCTGTAAATCCTGGCTAGGAAAGACCACCATGTGTTCTCCCATGGTGGAAGGCAGAAGAAAGGGAAAGGATGAGGGAGCTAAATGTGCTTCTTTTTATGTGGGACTTAACCTTGTTCTCCTGAGAGGCCACATGGCCGAATCCTTCTGAAGGCATTAATAACACCTGAAGTTTGGAGAGGAAACATAAGTCACAGCCAAGCCTGCCAGCTCTGTGTGTGAGCTTTTGAATAAAAATATGATGAAGAGGGAGGGAGGAGGGAGAGGAGGAGGGAGGAGGGAGAGAAGGAGGGAGGGAGGAAGAAGGGGAAAAAGGAGGGGGGAGGAGAAAGAGAAGGAGGGGAGGAGGAAGGAGGGAGGGAGAGAAGAGGGAATTGTATTTCAAGAGTCAAGAATACCTCAGCAAAGAGGACAGTGGAAGGAGAATGATGAGGAGCTGGGACAGAAAAATGTTACAGGGGTGGGGCTTGCATTGAGGACTTAAGTGGAGACAGAAACAGGCAGATTACAGAGGAGCTATGAGAAGTGACCTTTGTCAGTTAATTTGACACAGCCTAGATTTGCCTTAGAAGGAACTCTCAGTAGATGCATTGCCTAGCTCAAGTTGGCCTTTGAGCTTGTCTGTGGGGCATTGTTTTGGTTGTTCATTAGTAGTGCCCCGCCCATTGTGGGTGACATCATTTCCTAGGCAGGTAGTCCCAGGTTGCCCACTGTGAGTGACACCATTTCCTAGGCAGGTGGTCCTGGGTTATATAACAAAGCTAGGTAAGCAGGAGCCTGCATGAACCATCAAGCTGTGTTCCTACCTGGTTTTTTCTTCATGATCCTGCTTGAGTTTCTGCCCTGACATCCCATAATAATAAACTGTGACTTGGAAGTATAAACCAAATAGATAATTTTCTTCACTAAGTTTCCTTTGCTCAAAAGTGTTTTTATCACAGCAGCAATGACAAAGAAAACTATTGAGGAAGAATGTGAAAGACATTTAATGACTGGTTATTAATTAGTCAGTTTTTTTACTTCATACCAAGAAATCATTAAAGATCATGACAGCAGTTGTATTCTGTTGGTTATTAAGCTGGGTCTCCTTTCATGGGACAGATCACATGAGACTCCAGGCTACTGTTTCACACACAGTATAGTGTAGTGCTTGGCACAAAGTATGTACTAATAAAACAATAGGTATTAAAACATATAGAGAATTTGAAAAATGGATCATCTCTATCAGCATCTATAGTTTCTAGTAATATTTTTTAGAGTGTGCTCTTGACTCTGCAGCTTGTGCAAGACAAAAGAGATACCAAAGTGCAGAAATTTGTGTCCAAGACGTAACTATGAAAGAAACCAGTAGTGAAGGAGGGGCAGTGGCATGAGACAGGTCTGTTGTCATTACCATCTTGGCTAAAGTTGAACAGAATTCTGGGAATATCAAGCCAGGAGAAATAATCAGCTCAAATGGGCTTAAGGCTAGGCACAGTAGAAATAGGGAAGAGCTTTAGCTGTCAAGCCCCAGGGAAGTAGTTCTCAGTACTGGCTGCACATTAAAGCTGACTGAAGTACTTTCAAAAACACTAACATCTGCTCCCATCTCAGATCCGTTGAGGTAGCATTTCTGACTCTGGGCATCAATGTTTTTATGATGTCCCTAAATGACCTAACATCACGAAGAAGCTCAGCTTAAGGTATTTCACAAGTGGAACCAAGGTTGAAAACTCAACCCTGGTGCCACTTGTGAAAACACCATGCTTCTGATCTGGCCTTAGAGAAAAGACTAGAAAGATGCCAGGAAGGGTAGCTCTTGCAGGCAACATAAGCATCCTTCCTCTGGTGGTGGGACTATTAGTCTGTAGGTTCAGAAAGACCTGTCCCTAATACTGCTCAGGCCCAGGGGCAGGAGTTCTAGAATCTTCCTGGAGGAGGGCACTAAAGAGTGAGACTCATTTTAATATTGAGTTCAGCCAATGGGGGGTGGGACCTGGCATAGGTGAACCGGAGTCCAAACCAGCATCAGGCAAGATGACTCCCAACAGACCCAAGGCAGAGGCTGTATAGATGAGAAGCTGATAGTCACAGGCTGATCATGCACAGGAAGACAGTTTTTAGAAAGGCTGAAATGGAACTCTCATACAAGGATGCAGGGCCAGGGTTGATGGAGTGGGTAAGGGTGGCACGTGGCAGCAATAATGCTGATGCTGGTAGAAGATGTGAGGATTGATGGCGTCAGCATTGTGTGGTGATAATTTTATGGTGGTGAGGTAGTACTAATGACCCAGATCCTGATAATCATGGTGTGTAGTGACCTTGACACTCCTGATGTAGGTCATATGGCATTATCCCTTACATTCCTGTAAGTTAGAAGTCTCAGTGAGCAGCTTCCCTGCATCCTCAGCCAAAGGCCTCTCAATGCTAAAACTGAAGTATGGCGAGATTCAATGTTTTGCTGGGGGACCTGGCAAGGCATCTGTTGATGGCTGAACTCAATATTAAAATTATTGGGCTAAGATTTCTATTTCCTAGACACCATTAGCTTGGGCCAATCTTTTGCTCTAGAGGCCTCTGATATCTCCTTTTTTTTGTGTGTTTTCAATATTGCCTCCATTAGCAAAGGCAGGTTGAGTCTTGCTGCACTGACTTCCTTCTCTCTGTCCAATATCTCTTGCCTATGTGGCTAGATTGGGCTCACTGGAGGTCTTAACTGGAAGGTCACCCGAAAGATTCCCCTTCTCTGTGGCGTGTAAAAATGTCCTGGAGACTGAGGCATGGTCTCTTCAGTGGGAAGAATTCTTCCACATTAGTGATGCTGAGATGACGTCTTTGTTGGTGACATACAGGCCTTTTAATTTTGACATAGCATCCTGAGGTGGATCTGGAAGGTACAGTGTGCTGCCTGATCAGGTTCCCACTGGCTCAAGAACAGTGTGACACCCTTCTGGAGCAGGACTGGAGGTCAAACAGACTAGTAAAGGCTGGGCAGAGAAATACACAGTGCAGCAAGTGATTCAGAATAGGGATAGACTCAGATCCTTCATGGTCCTGTCATATCCCCCACCCCCTGTACAGAGAATACTTTGTGTATTTATTGTATGGCTGTATCAACTTCCATTTAAAAGCCCTAGGGCCTATACAAAAGAGTAGAATAGAAGGTGGGATATCCAGGAGGCAGAAAAACAATCTTGGAGAGAGCCAAGTGTGGGAGATTCCTCCAGGAAGATGTGGTCAAATGGATACATGATACCTTAGCACAGGTAACCAGCCACATGGCACATTGTAGATCAGAATAAATGGGGTAATTTAAGTTGTGATCTAATAAAAGAGAAGAAGCTAGCTATATGACCAAGGTATTTATGAATATATCTTGAGTTTAAGTCTTATTTCTGGGAGCATGGGGCTGGAAGGAAGACCCAATGTAACTTCTACAACCCTGCGTGTGCTGCTTCTCCTAAGCTGTTCTGTGAGCTCCCGAGGACTCTTTCTTGTCCTTCCCCCTGGATCTCAGGGAGAAAGGAAAAGATGATGGGAAGACTGTGGCTATCAAACACTACTGCTCAGTCAAACACTTATTATCTAACTGAAATTGACAATTCTCACTTTACTTGTGAGGAAGCTGAAGCATGGGTAAGTTGTGTGACTCACCAAGCACACATAGCTCGTAATCTACAAAGCTGATTTTGAGCCCAGGCTACTTCTCTCTGCATCAGTGTGGATGCCCAACAGAGCCCAATTCACCAGTGACTGACAGGGTGCAGTGAGAAGCTTTCTACCTCCTCACCCATGTGGCTTCTCTTATCTGCTCTCAAGTTAAGCAAAAGGTAAGTGGTTGCCCACAAGATGACCGTTCCTTTGTAATCCAGGCTATGGCTTGATTCAGTCTGTTTCAGGTAGATTTCCTCAGGATTGAAAAGGTGAAATAAACATTGTGTTTGGCTGTAAGTCCTGGGAGAAAAATGGAAGGGAGGATTAAATAGTCAATGTTGTCCCAATAAAAGGCTTTCCCATTCCTGCCTGCTCAGTGTGTGTGTGTGTGTGTGTGTGTGTGTGTGTGTGTGTGTGTGTGTGTGTGTGTGTTCATGCCTCTGGCAGCTGCTATTGCCACTTTAAGTCTGGCTGCCACTCATTATGGAAGGAAGGGCATACTAAGTGGCTGCTGCTGCCTACCCTAGCTGCAAGCTTCAGCCTAGCATCCTTGACCAAGCACTGACCCTGCCCTGCATTCAAAGGCCACAACCCTCATCATGACACAACTAAAAATCACCAGAGGACTATCTTTTCAAGCCATGTGCCTCAATTTTGTCTTGATTATTTTAAGGGTCTAGAGGCTGTTTCAGAAGACAAACCATTTGTGAATGGTAAGCTCAGCCATTGCAGTGTGAGTGGACAGACTGGAGATATGGGTCTTGCATCTCAATAAAGCAGAGCTCTTGTTTTTGTTGCCTTGGTTTTAAGACATCTGCATTGGGTGGCTTGGCTTGTAACAAAGGATGTCCACACTGCTTCTCCCTCATCTAGGCTGCTGGATCTTTTATTGGAGAGGAAACGGAAACTTCAAGGTGCAGGTTGAAGGCGGGTTTTTCCGTTCACACTCTTGTGCACCTTGTTGTACAAAGGAAGATCCCAGACTGGGCGCTTGTTCTCAGGTTAGGCTACTTCCACGTGAGGGATGGAGAGGGGCAAGCGACCATTTGAATCTGAAGAATATGGAGGGAAGCAAAGGGGAAGAGAGAGGAGAGAAAGAGGAGAGAGACAGGGAAGGAGAGGGAAGAGAATCCAGGGAAGTGAAAGAAGGCATGAAAGGAGAAAGAAAATGGAAGCAAAGGGGAAAGGGCACTGCTGGGTAGTTTTATGTCAACTTGATACAAGCTAGAGTTATCTGAGAGGAGGGAACCTCTATTGAGAAGATTCCTCTATGAGATCCAGCTGTAAGGCATTTTCTTAGTGATTGATAGGCTCAGCCTATCGTGCGTGGGTAGTGCCACTGGATGGATGGTTGGTCCTGGGTTCTATAAGAAAGCAAGCTAAACAAGCCATGTGGAACAAGCCAGCAAGCAGAACTCCTCTATAGCCTCTGCATCAGCTCCTGCCTCCAGGTTCCTGCCCAGACTTCCCTTAATGTTGGACTGTTACAGGGAAGTGTAAGGTAAAATAAGTTCTTTCCTCCTTAACTTGCTTCTGGTCATAGTGTTTCACTAGAGCAGTGGAAACCCTAACTAAGGCAGAGTAGAAGGAAATTGAAGTGCAAGGAGAGGAGAAGACTGCAAAAACAATGGGAGGTGGGTGAAAGGGAGGGGAGGGAAAGGAGAGGAGTGGAGGCAAAGGAGAGTGAACCCACACAGCCCATGGTGTTGGGGATTCCTCAAGGACATTCCATAGATAGAGCCCGGTGCTCTTGGGTGTCATGGGGGAGTCTGCATAATGAGTTTCAGAAAAGCCCCCCACACGCACACACCGTAACATCCCAATGCAGACCCCAGATCAGTCATTTGTGAATCAGAACCCAGACGGATAGTCATGAGCCAGGCTGAACAAGCAATGATGGTGTCTGAAAGTGTGGAAGGCCCAGATAAAAATGCTGCAGAAGGAGATGAAACCATGCAACCATCCAAAGCACATAGCTGTCGGGTCAGCTATATCCTGTGGCCCAAAGATTACTGGATTCAGAAACCCAGGCAAACACACCTATTAAGAACTAAGAGTCAGGCTGCTGACATTAAGGTGGTAGACTTATTGTGATCTCAGAGTCTTTGTTTTGTGGTTGTTTTGGTCCAAACATGGAAATGGTAACACAATCTGACATCAAGTCCCCAAGCATCCTTAGATCTTCCATCTCATTTTCCTGGAACCTGGGACTGGTCCATGCAGATGAAAGAGCTTGGAGAGACAGCTGGCCCAGAGGAAGCCAGGACCCAGCCACTGCAGATGGAGGCAGCTCCTAAGCAGCTCAAGTTGGACCATCGTAGCCTGCCAGCAGGATCATAGCACATCATAAAACCCTTGTTATTTGAAGCCACTGTGCTTTGAGATAGTTCACAAGACAGTAGTAAATAACAGAACAAAGAGATACATTTCAGAGACTCCTTCAGTTCTGATAAACTAAAGTGTTACACTTTGTGATAAATAACTTATGCGCTATAAATTTAGGAAAGCACTCAGAATTCTTTCTCTCTCTGTGTCTAGCTTTGCACTTACTTGAAAGCAATGCATTGGATCAGTAAAGATTTTCAAATACCAGAAGATGATGAAAACGAAACCTAGAGGACTGGGAAGATGGATATGTAAGCCGAGTGCTTACCTTACAAGCATGAACACTTGAGTTCAAAACCCCCAGAATCCACCTGGGGTGAGGGTGGGAGGTCCATAGTATACTCAAAAGCCAGTTCTGCAGAGGAGGAGGCAGTCAGATAGCTGGGTTCTCTGGCCACTCAGTCTCACCCCAAGGAGTTCCAGGGCAGTGAGAAACCTTGTCTCCCTGCTGTCTCCCAAGAAAGGTAGCCAATGCCTGAGAAACAACATCTACGGTTGTCCTCTGGCTGTGACACACATGTATACCTGCACCTATACCTACATGAACATGCATGTACACATACTCAGAATTGCCTTCTGCTTGGAATTTCAGTCCATTTTCTCCGGGTAAATGCTGTGTAAGTTTCTTAGGCTCCTTTGAGCCAGGCTGGGAGGCTGCTCATGTTTGCGTATCTATATCAGTACCTCTTTATATGCATAGCAACTGTTCTGCAGCTCCCTCTTCCCCATTAATCACTATCTCAAACAAAGAGTATGCTATATTTACTTCATAGTAGATGTATTTGCTTTGGAGCTATAAGAACCTGCCTTAGTTACCTTTCCTGCTAGTCTGATAAAATATCCTGATGAAAGCAACTTGAAGGAAGAAGGGTTTCGTTTGGCTCTCTGTCCAAGGGTGGTGGGGAGATGAAGGTGTTCGAGCAATGATTGTATTTTCTCTACAGTCAGGAAGGAGAGTGTGTTAACTGTTAATGCTCATCTGGTCTTCTCCAGTTTTCACCATTCAAGATCCTAGCATAGGGAATAGTGCCACCCACAGTTGGTAGGTCCTCCCACCTCAATTAACCTAATCAACATAATCTTCCACAGAAGTCCGTAAACACATTTCCCAGGTGAGGCTAGACTTCATCAAGTGGCAGCTGAGGCTAATCATCAGGTTTGTTTTTTTTTCCTGACTACCATAAGTACATCTATCATTCCCTATAACATCACCCCATGTGAGAGTCCTAGTACCATGCAGATTGGCCATCTTACAGAGGAGGAACTGAGTCTGAAATAACTTGAACACATGCTCAGTGGCACAGAGCTAATGAAAAAAAATGTTTTTCAACTTAAATGCATTAGTATTCATTCCACAGGGACCCAAGACATGGGCAAAGCTTAAACCAAAAACAACACTAAGAAAATCACATTACAAAGAAATTAGAGTTCTAATTGTCTCATTCACTATTTTCTTTGTGGTCATAAAGGGATGGCTGATCTGTAAAATGCAGGATTCTGAAAGTACAAAGATGTGGGCCTTTGTAGGAATTCCAGCACAGCCTTGTGGTTAGGGTAGTAGTGGAGGGTTCTGGGAGCTTGGGAGATACTGCTTCAGTTCACAGCCTTGCCCTTGGGTCTCTTGAAGCAGAGATGAGCCATACGTAGCCAGATGGTACCCCAGTGGATCATAGGTAATGTTCCTTGGCCTGGATTTTTCAGCTGGGGCTCAGCTGTGGGAACATCACCTCCCTCTGTGAGACAGAGCTGTAAACTAAGGTATTGGTGGTGTATCCTGGGATGCCATCGGGAAGAGAAGCTGGGCTACTTGGAAGGTTTAGACTGGAGTCTGTCCTGCTACCTTATAGACAAGATTCTATCACTCCACATCCTAGTCCCAGTTTTAATTGGAAGAATATGATCATGGGGTAAAGGAAGCACTAACCACATGCTTTCACATACATGTCAAGCCTCACAATGGGTGTGGAGAGTTCTTAATGCCATTTCAGAGATAAAGAAGCAGGTTTCAGGGACTCCATAAGCCTCCAGATATGGACCAGCTTAGCAGCTGGGGTGTCCTGGGATCCTGTGTGTGAAACTGCTTGATTGTTGCTACCTATAGTCATATCTGAAGACTGGGAGCAAAGCAGTCTGGAGCCTGCAGCTCAGGCTTCTGGATTAGGGACAAAAGCAATGAAGTCCAAGAAAGGCAACCCCAGGGTTAGAGCATCCTTTATTCCATGTCCTGCATTCTGTTCACGGAGAAAACACAGCACAGCCAGTGAATATCTTTAGTTCCTAGATTTGGAGCCTAGAGCTGAATCTAAGTCCTAGGAATATTGACAGATAAATGGGCAGATGTCACATAATAGTTCAGGACTCAGTCTGAACCACCTAGTTCATACCTGGGGTTTGCATGTGGTAGCCATGTAAGATATGGATTGAGTTTAATGTTGTTCAATCTCTGTGCCTTGGTTTCCCTGTTGTAGGTGGGCAGTAGGCTAAAACCAGCACCTATTTCATGAGGTTACTAAATTATAAGTTAATTTGCATAAAGAACTGCAAACAATGGCTGGTACATAATTAAAAAATGGTAGCTGCTTTCATTTCCTATCAAGCTGTCTGTGTCTGTCAGCCATGAGTCCAGACTGACTCCCAGTGAGGAGAAAAGGAAGGGAAGAGTTCACTGCACTAAGTCAGGTCTCCAGAGTTACTTGCTGGAGAATAGGCATTCTCTCTGCTGTCACCTTGCCGGGCACCCTCTGGTCACAAAGAGTCTCGCACTACCCACTCAGGCGTGGAGGGCTTTAAGGGTAGAAACGGGGCAGGGGGCTCCTCCCCCCAGGTCTACAGAGCTGCCCGATCATGAATGCCTACTTTTAGAGCTGTGCCAGGGATACATCTTGGAAGGGTACCTCGTAGGAGCCGAGAAGGCCACATTCTGGTTACTGAACACCAGACTGCATTCGATCTCAAGAACAGCAGCATCTTCTCTTCTCTCTGTGGACTACATGGAAACTCCTCGGTCAAGATGCCCCTTAGGTTGCCCTGGGATCCTACTGTCAGTTGTCACAGACAACTTTGCTCAGAGTTCCTAAGCACATCTGATTCCATCAGATGCGATTGTCTCCCTCTCCATCAGGACCCTTGCCCCAGGGGCTGGGAGTCAGGTCACGTGGGTAGTTATTTCCAGGAGGCTGCTTCTCGACTTAAGCAGGGGAGATATCTCCTCTGGAGCCAGGTGGTAGGTGGGGGTAGGGAGGATAGTGCCCTGGGAAAATGGTGCTGCCAGTTGTTATGACAACTGTTGCTAGATGTCACCAGAAATACACATTAGAGATTGACCTTCCCAGAAGAAGAAAAAATTTACATGCTTTGAGTGGGATTGTTTCCTTTGGTCGAGCTAGTCTCGTCGACCCATCAATCCATTCGTTTGTCTATCCTCCATCCCACCCACTCAGCCACTCATCTCTCTGTCCATTCATCTATCCTACTCAAGTGTTTATCTAACACTGTTTACTAGGGCTACTGTGGGTCTCTGGGAACTCATGGATAACCCAATACTTGTCCTTAAATGATCAAATCAGAAAATAAAAAGAATGCAGATATAAAAAAAATATTTCTGGACAGGTTAGTGAAATCAGTCAGTTAAAGTACTTTAAACTAAACCTGGTAACCTGAATTTGATTCCCAGGACCCACAGTATTGAGGGAGAAACCCAACTCCTGCAAATTGTCCTTTGACCTTCGCATACATGCCAAGGTTGACAAGGGTGAAGATGCCAGGGATGGAGAGGTGAGGCACAGGTGTGTGTGATTGGAGTCATAATTTTGAGATCCAGGAGCATTTGGAGTATCCTTTAATGTCAGCTGAGAAGGAACACTCCAGGAGGGGACACAGGAGCCAGGAGGGAGCTAACTATAGGGGCCGGTAGAAAGAAAAAGGCTGTTATACAAGGAGTAGAAGTACATTTAACTTGGCAGTGAAAAAGCCCTTGAAAAGTACTGCAGAGACTTCTGTGGAGTGGGGAACAGAGGCTGAAGTGTTCCAGGGATAGTGGAGGTGGGGACCATGGTATTAACCTCTCTTCAGGAAGCTTAAAATGAAGGGAGCAGAGCAGTAAGGAGCAGGTAGGAGAGGAGGGTACTTCAGTGGGGAACTTCAATGCATTCTGGGAATTAAGGGAAAGCCATTCCAGGAAGAGTGACAGTGGGCCACAGATGGGACATGAAGAAGTGGCCAGTGTAACCAGGGACTCAGCTCTGCAGCTGTAGGGTTAGTTACTGTGGGCCAGGGGTACATTTCATATCTCCGAGTTGTCGGCACATGTAGAGGACAGGTTTGGGAGCAGGTATGAAGGCGTGACCATTTCAAATTGGAAGACCCATGGGGTGTTTCTCTCTGTGTGTCTGGATCTATGTTTCTCTACGTGAGTTTGTATGTGTGTGTCTTCAGTCTGTGAGCTTGAGTAGATCTATGAATGTGGAGGTATCACTTTGGGAGTGGGTCAGGGCAGCAGGAGTGTTTTAGATTTTTTGTACCTCTGACTCTGGTGTGTGTGTATGTGTGTGTGCCTGCGTGCGTGCGCACCTGCTTCTCTGTGTGCTCATATCTGACCATGTGTGTCTTGTATGGGATGACAGCATATAGTACGTGTCAAAATTAGAAAGAGCTGGAGACTCTTCTACCCAAAAATCATTCCTGTCGTTCAAGCAAAAGAACTGGCTCCTGAAATAGAGCACTAAACTCAAGATCTCAGAGAATAGGGCTGGAGAGAGCCCAGTAGTAAGTATTTGCTTTGCAAGCATGAGCACCTGAGTTTGAGCGCTCAGAACCCACAGAAGAAGGCAGGCGTGCTCCCTGTGCTTACTGTCTCAGTATCTGGGGTATGAAGACTAGGAACTCACTAACCAGCCTAGCTTGACAGGCCAGCTCTGGGCCAATGAGAGACCTGACCTGGGGATCAACACCAGAGTTTTTCCTCTGGCTTCCACATACATAAGCATACCTGTGCACCTGTACACACAAAGGTACACATAGAGAGACAGACAGACAGACACACACGATCCTTGAGAACAGAAGAAAGAACAAACTGCTCTGTTCATTCACTGATCTCCATGTGTGCACCCACTGTGAATACATTTGTGCAGGACTGGACTTGGAGATACCTTCAGAAGAGAAGGCCACTGGAAACGTGAGGCTTGTTGGGATCAGCAGGCTGTGTCACCCAGAACTACCTGGATTATGTAAAAATTGTCCCGTCTGACCTGAGGGCCAGTTCTAAATGCATAGACATTGCCCTGGAGTCTATTTTCATTTGGCCTCGAATCCTGAGAAATGGCTGACATTAGAGGAAAGACCAGGTGAGAAACCCACACTGCCTGGCAGCAGAGAGATGGCCCATCCCCCATGCAGGACAGGAATCAAAGCCTACCTGAGATAATTTCTCTCGACCAGGTGGTCAGAGCTGGTTGAAGCTGGTACCGCAGCTGCAATTTTGCTTCCTCCTGTGTGTCTCATTTTGCCATCTAATTTGGTGACAAATCAAGGTGACTTATAGGGAGCAAGCCTGTATTTAGTGTGACATTCTTGTCGGGAATGTTAGCCCTGTGTACGCCCTTATCCTCACTCAGTGGATGTCTGTGAAGGCAGAACAGAGTTGAGGGGTGTGGACCCCAGTGCAGCCCAACACCCCCAAATCAGGTCATTGTTACTGTGGTGGGAAGGCTAACCCATCTCAGCTCCCTAAAGCTGCTTCTAGATGATGAGCAGGCAGCCCCATCCCCCATCCCATCTCAGCTGTAACAGAAGCCAATGTGTGCCTTGGGTAAGTGGTACTCACTTCCCTCTTTTCCTCTGAGCAACATTGTCTAATAGAAACAAAAGTACGCCTGGCATATGATTTAAAAATTTCCAAGAGACAACGTTTAGAAAAGTTAAGAGAAAGGGCTAGAATGAGCTTCAATAATATACTTAATTCAATATACCCAAAATAATATTATCATTTCAATATGCAATCAATTATTAATTCTTTCTGTATTCTGGCTAGGAAACTTGATGCATATTTTACACTCACAGACTTTCCCAATTTGAACTCAATACATTGTGAGCACTTGGCAATCATGACTGTCTGGTGACCTCCATATCAGAGAATGCACCTTAGGGTGGGGGTGAGAGGGGGTCTCTGATATTTCCCTGTACTTCCTATTTTCAGGGGGATGCCAGCATACCTGTAGAAAGCTTCCTCACTCGGAGATCTGCAGTACAGTCACTCCTCTGTTTGTACCATATAACAGACATGTGCATCTCTTCCCTTTCCAAATGTTCATCTTTACCCTGTACCCCAAAACGGGCTACACAGAGTTCCTATTGTGGAACTGAACTCCCCTCTGAATGAAGAGATGGAAGCAAGGAAAGCCCAGAAGCAGACACAGGTCCCAGATAAGCTGGTCTGAGGGCAGTAGGATGCAGGTTCAAAGCCATGTTTATGAATACTGGACAAAACACTGGGCTAGCATCAGAAGACTCAGGTCTTTACTACAGCTGCACTCTGAATTCCATGGCCCTAGGCTTGTCCCCCTTCTGGTGAGGTTGAATAAAAGTGGACATCTTACTTTATGTGAACGAGTGTTGTATCTTCATCCACACCTGTGCACAATTTGCATGCCTGTTACCCAAGGAGGCCCAGAGGGAGACGGAACCTATGCCCTGGTACTGGAGTTACAATCAGTTGTGAGTTGTCATGTGGGTGCTCAGAATCCAACCCTGGACTTCAGGAAGAACAATCAGTGATTTTAATCACTAGGTCATCTCTCCAGATTTCAGTGCTTTGACATTTTTAGCACCACCTTGTCTATAACACAAAAGGTGCACACTGGCTCTTACAGTAGAGAGAGAAGCTAACTGCTTATTCTGCCTAATTGAGCCATGCTAGTCTGGACTGGCAGTCAAAGAGCACGAATTTCCACTCACTTGGCAGGCATCTCCACTCCCTGGGGCAAGTAGCTTAGCAATTGCAAAGATGCTAGAACTTGACTTTGGCAGTGGATGAATTCAAAGGCTCCCTTATGCAGCTCATCCTTCAGTCCAAAGTTGTCCTTTTTGACAGGCTGGCAAAGGAGTATCCCGACTTCAATGGGAGACTCAAGTTCTAAAGCCAATTTTGGTGCTGCCTGGTCTGTAGTTCCCATGATCCCTTGCCATCTCTGGTGTTACTTTCCGTCAAATGACACTGTTTGCTTCGATTATTTTAAAGTGTCCCTTGCCCTTTGATTGTAGACATCTTTTCAGTAAGGCAAGTTGAAACCAGGGGAGGAAGGGATTTGGCTGGTGGCCCAGTCACATAAGCAGCCTGTTTGTTGCTGTAAAAATTAGCCACTGAATGGCCCAGATGTTTTAGCTGCTAGCAGTAAAAAAGAGCCCTTCTGACCACAGACCTTGACCAAATTTCTAACTATTCAGACATTTCCTTGCAAAATAAACAAAAATAATTGAAAGAGCCATAGATCAATAAAAAGACATTTACGGAGTTCCTGTTAGATACCAAGAGCTTGAAGCTGTTGGCTACACTGTCTCTCTAGCTTTCAGTACTGGGCTTAGATGTCACATTTCAAAGGGGGCCTCTCCCCTTAGCATCCCTAAAAAGGAAGTGTTTAGGAACCATATTTTCTGATGAAGTCTGAAAGGCAGAGCCATAACCCAAAACTCAGATTTAATTGTCACTTTGCAGTTTAAAAACATGTCAACCCCTCTTCCTATTATGTACCCCTCCCACCCCTTCCTCTCGTCCCACTCTCCACACCTAGCCCTGGTCCCCTTACATGCCACAGCCATGGCCTCTGTGGCACACACTCCAGGCTGCATCTGTGAACCATTGCACAGGTTTTCCTTCTTCCCACAAGGCTCTTTGCAGCCCTTCAGCTGGATGGCTCCTTCAAATCCTCAAGCCTTCAGCTTAAATGGCATCTCCTCTGAGAAGCCTCTTAGGAGAATCCTAAGTAATCCCCTTCTACCAATCAGTCTTCATTACAGTACTGGTTGCATCCTTCCTACCATGTTTCACGATCTAAATTTCTTATCCAGTTGCTGGCTCATTCAATTAAGCTCTGTCTTTCCCACCTGACTGTAGACTCCAGGATAGAAGAAGAAGGAATGTTTTATGCATCTGCAGGTACTCGGTAGGTAACACAGTACATGGTATATGCGCATGCGCAGAGGCAGTGTAGCGAAGCGCCTTGCTAACATGAAGACGACAGAGGTAAAAGTCCTTGCTCCCAAAGACCTTACAAACTTATTGGGGAGGTTTCTGTATTGCTCGGACTTTCACATCCCTGTTCCAAAATACATGACGTCAAAAACTTGAGGGAAAGCAGATGAATTTGGCCACAGTGGAGTGGCATGTCTCACATTCTCACAGCCAGGAAGCATCTAGAATGCCTGTGCTCCAGGATTCTCTTCTCTATGGACTTTTACTCAATCCAGTTCCCGGCCTATGCTGTGGCAATCACCAATATGTAAAGTGTCCTCCCACCTTGGTTAATCCCTTCTTGAAACATCCCCGTAGATACTCAGACATGTATCTTGTTAACCTCAGGCTCTTCTGAGTCCAGTGAAGTGCACAGAGAAAATTAGGCATGTCTAGCCAATACACTTGTCAGCTTGACACCCAAGCACATCTTCTTAAAACCATAGCTCTTCACTCTCAGCCTCTCCCAAAAGGATAATGTCCTTCCTATAATGTTAAAGGCCTTCAGTCTATCCCCAAATGTCTCCATGGTTTAACAATTCCAACATTGTCCATAAATTCAAGGTCAGAATCCCTTGAGATTCAGGGCAAATTCTTAGCTGTGAGATTTTTTTTTTCTCTTAAAAAAATCCAGAAGCAAGTTAAGGATGTTCTTAAACACAATCAGTGAAGAAAACTATTTCCACTTCTTAAAACAGTAATGGGTGCTTAGCAAGGAATGATGGGACCAACGTATGACCAAAACCTAGCAGGGAGAACACTAAATTCTGAAGCTCTGTGTCCAGCATCAAGTGGCGGCTGGCTTGATGTTACTTCCCCTGAGTTTAGGCTCCCCATCCATGCAGCTTCATCATTGCCTACGTAGCCTTTTTCTTTGGTCCAGTTCTTACTTACTGCTTGCTGGTCTGTAAATAAGAACCTCATTTCAAAAGAGACAAACTGTTTCATGATTATTGCCAGCTTGATCCATAGTTGAGCTCCCTTGGACCTAGAATGGAACAGTGTAGGTGCCAGGGAACCTTAGAAGTGAAAGGAAGAAAGGGTGAGGAGAGCCAGGGTCTAGACAGAGGTTAGGTAGTATGATATAACTGTCCATGAAAATGAAAGAACTTCCATGTTCTTAGGCCAGAACTCTTCCAATAGGTTATTGAAGAATTGAGTGGACTGTGTTTGCAGCCCCACCTATACCCCACAGAGAGTACTGAGTAGCTCATGTATTAATATCATACACAGCCATCATAAATGTGTGATGTCTTCCTCTATATATCCACTATTGTCCCTAATTCATTATAGGAATATCCATGTAGGAAGGTAAAATATAACAGCCCTGGAACTTGTGCTTCCTTGCCCCGCCCCCATCCCGTGTGGCCATGCTTAAGGTTAACTATCATGTATGGGATTTGTTCCTGTGTAAAAATAAGATGAGAAGTTTGCGGATGTAATAGATGTAAGAGAGTAGGTCTCAAAGGGATCTTGAAAATACCATCCACTGGGATCTCCTTATCCAGGAGAGGACAAGATTTTCACCTTTATTCTGACACATAATCTTCATGTTCCTTTACCGACTTGACAGAGGAGGAAATCTCCCAAAAGTAGATTGAGCATCTTTTGTGAGGTCACAAGAAATACTGGATCCCAAATCAGGTCTCTCTGACTCCAGAGCACATATGTCTTCCACCACAGCACGGGATTTGCTCTTGCACGGGAACAAGAACTGCTGAGAGAGAGAGAGAGAGAGAGAGAGAGAGAGAGAGAGAGAGAGAGAGAGAGAGAGAGAGAGAGAGAGAGAAGAGTTTGCTGGAAACAAATTAACAGCAGAGCAAGGTCAGCCAGGTTTCTTAATTCCCTTTGTAGCCGCTGATCCTGGGCTGCTTGTAATTAACATCCATTCTGTGTTTGCTCTTTTATGAGTGGTGTGGTAGGAGAGGGTGGTGGCTGTAGGATATAAAAGCCTTATTTCCTGTTCCCAGAAAGCTTGTGATTGCTCTGCCAGTGGTAATCAAGTAACTCAGATGGAAGACCTTCCTTCCTCTCCTGTCTCCATCTTCCACACCCCATGCATTCTCCTTTTGTCAGCTGGGCATGAGGGCCGAGAGGGAAGAGAAAACACTCAGCCAAGTCCCACTTGACAGATGACAACCAGACTGGGTTAGAATGGACAGGGCAATGTTTCAGGAAGGCTCCTGTTGCAGCAATAACCTCATTGGCCACCACTGCTCTGTTCATCACAGGTAGGAAGTGTCTTAGCTGCAGCGCAATGAAGCTATTACCAGAGCCACAGGCAGAACAAAGGAGGTTAAAAAAAAATGGCTGATGGTCTGAGGAGTGTGGGGTGTGCAGAAACCAGACCCAGACTTGGAGCCAACATTTGTTCCACACAATGGCATGGGTCAGACCTAACTCACTCTGTGGGGTTAAAACACAGTGTTCTAGAGGATCAGGTGTCCTGGACCCATAGAGACAAGGGGTCCTATTATAATATTCATAATGGCTAGCTGTTGGGCCTTAGTCTAGAGTTTCTCTTCTGTGAATGTCCTCTTCTATAAATGGTGAAGAAACATTCATCTGTAGAGTACATAAATGAACATTTGCCAAGCACCAAGCCTTGATTGAGCTTTCACTTAATTGCAACAGAGATAATGATGATGATGGTGATGAAGACTGATCACAGCCTGCCATTCCTTCTGGGTATCTAGGGAAAATGGAGTATCTTTGACTCCCACCGATACTTTAGGTTATGACAGTCGAGAGATGGGTGGTTAGGGAGAGAAAAATAACTCATTAATATTTAGCTCCTATCCTGTGGCATCTATTACAATAGGCTAATTTGCATGGATTTCTTTTCATTTATTGCTCACAAGAAGCCTTTGATAAGAGATTTATTCATATCTTATGAATAAAAAAATTGGAGGTCAGAGAGGTTAAGTTGCTTGCTCAAAGCCACATGGAGATTAATTTACAGAGCCAAGGTTTAACCTCAAGGCTAAAGGCTATCTCTGTTATGGACTGGGTGTCTCATGAAGGGATGTGGAATGTGATTCCATGGTTTCTCAACTGTGAGATTTATTTTCTACTGAAACATGACAAAATAAACCCTGCCCCAAAACAATCCAAGCAAAGGAGACATGAACAAAAACTCAAACAATTGTGCCTGAACCTGCTTTGACGTCCACATTCATTTCTTCATTTATTTTGTTATTATTCACAGATTTTCATTAGTGTTCATTGAACCAGACTCTACTTTTGGCCTTAGGAGTAGAAAGAAGAAAGAGTCTGGTGAAATTAATGACAACTAGCAGTGCTGTGTGTATGTGTGATATGCCCTTTGATAAATGTAAGTCATAGGTTGTATGTGGATAAATTCATCAGTGTCCAGCTGGGAGAGAAAAGTCATTCCCAAATTTTTAACAAAGAGAATTCAATCAAAAGAATGATTAGTTCAGAATAATGAATTGTTCACTAGATAATGTAAAGGATAGGGAGGAGATGAGTTATTACAGATGCAGGCACCACAAAGGCAGCTGGTATCTGTAGAACTGAGAGAAGAAAATGAAGATGTCAGAATTAGTAAGAAGCTTAGAAGAGAGATTCTGCAGAGCACAATCTAAGGAGGAGGGGGCTCTTTCCTAATGGGTCATTTGTCCTGAACATGAAAGAGGGAGCCTGTGAGAATTTCAGAGAAGGGACCACCAGTCACATAGTGCTAGTATTTCTGAAGGAATACAAGATATGTGATAGGGAATGTGTAGAAACCTGACTGAACTAGGCACCATTGGTTAGTGGAGCTGCAAGATGGGTGACGCTGGCAGAAAGATGAAGCACATAGTGTGCTCAGGAAGCAAACTAGACAATGCAAATCTCTTCTTCCTTGCCATCCTCTCCAATTTCTCCTATCGGCCAAGCCCTATGGAAACACCGGCTGCAAAGCCTCAGAGATGTGATTCTCAGGGTGAAATCATAAGGCAGTCTATAGCAGAGTAGGGTCCTGACACATGTAATATCTGACCATTTATTTCTGGGTTACTTTGCTTAATGTGGTAGTCTCCAGTTTAATACAATGACAGGATTTTATTCTTAATGGCTGAATTAAATTGCATTGTGTATAAATGGTACATAATATTTGTTCATCTATCTATAAGATATTATTCTGTAACTTGGCTGGTGTAGGCAGTGCTTGCACTGAGCCTAGGTGCACATGTATCTCTATGCTGATTTTGATTCTTTAGGTATATGCCCAGGAGTAGTTTAGCTGGATTGAATTAGCTGGATCAACCAGAAGTACTCGTTTGAGGATTCTTTCTCTGTGTGTTTCTGTCTTTGTCTCTCTCTGTCTCTGTCTCTGTTTCCCTCTCCCTCTCTGTTCCCCCTCCCCGGGTGTGTGTGTGTGTGTGTGTGTGTGTGTGTGTGTGTGTGTATTTAAATCCTCTTCAGTTTTTATTCTTGATTATTTTCTTGAAGACAACCATTCATTATGACAGAGGTGAAATGAAATCCCAATGTAATTTTTACATGCATTTTCCTGATGGCTAAAAGTGTTGAACTGTTCATTCATTCATTGGCTATTTATACTCCTTTTAGTAAGTGTTTATTTAGGTCATAACTAGATTATCCATTTTATTGAATTGTTAAGTTCTTTATATATTATGAACGTTAATATCTGTTCAGTGAATAGCTAGCAAAGATTTTCTTCCATTCTCTAGGCCTTCTTTTTACTCTCTCCCTTGTTTTCTTTGATGTACAGAAGTATTTTATTTGATGCAAATCATTCTCAGTCCTTACCATTATTTTCTAAGCTATGGGAGTCTCATTCAAAACGAGAACTTGGATCTTGAGTGACTACAGGGAATGTACCTGGTAATCAAGGCATTCTTTCCAGAAGAGGGTCAGAGGTAAAGTGTATAAGAAGGACTAAGTCAGAGAAGCACAAACTGATGTTGTTGAGAGAAAATATAGAAAGAGAAACGGGGGTCCAGCACCCCTCCTCTCAGACACACTATGAACTACTAATGTACAAAAGTATTTTCATAAAGGTACAGGAATTCGGGTCAGAAATTATAGTAGCCAGGATTCACTGACATGGGAGTGAAGGACAGTTTCCCATGATGTATATTATGTCTTCTCAAGTACAGGCAGCATATTACAGAAGTTTTCCACACAGGGAAAGCAGAGTGAATGAACAACCTTGTTTTTCATGGATCCCAACTCCTAGACAAACGCATTGTACCCAGTCTGCAAGACTGCTCTCCCACACACCAGGCCTGCTCACACAACATCCTAGGCTTACCCAAGTGGCCTCATAATCCAGGTGTTTTCCTGTAAGAAGTCTAGCAGCATCCCTCTCATGGATCCCATAATACTACCTAGAAGAGCTGGAAAGGCTAATTGATACAGGACTTAACTTACTGAGACAGAGCTGTAGAGACTGGAAGAGGTGCCTGCCTGCTCATCAAAATGCAGACACCCACACTAGAGCCTGAGGGGCATGAGCAATCAGGCAGACAGACTACCACCCAATGAACAAAGGAGGCACAGTGACTCACCAAATCCAGGATGCTGTAGATCTGCACGCTGCCTGACAAGAGATCAGAACACCCCCCCAAAAAACCTGGGAGCTATGAAGGGAAAACAGATAGTCCAGAAGACTTAGGGATGGTAGCTAACTAAACAAGTGAACAGGGTCTTTGTGGGAGAGTCAGATAGGCAGAGAAAGGGATGGGTTACCTTTACAAAAGAAAAAATAATAGTAACTCTGGGGTCTCCTACAGGAAGATCTCAGAGGTCAGACCTGCCTCAGCTACCGGGTTAGCACAAGGTAAGTTTTGGGAACCTAATGAGATCCTGTCTCAAAATAGAAGGTAAGAAGCGTGCTGAGGTGTCTTTTCAGCAGTTGCCTGCTGTGTACAAGGCCCTGGTTTTGCTCCTCCATATATACAAATGAATGAATAAATGAATAGTTAAATAAAATGACAAAAACTCCCTTAATCCAGACAGTGAAACAAGCATACAGAGCAGGGAATCCAGGGGCACCCTGAAAAGTTGCAGCCAGAGAAGAATGCTTTACACAGATGCGTTAGACTCAACGATTCAAAGAGCCAGAGACAAAGAGAGTTCTGGAGGCGTTGAGAGAAAAGCAATTTATCAGAATATATGTGGCGACATGGTCTGCATGTGATGTGTTTCTTCATGAGCTCCTGCACTGCATTTGCTGCACATGTGGTCTCTGCATGTTGATGCTGTTTCGGGAAGTATTGGGATCTTTTAGCCATGGGGCTTCATTGGAGGAAGTGGGTCACTAGGGAGCAGGCCTCAAGGTTCTGTAACCCAGCCCAGATTCCTGTCCTCTCTACTTCTTGATAGTTAAGCATTTTAGCAGTAAGTTAGTAAGTTAAAAAATCATGGAGAGAGAGAGAGAGAGAGAGAGAGAGAACACACACCACAAAACCCAAAACTCCAAAAAACTAAAAACCAAAAATGCTATCCTTCCTTATATTTGTTTCTTGTTGAATATTTGCTCTAAGCAACAATAAAATCAACTAATCCAACCTCAGTATTGCTAGCAGTTGATCTTTCTGGAAACCTATAGGCCAGGAGAGACTGGGATGGTATTTTCAAAATGTGGAAAGAAATACAAATTTCAAAGCATGATTACTATGCCCAGAAGAGCTATGCTTCACTGAAATGGAAGAGGAACTAAGACTTTCATGGACAAGTGAGTGCTGTAGGTGTTCACCACTGAGCCTACTTGGCCAGAAACGCTAGTGGGTCATGTTCTTCACTGCAGAATGAAAGAGTTCTAATTAACATTAAAGTTAAAGTGCATAGTAAAGACAGTATTGTAGTCAGCTTCAGAGCATTCGAGTACTGTAAAGTAGCACATAGATCACTTTTATCACTAATGTGTGTTAAAAAGAGAAAGATATTACAAATAACTATACTTACAACAAATTGTAATTGGATATATAATATATATAAAAGCATAAGTTGTGACATTAATAATATGAAATATGAGAGGAGGAATCATTACAATGTAGCATGTTGTACTAGTGGTCAGAGTTATTTGAAGTAAGCTTGTAAGATTGTGTGTGTGCATGAAATTACATGTAGAGAGGCCAAAAGTTAATGTCAGTATTGTTTCTTGGTTGCTGTCTGCCTTGATATGACACATGGTCTGTCACTGGCATGGGACTGACCAAGATGCCTAGACAAGCTGGCCAGTGTGCTCCAGAGATCTGCTTCCTTCCATCTTCCCAATGCTGAGATTACAAGTGTATACCAACATAATCATCCTTTAATGTGCAGTCTGAAGATGGAACTCAGTTCCTCACACTTGTGTGGCAAGGAGTGTACTGTTCGAGCTGGCTTTGATCCTTTTCCATGACGTTTTGTGTAAATCTCTGATAACCTGCAGTAAAGGCACATAGGACAGAGACCAGAGTCTAGCATACTACTGCAGTGTCAATCCAATCCAAGAGTGACAGCAAGTGAGAAAGATAGGAACTAGAAAACAATCACAAAGCAATTATTATATGTCAACAGTAGTCAGGCATCGCCACTCATGCCTCTAATTCCCATATTTGAAAGATAGAAGCAGGAAGATTGTCACAAATTTGAAGCCAGCCTGAAGTATAAATTTGGCACCAGGCCACCCTACATAATAAACATTGGCTCAAAACAAACAACAAAAAAACAAACTTTAAACCCTTACTTAATAACTACTTAAAATGTAAATATATTAACTCTTCTAAACAAGAGACATAGTGACTTAATGGATAGAGAGCCTTCAGGGGAAAAAGCCCTGTGACTGTAAGGGACTCTAGATTTCAGGACATATTGGCTGACAATGAAAGGATGGAAAGAGATCTCTGTCCATGGTAAACAGAAAGAGCCACTGCGGCTATATGTCTGTTCCACAGAAGAGGATTTTAAACTCACTCTTTTCTAATTATTCCTTTCTTTTGGCCATGTGAGTGTTGTACCTGAATGTATGTCTATGCACTGTGTGCTGTGACCTTGAAGAACAGAATAGTACATTGTATCTCCTTTCTCTGCTGGAACTGGAATTACAGATGGTTCTGAGCCACCATGCGCGTGCTTGAGATCAAACCCAAGTCCTCTGGAGGAAGAGAGCCAATGCATTTACCACCGAGCCATTGCTCCAGCCCTACACAGAACAGGATTTAAGTTGGAAGCTGACAGAAGAGACAAAGGAAGTCATTATATGATTCTGAAAGTGTCAACTAGCCAACAAATACACTAATGACTTAAGTCATGCGGTTAACAGCAGAACCCTTAAGTACACAAAGCAAGAAGAACCGGAACTGCAAGGAGAAATGGACAAGAAAGAAACAATAGTAGGAACTTTAGTACCCTACTCTCAAGAAAGGACAGATCTTCCAGACAGAAAATCAATAACAAAACAATCAACTTGAACTGTACTACAGACCAAATGGACCAGGCCGATGGGAACAGAACATTCCATCCACACATCCATTTCAAGAGCATACAGGGCATTCTCTGGGATAGATCAAATCAGGCCACAAGCCCAAGAAGACATCTTACCTATCATTTTATCTATACAGTTATGAAACTGAAGGTCAGTAACACAAGGGCCATTCTCATGTATGTAGAAATCAAACAATGTGTTTGGAATAATCAGTTAAAAGAGTCAAAGGAGAAGGCAGAGAAAGACCAAGAGAGAAGTGAGGATGAAAGCCAGGTACAGCAACACTCATGAGAGGCAGAGATGATAAGGCAACCTCACAAAGGAAGCCTGCAGTAGTCAATGGTAAGGAGAGAGAAGGGTTACAGACTTTATCCTCAAGAAATTCAAGAAAGAAACAAGATTCAAAGAAAAAGAAAACGATAAAAGTCAGAGTGAATATAGATGAAATAAACTGGCAAGACAGGGAGAGATCAGTTAACACAACCAAATATGCACACACACACACACACACACACACACACACACTCTTTTTGTAAGTATGTGTGTGTGTATATGTGTGTGTGTGTGTGTGTGTGTGGTGTGTGGTGTGCAAGTGTATTCCCTGAGTGTGTATGAGGCATGTCCAAATGTTCCTATGGAAGCAAAAGGACAACCTCAGGTCTGGTTCTTCAGGAGGTGTCTATACTGATTTTGAGAATCCCTCACTGGGAGCTGGGGCTCAATAAATAAGCTAAACTTGCTGACCAGGAATCCTCAGATGACTCTATCTTTATATTCCCAGTAGGGGGCTGGGAGAATCTGGGATTAGAAGCATACACCATCACTCCCTGACTTTCACATGTGAGTTGGGGGGACTGAACTCATCCTCTCATGCGGGCATAGTTCTCAGATCCTCAGTAGCTCTTTGCTAACTGACCTCTCTCCTCAGTCCAAGTTTGGATTCTGAAAGAGAGAACTGACAAACTTCTAGTTAGACTAAGAAACAAAGAGAAACTCGAGTGAAGATCAGAAATGGGTGCTGAGCCCTTCAGATACTCCTGGAAAGCAAGCTGTCTTCGTTGGGGTTTTACTGCTGTGAAGAGACAGTGTGACCGTGGGAATCCTTAGAAAGGAAAACATTTAATCGGGGCTGGCTTACAGTTCCAGAGGTTTAATCCATCATCAGCATGGTAGGATGCGGGGCACTCATGGTGCTTGAGAAATAGCTGAGAGTTCTACATCTGCGTCCACAGGCAATAGGAAGAGACAGTGAGCCACTAGGCCTGGCTTAAGCTTCTAAAATCTTCAGAGGCTTCCCCACCAGTGATACTGTTTCTATAACGAGGTCACATCCTCAATAATGCCACTCCTTATAAGTCCATGGGGACAATTTTTATTCATACTACATTCCACTTCCTGGCCCTTAAATGCCCGTAGCCATATCATAATACAAAATGCATTTAGTTCAACTTCAGAAGTTCCCCATAGTCTGTCAAGGTGTCAACAGTATTTAAAATTCTAAAGTTCTACGTTTCTGATACTCAAAACAATCTCTTAACTATAACACCCTGTGAAGGCAATATGACAAAAGCAACAGAAGTTGGATAAGATACAAGCAAATGATGGCAGATATTTTGTTTCTGGGTTGGAAGAATTTATTTGTTAAAATGCCCATGTTTCACAGAGTAACTTGTAGATTCCACACTATCTATATATTTTTTTAAAAAATCCAGCTGCAGGGGGCCCGGCGTCTTCTTCTGGCCTCTGCAGGCACAAGCATGCACACACACACACACACACACACACACACACAAAGAAATTGTCATCTCAGAGTGCAATTTCTACTCCATGCCTCAGTATGTCAACAGGCAAGATGAAGATTCAAACTAAATGCCCATCATTTTTTTCTTTCTATAAATGGCCAAAAAGAAAAAAAACGTGAACCTCTCTCCCACATAGTATTAATATTCAGCCTTAAAATGAATATTTGTGGCAATGTGTATGATATTGGAGGACATTACACTAAGTAAAATAAGCCAGCCATGGAAAGACAAATAGTGCATGATCTCATTTATATGTGGATTGGAGGGGGAAGATAAGTGACCTTGTAGAAACGGAGTAGAATGACTGTTGCCTGGGGCTACAAAGGAGAAAGGGGCACATAACTGGCAAGGGGACCAAGTGTTTTGTGTAGGATGGATAAATGCTTGTGACCTAAGGTATAGTAATGTGACTCTCATGGACAAAGCTTTGCTGTATCCTTTAAATCTGGACCTTAAGTGTTCGGCCCTGAAAATGCACTTTGTAAGGTGTGAGAGGTGGTGGGTATCAGGCAGCTGGTCTGTGGTAGCCAGTTCACGGTTGGCTTTCATAAGGAACATGAAACTGTGCAGTCCAGATATAGATCATTCTTCTCTCTTTAATATTTCCCCATTAAATATGGAAAAATAAAATTTTAAATGATCAGAGACAGACAGAGAGAGGCATTGTTTGCTACATCCTGCGCCAAGGCACAGAGGAGATTGGGAAGGAAATGGGGTGGGAAAGACAGGCAGGGACAGGCAGAGGGTGAGGACACTGGAATTAGACTGAGTGGTGAGGATGGGAAATGGCTCTAGTTCACGTATTGTCCCACTGCTATGCTCTTTCCTGTCAGTGGATAGAACATTATGGCCTTCATTTTATAAACAAGGTGATTGATCTCAGGAAGATGAGAACTTCTGCCCGACTACAGAGCCCCAGCAGGGGCCATCAGCACTGGCTGTGAGGAATCTGTGGGGTTTGGCCCTGTGAAGGTAGGTCCTGAGGACACAGGTCTATTAAGCAGGGTAGTTATGAAGGGTGTGGGATGCTCTTGTGCATCTTAGGAGAATGTTTATCAATCCAGCACTACAAAGATTCTCAATGAAGAGGCTGAATAAATCACACATATAGATCATGTTCTCAAGGGTACAATGCTTGAAATTCTATCAGGAGAAATCCATTTCTCCTGTGTGTTGTCCCAATCCTTTGGGACTCTTGGATCAAATGCTCTGATGTTTGCAGCAATATAACTTTCCAAGCTGAGGAAGCATAAGCTTCCCAACCCCCAAAATCTGAGAGTGTATAGAACCAGGCACTGGCTTGACCCCAGATCGCAACCCCCCAGATGCCACTTCATCTAGAGGGGCAGAGACTGACTTCTCACCTTGTGAAGGAGTTGGCGAAATCCAGTCTAGCCTCAACCCCGTGCTTGTTATAGCTAATTTTACATTTTGCTGTCACTTGTTATTAGGCGAGAAAAACACACAGACTCGCTAGCAAACCCTCATTTAAGGGGAAGTAAAATACACATCGGCTCCGGCATGCTCAGAGAATGAAGCAATTACCGAGTAGATATTGCTGAGTGCGCCTTGCAACTTCACAACCTGACGCAGCCAGTAGTCAGAAAGATCCTCTGGTCTCACAGCATGGTGTGACTTCTGATGTTTTTCTCTGGCCACATCCGAGTGACACCATGCCGTGTTCTTCAGGGGTGACAAATGAAACGATATTTGCCAGCTCCCATGGTGAATCCTGGGTGATTCACTGTTACCCAGATCATCTTATAATTTGGCCAACTTATCCACAGGTCCTGACTGGCTGCTGACACCTATCGAGCAATTTACAAGTAACAGGGGCAGCACTGGGTCCCTGGGACAGAGTCCTGATGTGGGAATATCAGCTGGCCCTGTAATAGACTGGAGCTGCCCTGCATTTGACGAACCATTTGCTGAGAAAAAGAGAGCTGACTTCAAAGCTACTTAATGTGATAGATGTCTTAAGTAGAAGGCACTGTGTTGGGCTCTAGAGATAAACAGGGAAATAAGGCAGACAAATGCAAAGGGAGTGGGGTAGGGTGGGGGAGCACAAACCCCCATCCACACTGAAAAAAGCCCATCCTGAGTACCTTATTAGACTCCGTTATTTTCAGAAGAGGAAACTAAAATAAACATAGGCAACAAGGGCAGAACAGGAAGTAGGCTGCAGTACCATTGCCTCATTCCCTCCTGCTTCCGGTCTACGACACCAGCTCATCCAATCACTACCCATCTCAGCTGATAGAGGCAGGGCTCTCAAGCTAAATGACTTGCCAAAGAGCCACATCTCTTAAGCAACTGGAATTTGAACTTGGAGCCTCCTTGACTATGTCTTAGTGATGCTAAAGAGAACTCAGATACTTAGAAGAAGAAGAAAAGGGTAATTTCTTTCTAGAGAAATGGTAAAAGAAACATTACTACGAAGGGAAAGGCCTATCTTCTACTACAGGAATGACCCCTAGGCTCCAATGACCTACTGTCCCTTTGCTTGATTCTTCATCTTCCTGCATTGCCATCCTGAGATGCTGGAAGCTCAGAGGCTGGGTAGTCCCACAGTGGCCATCATCAGGCTGAAGAACCAAGGAAACCAGTAGTTTCTAAGTCCAAGAAACTAAAAGCCTCAGAGCAGGAGAGATTTAATGATGCAACCAGAGAGGCTTTCCTTGCCCTTGATGAGGAAAGTCCATGTTCAAAAGCTGGAATTATGTGGGTTCCGACATCCACAGGCAACCACACCAGGTACTCTACCACCCTATGAAGTGCTCTTGTGACTCTTCCCCTTAGTAAATTCTATAGACCTACCTCCTGGACAACTTGTCTTAAATACCAAATAAGGAACACAAGTTCATTTGCTTTGAACAAAAAGTTCTGTGCAGTAAAGAAAATCCAATCTCATGTCCAAATTGCTCCTAATAAGCCCACAATTGGCAGTCCTGGTGATGACCCTCTCAAGCTGTAATTGTGTGAAAAATGGATGCCTTCCCACAACTAAGATGAAAGACCAAATCTTCTCCCACTAGGTAGTGGTTAATAATCTCATTAAGTTATTAATGAAGTTAGCAGAGCTCTCTGCCTTGGTTGGCAAGGAACAGCAGATAAGTCTGTTTTGTGGAACTCTTTTGGAAGCTGAGAGTTCATTACATTTGGATTATTCTTCCTTGCCAGATTATAGCTCCCCTGGAGGCTGGACTCTGTAAGACACTAATGGAGTGGTGGATCACATGGAGGTCAGTTAAGAGAGAGAGAAAAAAAAGGGGGGAGAGAGAGAGGGAGAGAGAGAGAGAGAGAGAGAGAGAGAGAGAGAGAGAGAGGGAGGGAGAGAGAGAGAGAGAGAGAGAGAGAGAGAGAGAGAGAGAGAGAGAGAGAGAGAGAGAATGTGTGCTGGAGGCTATGTGGACTGGAAGAGTTGGAGCAAATGGTTCATTGAAAGGCATATGTTAGGAACCTCCCATGGAGATTCAGAGCCCTAGGAATGTGTCCTAGCTGTCCCCAGCTGGGTGGCTGGCACAAGTTCACTGCCTTCTCTAGTATATTTTCCTTATCAGATGCAGAGAAGGGTTTGTTTCAGCTGACTCTCAGAGCTGTTTTCTATCTTTACTGTTCTAACCTTCATGGTGGCTATTCAATTCAGAGGGAATACAACATCTTGTCTCACACAGGTCAGCATCAATCTTCATACCAATCCACTCATAAAAGCATAATCTAATGTTTTCATTATACTGGTGAACCCTCACAAATGACATCACAGATCACCCATGTAGCTTAGAAGCTGTTTGACTTGAATTCTAGAATAGTCTATGTTCCCAAATCTGCTATTCTTCATTCTCTTATTTTTTTTAACATCATGACCTAGAAATTTGGGGTTAAGATGGGAGGCAGTGTTTCCTTTTGTTTTTGAATTAATGTCTTTGAATTAGTAAGTATATGCTATCATTCATGATTAGTTCATTTGGAAAATTACTATGTGTGTTTAATGCTTTGGGAAAGATGTGGAGTTCTAGTTGCTTCCTCTCACAGTGCTCTAGGCAGAATCAGTTTACTCCCTCCTTGGCATCCCCTTCACACTTCTCATCCAGATCTCCCCAGACTGCATTCTGGTTGGGCTTTCTAAGTGTCTGTCCCCTCCAACAAACCCCAAGCCTTCCAAGGCAGGAGCTACATCCTATTTCCCACAGCTTTCCCTTTCTCACTGTGCCTCATCCATAAATGTTTGTCCACCTAAACGTTGAGTTGTGTTCCTTATGGGAAAAGGAAGAAGGCAGTGGGTTCAAATTTATTTGCAGAGCCTGTCTTTTGGAGGACTTTTCCCCTGCTGAAGGTAATTGAGCGGATGCTTTATTTGTCTCCTCTCCTTAGTCTGTTTTCCAAGTCTACTGGATAAGGTCAGAGGTCTATTCTGTAGGCAGTCTCAAATGCCCAATATACATTAAAAAACAAAATAAAAATAGAAAAGCTAGTGTTTGCTGAGTAAGCATTCAAATACAGAAGCCTGTGGCGGCCGTTATCATTCAAACCACCACAGCCTGCTGTGCACCAGACATTAAAGTCCCTTCCCTCTACATTCATTAACCTTTTGTTGCTTTGACAAAACATGTGAGAAGAAAAGATTTATTTTGGTTCATGGTTTCAGAGACTTCATCCTGAAGACCACTGTGTTTATTGCTTTGGGCCTGAGGTGAGACAGATATTTTGTTGAACAGAAGAGCCTATTTACCTCAAGGTGGCCTGTAAATACGAAGGGACACAGAGAAAGTGAACCATGAAAGACACCCCCTACCCTTCCTCCACATCCTAATAGCTTATTCAAGATGAATTCATGATTTAGTCATCTACTAATAATATCACCATCCTGAGACTATGCTTTTAACACATGAACTGTTTAGGGGTGCATGTATCCACATGGTAACACTCTTCTTCTCACTATTCCTCTTCCTCCTTCTCTTTTTACCCTCAGTTATTTTTTTCTAACATTAATATCTTTGCAATATGTTCTTTAATAGATCAGCCCCATACTTTATGAACAAGAAAGGGAAGTTTATGCTGAGAAGTAAAAGTGTTTAACTGGACATGAGATGTATCTACCTATTGTGTTACTTTTCCTGGGGAAACATAAATATTTATTTACTCCAGATATGGCATAGATGACAAACCCAAGAAAAGATTTCATGTAAGTCTAACCTAGTGAACAAATCAGTTTGCTGGGGTTATTTATAGAAGTATAGATAAGAGGTTCTAGGACCTTGGATGAGTCAAGAGTAGAAGTATCACCAAAAGTTCAGTCTACCCTGAGGGATAACACATGAAAGCTCTATTCTTTGAACTCCCTGCATGATCTTCAGGTAGTTCAACTGGTCAGCAAGCCTCTTCAACCAGTGGCTATTTGCTGATTTTAGAGAGCAGTCTTGTGAAGTTCCTGGGTTTGGGGGAACTTTCTGAACCTTGTGAGTTGTATTTATTTTCTGACTCTTAAAGAGACTCTCTCCTTCATTTTTTCAATTTAATGAGAAATCTTTGTATAACATAGTGTTAACAAGGTTTGGGCCAAGTCTTCTGGCTTTAGTGCTGGAAAAGCTACTCTGTTCTTGTGAGCTGTGATCTCATTTCTTGCACTATTTTCCATAGCTCCACCAAAGCAAGACAAATCCTTCAGTTTAGCAAGCACCTGTGTGTCACTCCTACCCTATGTATTGCTTTCTCCACTGAGCTTACAGATCAAACATACTTGTGTGTCTAACTTTTGCTTCACATCCCTTCAGGCAGCCTTATTCTTTCCTGAAATCTCAGGGATCTCATTACTCTTGACTGTTCCTGCTGCTGATATCATCATGGCTCTCTTAGCAAAGGAAAACCTTCAAGATAACTCAGCATGGGTTCTCTTTAATGTTGGGTTTCCCATAAGCAGTGCCCAAGGTATATTCCTTGCATTTATCAAGAAGCCATGGTAGGAAATTTTTTAAAAAAAATAGGAGTGGCTAAGACAGATAATCCAGGTAAAGGAGCAATTCAGACAAAGGTCTGGCTCAGCTTCAGGGACAGGAAAGTTGGGAAGTATATATCACAGCTCAGAAAGTAGATAGATGGGTTTCCCCTGACAGAAGACTTGGTTCCCAGATCCTAGGATCTCTCTCGGGAGAATGGCAGAGTGAATGCCATTGCCTAGTGGGCCATTGGAAGAATCAGAACAAAATCCACAAGGGCTGAAAAGGGGGCAAAGAGAAATGACAATAAATAACAGAAGCAAGATGAGGTGGAAGATCAACTGCACCAGCCTTTGTGCTCCAAAAATCTGCTCATTCCTTTGCCTCAGTTTCTCCATTTGAAAACTTGGATTGTTCCTACATTGTGATGAAATGTAGGATTTGTAAACAGTAAGCACCCATTAAGAGTTAGCTGCTTGCTTTGGAAGAGGCTTGCCTTTTAGGCATGCATGCACATATCATACACACATTCCATACCACTCCATGTCTGCCCACATCTGCCCACATCTGCCCACGTCTGCCATACTATCTTGTCTGATATGATACCGTGGCAGTTTGTAAACCTGTTTGGTTCTCTCTTCCTCATGCTTGTTTTGCACATGGTCCTTCTCTCCCCATTTCCTTCTTGCCTAAATCATGCTTAGCATCCTTAAGTCTTTGTTCAGATATCACTTCCTCAAGGGCTTGCCTGTCTCAACATCATGGTAGCAACTTCCTTATAAATGATGGACTGCCACTGGATTTGATTATCTCTTTGTCTTCTTGAGTACTTGATTATTATTTATTTTCAAAAACTGTTTGTTTTGAAACAAAGAAAAAATTTCCTCTGCATTAGAGCAGATTGGCATTTTGACTTTAAGATCTCTGGAGTCTGTGAATATGGTCAGTGAAATCTGATGGACACAGGCATTAGTGGACACCAGTGCCTACACCTACCAGTGGTCAAGCAGAATTGGTTGTTTTTGGTGTGTCCATTCAGTAGGTGCTCAAACACCATCCAAATGGCTAGTTAGTGGGCTGCTAGGTTAAGAGTGATGGTGTGGGTGGAGAGATGACTCAGCAATTAAGGGTACTTGCTGTTCTTCTCGAGGTCCTGAGTTGGTTGCCAACACCCATGTTAGGTGGCTTACAATCTTCTGTAGCTCCACATTCAGGGCATCTAACACTTTTAGCCTATGTGGGCACCTGCATTTATGAGCATATCCTCATATACAGACACACATACACCTACACATAATTATAGATAATATAAATAAAACCTTTTTAAAGAGGGTAATGGAAGATTTCCAAGCCTCTGATGCATCTGTAAGGTAGGTTGAAAATCCATCTGGGTTACAGATTTATTAAACACTAACTAGAAGGGTTGGACATGGTGGCGTGCCATGCCATCTTAGCACCTGGTAGTCCAACATGGATCCTCTAAGGAAGCAGATGGGAGAAGGCTATAGGGGCAAACAGAGGGTGCAGGTGGCACCTGCCATCAGTAGTTATGCCATAAGAAATGAGATGCATAAGAGCCCTGAGAAGCTAAAGCAAAGCCCAAGGTGATGTACCTAAAGGCCTTGGTTTGACCTGAGGAGCAAAAGCAGAGCAAACTGGAGTCAGTGCTCAGCAGCAGAGCCTGGAATCCTGTCTGACTCATTTTGTCCCTGATACTGGTATAAGTGTCTTTGCTGCCTCATGGGTATATGACCTGCAGCCAACATGCTATACCACTGGTTTTCCACAGTAAACTATTTAATCCATGTAAGGTTCTCAGAATGATGACCTACAAAGTAACAACCTGGGCAGCACTGTGACAATGAGTGTTCTGTCAATGATGTAGGTGCACATGAGAATGCGGAAGCCATTCGGGATAGACACATAAACATGCCTTCTGGGTCTCTGGTCCTGTATTCTCATGTTTAGCATGCTACTCCACAAATTCTCTATGCTGGCATATCTATAGAGCATGGCTAGCCTCTCTCAGAAACCCAGGTCTCTAAACTACTTAATCTGCCAAGCTCACATTCTCATTTGTATAAAATAGGATTAAGACTCACCTGGGGAGATTCCTCTGGGGGTTAACTTCAATCTGTAGAATGTCTGTTGTAGATAGGCCTGGTGTGAAACCCAGTGACCTACTCCCTGGAAGCATCTGGGCACTTTAGGGAACAGCAGGCATTCAGAGTCCTTCCCAGAGCAGTGGCATGGATTTCAGGAAGACTTGATATTGTGGACAACAAATCTGTGGAACTCATAAGCCTGAAATCTGGCAGGGGTAAATCTAAATAGGCCTGGGAGGACTGGGAGAAATTTGTGGAGGCTGGATCCTTGGTGCATTACAGCCAACTTTCCAAGAAAATGTGCATCAAAGAAGCAGCCATGCTGAGGGATCCATGAAGAAAGAAATCAGAAGGTGTTCATTTCTGTGGCTAGATGTCTTGGAGGGTGGGGGGGAGGGGTCATGTTTACTCTGTTCCTCCTGCATTGAGATTTTCTCATTGGAGATTTGGCGGGATACTTGAGCCAATGTTCAGAGCCTGTCAAATACTAGGCATGGAAGACAAAATTATATGTCTTCATGGGGCTCTCAGTCCCAAGGGGAAGGTACGTGTGACATGAGAGTCAATACACCAGGATCAAATGCGGGCACACTTACATGCATGTACATGCATGTTCAGTTCTTATCTTTTGAATCTTAGCGTAGGAATCATCTCAGTGTTCTCCCCCCGCCATGGTGTTCTTGCTCAAGTCCTCACAATTCTGCTGCTTATCTCACGGTGAGATGGTGATGCTTTCACCATTTGATACCAGGTTTTATTCTTCTGGTGTCATTCATGTCTAATAAAGTTCTTTATATAGTACCATACGCATATTTAATCGTGGGAAGAATCCTCAGAAGAACCCCCTTATGTTTTGTCTGTACCATGGCCTTCTAATAATAGAAACCCATAGGCTAAACAGTGCTGAGTGTCTGTAGTCGTCCCTGGGATGTTCCAGTGACTCTCAGCTCATCTTGCAAATGAGAACACACTGGTCCCTTTTCTGCTCTGCTAGGCCAGTTTGATGAAGCACCCTTGAGCATCACAGCTTGGCTGCCTCTGACAGACCTTTGCAGCAATTGAGAGAAGCACAATTCATTCCTTATAAGAAGAGAAAGCTTGAGTTGTAGCACCCATATCATCCTAGATTCCTGAGAGGTTGAGGTCTAAGGTTCACAAGTTCAAGGCTAGCTTGAGCAAGTTAGCGAGCTGCTCCCTCAAAACAAAGAGAAAAGAGGACTAAGGATGGAGCTCAGGGGCAGTTACTGCCAAGCATATGTGAGGCTCTGGACTTGATTCCTATTGCTGCCAATGAGGGGGGAGGGGAAGCAGAAAGAAGGGAAAAGGAACAGAGGAGCTAGAAGAGGAGGAGCTGAAAAAACAGGAAAGCAAGTGATGGGGGAGAATAACAGCTGCACGTGCCCATGATCTGGCAAGGTCAGTGTCCATTCACTGTGCAAGGACCACACATTTTCAGTGTTTCTGACCTCAACCAGGAATGAGTGAGGTTTTGTGAAAGGAAGCCAGAGGTGCATGGGTTCTGAGCAAGTGTGTGTGTGTGTGTGTGTGTGTGTGTGTGTCTGTCTGTCTGTCTGTCTGTCTGTCTATCTGTCTGAGTGTCCTTGTCATCAGCAACCAGAATAGGGAAGAAAACAATGAGAATGCCTTTAAAACAGAAGTCCCAAGGAGCCTGGCTATTTGACAATAATGACAAGGTTCAGGTCTGGCCCCCAGTGAGTCATTACCACTCAGGGATACCCACGGAGGAAGAAGTCCCTCATACATTATAGGATGTTTATTTAACATGCTTCCTGGCATCCACTTCACTAGATGCCAATTGCACTCATGAATCCCAGATATCACCATTTAAAATATCTCAGAGGGGCAAGACCATTCAAAACGGAGGGCTATGAAGTCCTGTCCTGACTCCTCAGTCCAAAAAATAGAGGCTACTGGCCAGGGGACACACACCCAGCTTTCTCTTCCCAATGTCTCATGAGAAATTGGCAGCCTGGGTGGATACAGGGATCCTGGATGACTCTCCACAGACCACAATTCCATTTCAGTGGTGGGACCTGGCTCTGTCCAGGTACTTTTGCTGCTGATTCAGGGTCTTTTCCAAAGCCCGAAAGCCCGAAGGCAGTGGGGAATGAAGTCATGTGGCTGGTTGTGGTACCACCTAATGAAACCTTCTCTGGGTAGTTTTGGCAGTTGGGATTCATGATGATTTATTATTCCATTTTTAAAGGCAGTGAAATTTAAAACTCATCCAGAGACTCTGCTCGCCAAGATGTAATTAGGAGAAAATGACAGAGGTAGTAAATATGTAATAATTCTTTCCTTAATGCCTTCTGCTGGTATTCTCCATCCATTTGCACAACCCTGGAAGCTTGTTCTCCAAACTGACTGGTCATGGGAGACCAATTCCCATTGTGCACTTACATGCTGTGTGTGAACAGAATGTTACGCACATGCTCATGTTCAGGAAGTTTACTGGACTAGTAACACAAGCATATATGTGTCCACACACTCACTGCTCTGAAATAGCTCCTTCTGACAGGAGGATTTGTTGATTGACCACTGGTTTGTATACATATTGTTTAGTCAAGTACCATGTCTACTGCCTAACAAAATCTGTCCCAAATGAGGTTTTGGCTTTCATATATCTATATCATCTCTATCTAACTCCATTATCTCTGTCTCTGTCATTGGTATCTATATATAATCTACATCATCTATCTTTATATCCTCTATATCTTCTATATCTGTATCTGTATGCATATATGCAAATAAACATAGTTCATGTGATTTAGGAAGTTGTAATTATTCGCACGCGCGCGCGCGCGCGCGCACACACACACACACACACACACAAGTTCAAAGGGATTGAGTGACTTGCCTGAAATCACAGAGCTATTAAAGTAATAAAACCCACATTCAACCCCAGATCTGGCTGCTTTTTAGTTCTGTATGCAGTCTCCCCTCAAGGCATACTTCCCAAAAGATGCCATCCTGAGCTAGAGCTAAGAAGGTAACCAAGAACTCACCAGTTACCATGACAAACACTAGATCATGCACAGGTAAATGAGATCCAGGACCCTGAAAAGGGAAGTATAGTTCTCTGGCTGCTTAAGGAGGCCTCAAAGAAAAGAAGGAGGCAGAGCCCAGCTCACATACAGTCTCAGCCAAGTGCCCCAGGGTACAAGGCTCAGGGCTGACTTGACTCAATCCTTCTCTTCCAGCAGCTGAGCAAGCTGTCTTTTATTGAGCTGTCTCCTTCAGTCAGAACCAGCAGCACAAGTCACAAGGTGACCCTCAGGTCCATTAAGAAGCCAGGCAACACTGATGTCCCCCAGTAGCTGTCTCCAGCCTCCTTGCCCAGGAAACAGGCCCAGTTAATTGCAGGGTGATCGCCATGTTCTTGCAGAGCATTTAACGTAGCGTGTAATTGCAGGGTAAACACATACAGGGCTATTTCCAGCTCCCAGCCCAAGGCTAGGCTGGGCTGCTAATGACAGCAGAGGAGGGGCCTGCAGTGTTTCAGAAGTGATGGGTCCAGATCCAAACTGGGTCAGCCTCAAGCACCCCTCTTCTGGGTTCTGACTGACCAGATACTTAGGCTTTTAACAGGCTACCTTGTAGTCCCCAATGTTCTAATCTACCATGTCTTCTTTTGGGGCACCACAGACCCTGAAGAATGAAATTGTTAAGATGTCCAGACTTAGAATCAGATAGGCCTGTTTGGTTGTTGTTGTTGTTTGCTTGTTTGTTTGTTTTTTATCAAGATTCTGTTACTTTGTGGCTATGAGACATTGGCTAATTTGTGCACCTCAACAAGCCTCAGATTCCTCATCCATACAATGGGGGCAAAAGCATGTCATAAAGTCTGAGAGTAAATGAGGCAATGCATGGAAATGCTGATCAAGGTGCCTGGTATCCAGACAGATACACAGGAGGTGCTCAATGTCGGCAAGCCCTTCTTGCTGTCCTTTCTCTAATCTTCCAGTCTGTTCTTGCTCTTGCTCGAAGCCTCACAGCTATTAAGTAATAAAACCCATATTTGATTCTAGGCCTGTCTGATGATGACTATAATATACATTTGACTTTAAGGAACTTCCATTCATCCATTTTGAGATTGTGCTGGAAAGATGAAACTGTAACACTTTGAAGCTCAGTAGATCAAGTCATGGGTGTATTGAAGCACAGTAGGCTTGGATCAAGTCATGGGTGCATCAGTTGCTTGCTATTTGCCCATTAAAAGTATGGGATTCAGTGTTCTCAATTGCTGGGTAAGTACATCTACTCATCCACCAGGTTATCTTGAAGGTCAGTTGGGATGGCCATCCTGATGAGTCTTCATGTGTTGTGGCCAGATAAGAATGTTTTCTTGTTCAGGCTTAACTTTTGCACAGGTTGCCTTCCCAGGAATGAGCCTTGCAATGAGACTTTGTTGGGAATAGGTTGGTCGGAATGAATTAAAGCCACATATGCACTGGGAAAAGAGGGAAGTGTGGTCGGCCAGAGGAAGGAACTGAGTGATATGTCATTTCAGTAGACACTCAGCTGGTTGTGTGAAGAAGGTTGGGTATAGAATGAGTCTTCAGGGTTTCCCAAGAAGGGTCCATATCCCCTATGTTTATATTGCTCAGTCACTCCATGGGACTTTTCTCAGGAGGAGACAGACTGTGACATCTCTCTACAGAAGAGAACTTAGCACTATAGGCTGAATACATGGGGCTTTACTTCACCCAAAGAATCTTGGAGGCACCCCAGCAGTGCCACAAACTTTTGCATAGCTCACCAATTTTCCCAACATCCTCATACTTTCTCATGGCCAGGACTATATTTTCCTGGGTCCAGGCATCTGCTTCTTCCTAGTCTGGCTCTTTCTTCTGGCTCCTTATGTAGTTTTGTCTTGTTCTAGTCTCTCCCAGACACAAGAGTATTTACAAACATGGATCCCAGCCAGGAAGCAGGGGTGGAGACCCACGGGGAAGATATGTTTTCTGTTCTTGGCTCAGGTGGGTCTCCATGGGTCCTCGGGCTCTTGTGTTCTGACACAGGAAGCTATTCATGGGGTATGCCTTGCACCTGTGTGTCTGTGGACCTGACCTCTGATGCTTTTTCCAGTGTCCTTGTGTACCCCAGCTCATTTGGTTTCATTATCTTGATTTTCATATTCTCCGACTTGGCTGGAAGCCCACACTCCTTGGTGTTTCTGTTTGAGAATCTTTGATGCTCATACAGACTAGAGCTCACTCAGAATCCCAGGCATACTGAGCAGCTTGGATGGTTACCATGGCTTTATCTTGTAGACAAAGAAAGGGGCTGAACAGAGATAAAGCCTGCTGGTTACCTAGGTCACAGTGTTTCCTGGATATGGATAAGACAAAGGTCTCCAAGTCCCTCAAGGTGGAAGATGTATACGATAACATGGAGGTCTCTAAGTACAAAAAGAGAAGGATCCTGGCTCTTGGAGGTCAAGGTCGGCCCCTGATTAATTTCATAGTCTAATATAAGAATGGTAGCCTCTCTGACCTCCAACTTTCTATTGACCATAATGGGCACACCCTAGCTCTACAGAATAGCTCAGGAGTTGAAGGAACTGGAGAAACTCCTAAGAAGAGTTGGTTTTATGCCTTCTTCTGATACATGGAGCCTTTGTGACCCCTCTCACCCAGAGAAGACAAAGGAGAGCATATCCTGACAGTGGAGTAGGTTTCCTGGGAAAGGACCTGGAGAGGATACTAGGGTCAGTGAAGGCCACCTTGGCTTCGGTGAAACTTGTCTGGACAGAGATGGTAGGCATATGGACCCCAATGGCCTCATTCACTCTCCACCTTTTTCTATCCTGCTCATGGTATGAATGTGGAGGAGACCAATGCACCAGCATTGTCTGCTTGAAACTGTCACCAAGGTGGTTGCTGTCTTCCCTCTTCAATAGGGAACCATAGGACTTAATGGAACTTCAACCTGCCTTAACACACACACACACACACACACACATTCAGTCTCTTCTATTAGAACTTCATCTCCTAGGTCCAGGGCAGAAGTGGTCCAGGTGGCATCTGCACAGAGCTGGCCTAGTATGATGATAAGATTTGCCCTTGGCCTGGCACACTGTGGGTAGACACCAGCACTAGTGGCAAAGTAAGATTTTAATAGGACCTGCTTAGCTGATCCCATGCATACTGTATTGTAGCTTGCTGGAACATTGGACAGGCACAGGTCTAAGAACATCATATGTAAGTGACCAGCATGTAGTAGGTTTCTTGTCCTTGTTTAAAATTTTTGTTTATTTACAGATTCTTTTGCTTTGACCCTGATCTTACTTCAAAGTTGGAGACACAAGTACAGAGACAGAGCAGAACTTCCCAGATGTCTCACAGACAGCAAAAACTAACTGGGTCTTTATTCAGGTACTCTGGCCTTCTGTTCCTGCAGCACTGAGTTACACCTCACAGAATAAGCCCCTTTTTGCCTTTAGGCTCTCTGTTTGATGTGGCTGGTTCTCAAACGCTTTCCTTTGTGTCTCCATGTCTGTCTCTTACTCTGGCTGCTTACTCATCCTGCTGGGACTTTTCTAGGCTCCCTGTGCTTCTCACCATTCATGAAACTCTTCCTTTAACAAGCCATTGCTCACTGTCATGGCACAGTTACATCAGGATGCTCCATACAAGTGCATGCTATACTCTGAGCAGACTTCCAATTCATGCTCATGACCTCCATCTTTCTCTCCATCCCATTAGACCTCTTCATCCTCCTAGACCCGTGGTTTTCAACCTGCTGATTGTGATCCTTGTAAGGGTCAGATGACCCTTTCACTAGCGTTGCCTAAAACCATTAGAAAACACAGATATGACTCATAACAGTAGGAAAATTACAGTTATGATGTAGCAACTAAAACAATTTTATTGCTGGGGGTCACCACAACATGAGAGACTATAAAGGGTCACAGCATTAGGAAGGTTGAGAACCTCTGCCTTAGGCAGTTTCTGTTCTCCTTTCATGCCCTGTGCATAAACATGGCTCCTGTATCTATGCAAAATCTAGGAAGCCCATGTGAAAGAAAACACTTGTTTGACTTTCTGAAATTGGCTAATTCAGTTATACAAGTTATTTCCAGCTGTATATTTTCCTACAAACAACTCAATTTTGTTTTTCTTTATGTCTGAAAAAAAAAAACTTCTTATCCATTTTCTCTATTCATTTCTCCATAGTGGGATACCTAGATTGGTTAAATAACTTGATTACTGTGAGTGGTACTACAGTAAAATCCAATGTCCAAGTATCCCTGTGCTCATGTTAATTTGGTGTTCTGGTAACTATCCAGGAACAGTAAAGCTAGGTCATATGATAGATCTATTTTTAGGCTTTCAATAATCTCTTTACTGACTTCTATAATGGCCAGACCTAATTTATGTGCCCACCATCAGTGGGTAAGGGAGACTTTTTTATCTACCTAAGTGTTTGTTATGGTTTCATTAATGACTGTTGGTCTAGCTGGGGAGAGATGGGACTTCAATGTACTTTTGGTTTGCTGTCTTCTGATTGGTAGTGAGGTTGCCCTTTTTACATGTTTGTTGCCCATTTGTACTTCATTGTTTGCGACTTCTGTGCTCATTTCATGATGCCATTTACTGATTAGATTGTTTGGGTCACTTTGGTATTTAGTTTTTTTAGTTCTCTGTATAGTCTTGATATTAATCCTTTGTCAGATATTCAACTAACAGGGAGGGGAGCCCTCCCATTCAGTCAACAGTTTCAGTTGCTATTCAGACTTACCCTTCACCATGATCTTATGCCTTTAGCAATTCTATCTCTCTTATGTACTTACATCTTCAAAAAGAAATGGATTTTTCTAGATGTTTCAGGGTAAAGACAAAAGGACATAGTTAAGAAGAGTAGTTTCATACTAAACTCCACAAAGTTTGTGACTTCCATTTTTATCTACTAACCAGCAAAGATATCGATCAATACTCACAGGAAAATCCTCCTGAGATGCTTGGATGCACTGAAGAAGAAGCCCAGGCAAACAATGCCTCCAGCAGCTGGATCCATGGCCAACAGAGACTTGCCAAGACCTGAATAGCTGTGGTATCCTCAACTGCCAAATCCAAAGATTTGGACTGGGGTGGGTTTGGGGCTCAGCCACAAAAAATGCATATACCTGCCTGCCCTACCCCAAGAGGAGACAAGTGCAAAGCTTCATTTCCTGACTCATAATGCCAGAATGATGGCCTTGGGTTTCCATGTCATACACAAGCACTGACCTGGCAAGGGCAGGACAATCCGTGAGCCATGTAGGCAGTGTCTCACAGTACGCTGCTGGAACCAAGAAAGTGTACTGACTCAGAATCCCCTTTCCAAGTCTGCTCACCAAAGCACTGGAGTCCAATATGGGACAGGCCTTCTCTTATTTTGCAAGTGTTAGTGTCATGGGATCCTGCTGCAAGAGACCAGGAAGCACAGGTATCATCAAGGAACACCAGAGCTTTCCTCAAATACAGATACTGAATAAGAGGAGAAAGACACTAAAAAAATATAGGTTATACAGATATAGGAGAGGACTGCAAAGGCCCTCTGTTCTAGATTATCTAGTCTAGATGATCACTTAGACTAAAGCTATGGATCTTTCAAAGAGAAATCATGCTCTGAAATGCCTGTGCAACTGAACACACAATCTAGACAAAGTTTGTTTCAAACTCTTTTATGCTTCTTCACACTGGGCACTTGAATTCTTTTCCCTTTTCTGAGCTTCTTCTGAGCCATTTCCCCTCTCCTGAAGAGAGGCTCTTATGATTGGGGAAATAAAGGAAACTCACAAGTCTCAGAAAGTTTCTGAAATTTACAAGATTCATAAAGCCCTGACTCATGGTTATATAAGCCACAATAATTACTAGGGAGAAGCTACTCTCTGACTTTCTTAACTGCTTGAAAATTGTGTAAAGAGGGAGAGTTTTCATGAACTCTGCTTAGCTTGTTAGCTTACCATGCTGTTGTGAGCTTACAATGATGCAGTATCCTTTGAGTCATTCCTGTTCCTATCAGTAACTTCTTAACCATATTCTTGTAAGAAACCCCAGTAAACTCATTAGTTCACTAAGCTAGCTTTGGGTAGCATTATTTCTTTGTTCTGTCATTGGTGATCTCACAGACGTGAATAGACATTCATTCACATCTCCATATGAAAAGTCATATAGCAGAGCTTCAAATTCTATTTTTGTGGGATGGAAACACCATAATCTTCCCACTTTCCAATCACCAGAGCATTGAGGCAATTCAGGGAGGTACAGTGAAAGTCTCCAGAGGAGCAGCAAAATCTATCCAGACATGGATAGGGTTCACCATATAAACATGTACCCTGCAGCCCTATTTGGGAGCAGAACCCTGGTTCCATCACATTATCTAATGCTTTTCAGTGGTCACTCTACGTTAACTGGCTTAGGCAAAGCAGTCCACAGGAAATGTCCCTGATGACTTTAACACCCCTTCTCTTTCCTTGAAGTGTGGACCATCTCTCTGGGTTAAGTGTTCTTCACATCACTGTTTTATGGGTGGGGAATGGAGACAGTGAGCCCAAACACAGCTGTGTGTCATTTGTATCGAAATACCAGGGGCCAGCTGCTGGGTTTGTGATGACATTCCAACAAGCCTTGTTGACATTCCAGAGGCATCACAACCACCACGAGGTTAAATTATAAGTTGATGATGACAAGCAGACACACAGGAAAATGTCAAAATTAGCATGGCTAAGCACAGCATCCTCGTCCCTTCATGCTTGCTCAGCATAGCCACCTTCTTCCCTCCCTGCCTACTCTTGCCCCCAGGACCACCTCATTTTACAATTGGGGCTTGAAGGGAGTAGCATGTCCTGAAGTCTTCCAGTTTTGGTCATCATTAGTTTTCTCCTTGGCCACCTGATGCTGAGAAAACTACATTCTGGTGCATCCATGACCTTGAATTTGTCATTGTTCCTCCACATTCATCTACCTGTTCATTAAAGATAATGACATATTCCTCTCAGAAAGACTGCAGAGCAAATGAGTGTACAGATGTACTTTGTCACACCCAGGACTCAATAATGTCCCTGCCTCTACTCTGTCCTTGATCCTACTCTGGAGTGCTCCAGATGGAAGAGGGGTTGAGAGGCAAAGCAAGTGGGTTTCTGTCAGGAGTCCAGTTTGCATGGAAACTTGTGGGGCCTCGGTGGTGAAGGGTACCCCAATTCCTGGTTGAGGTAAGTTGAAGCCCCAGGGACCCTAAGGGACAGCAGGCAGCTTCCAAGTCTCCCCGGAAATCAGGTCCCTCTCATATAGCTCCAGCTACCCTCAGCCCCATGTAGAGAGGTTTGAGTTGTATAGGTCATGCCCCCAAGTCCCTCTTGCAGGTAGGCTCAGGACAGAACAGCCATGTCCCTAGTACCTCCTCCAGGTGAGGATGTGACCACATGTCACATATGCTCACAACAGAAGCAAGACCACACCCCCAAATATGTAGATGAGGTATTTATTCCTAAGCTCTCAGGCCAAGCCAATAGGAAATACTTGTCAGACTCTCAGTCATCTCAAAACTGTATATCTGAGGCCTGTCCAGAATGAAAAGTATGCAGGAATTAGTCCATTGTCTGAGAGCTTCTGTCATAAGAGCTGTAACACCCTTTGGGAAGAGATCTGCCCTCCAGAAATTGCTGCCAGAAGCTCCTCTGCACAACCCCTACCCCCTACCCCCACCCCTACCCTCTGGAGTCTCCCCTGGCTCAGCCTGCCTGGCATTCTGTGGTACAACAGAGACAGAGAGAGGCTGGGCTGCAGAAATGGTTTCCCCCTCCCTGCCTGAACTCTCTCCTTTGCCTGAACCCATGCACCCATCCAGACCAGAGATCTTTGTTTGAGGCCTCCAGAATGTAAGCCCACAGAAACTAAGAGATATCAGAGGCAGATATGAGGCCTGGGGGGGAAGACCTACGGGGACATGGGGACACAGACCTGCAGTTAAATTTGTGATGGAGAATTATGGAAACACAGCATAGACATTTTACATGTAGACACCTTTGACTGCAGGAGACCATTTTTATTATACAGTTTTAAAGTACCTTTACATGAACTGTGTTGCTTGGTTTCTTCAATGATTGTTTGAGAAAGAATCAGGCCCACTCACAGTTGACCCAAGTTCTGTCTCGCTTAGTGAAGCACGGGGCTAAAATTGAGGCATGGCAGAGGATGGAGGAGATTTCAAGCAGAGAAAAACATTCAGGTAGGTAGAGATTTTGGGGCACAGAGTAGATTTGGAGGAATCCATCATCTTGATGGGCCTTAAAAGAAAGATTGAATCCTGGGGGCTACCCTCTGTGCTGTGAAGCTGGGAGGGATAAACACGGGGACTAAAGAATGTGTTTATCCAACAGTCAGAAAGAAACAGAGAAGGAAGAGTCAACAGTATGGAGACCATGACTGAGTATGATGTAGGCTGATCTGAGAGACAGGCAATATAGAAGCTGGGATGATTGACAGGACCAGAGTCTGGGGTGAGTTCAGGATGTCTAGCTGAGTCAGACATTGGTGAGCTGGCCTGGAACTCTCTTTACTATTTATGACTTTGCTTCTGCTGGGAGCCTGAGTTATTACAGTCAGAAAATTGATGTACCAAATTGGTTTTCAGGTTCCTGGCCCTTGGAGACCTGTCTACACACATGCTCCCCTCGTCTTGGCCCTGACTTCCTTAACCGATTTTGAATTTCCTTAGATGAGAGTGGTGAGAATTCAAAGGCCAGCCCAGGACAGGGTTGGAAAAGAGGGGTGAGCAGAAGAAAGGGAAAAGACTGGACTACCTGAACTAGTGAGGTACCCAGAAGAGAATCACCCCTTTCCTATAGGCTATGATGCCTGCTTTTGTATAGGTTCCATGATTCCATATCAACAAAGGGTTTCCCAGCCTGAGAGAGGTGTCAGGATCAAAGGGAAGGGTTGGAGACAGAACCCATCAGGGTTGGCCACCAAAGCCAATGGTGAACAGCTTTCAAGCATTTATTCCCGCATCCATTCATGCCACAAATATTGAGTGGCACCTGCCCGTGTGCAGAGGACAGTGACAAATGGAGCAGAAGCAAATGCCTCCCTGGTGTGGCTTATGTTCTAGAGGGGACAGTTAAACAAGGCTCAGAATAAGCAAATTAGACAGCAACCCTTTCAAGTGAGGAGATTGTCTCTGGAGGAAATGGAGGCCAGAGGGGGTCCACAAAGACCTGGAGGAGCTGTGAGCCTGCATGGGTCAGGAACAGGATTCATGAGGGAAGGAAAAAGTCAGCAGCTTTAAAGGACTTGGACCCAAAAAGTGATTGGTTGAGAGGAAGCTCCCCATAAAATGAGAAAAAAAAAAAAGGATAAAAGTGAAGCCTCCTTAGAGAGAAGGGTGGAGGAAGACATTGTCTGGGGATCTCCCTCAGTCTCCTCAGGGCAGGCTTATGGGTAGTTAGATGACAGGTGTCAATCACTTTCCAAAAGGCACTCAATGCAAATGGGCTCCCAGGTAAAGAGAAGCGGGCTTACCTAAGTCTCCTGATTACCTCTCAGGCCCTACGGCCTAAGGAACACACCCACCAATACTGCTGGACACTGGGTGGAAGATAGCTTTCCAGGAAAAATGTATACACATAATGTGGGTGGGGGACAGTGTTGCTGCCCAGGCAAAGGCAGCAAGGTGGTCAGCATGTGCACACACATGGATACATGCATGGATGCACACACAGAGGGGGGGAGGGAGGGAAAGAGAGAAAGAGAGCAAGTATGCCACCAAGAGAAACGCACACCAGAATGTGGGACTGAGAGGTCTTTGAATCTGCCTTTCTTTGCTATTGCAATCACAATTCAGCCTCAGGAACATACAGGGGGTTTACTTGCTCACAAAAGACAAGAAAGGCCAAGACCATGACCTCAGGCTCCTGACTCTCAGCTGAGGATGCCCAGTTTCCAGGCTTCCCAGAGCCCACAAATACCATGAAGAGAAAAGAGATCAATAAAGTACTTCATGAAATCAGCCCATTTCTCAGCTGGACAAACAGAAGACAGGAATTGATAAAACTGTGCTCCTGATTCTAAGAGAATGGGGTAGAGCACAGAAGGCAGAAAGTCAGAATTTACTATGCCCTGGATGATACAGAGTCTTCCAGACCTTAAACAAATATTTAGAACTATCCCCAAGCAAAGGGACAAGGTATGTGGAAGCACCGTGCAGCCACACGGGCCCTATTTACGGCGTGTTCTCTGTTGGAACTGCCTGGAGGAACACAGCAAATGCGCTTAGCCAGGGAAGGGCTGTGTATAATCTAGGCCAAATCCTATTTGCTTTAATAAGCCTGCATGTAAACATGGCTGTGGCTCCCCTTCCTGCAGCAGCTGGTAGGATAACTGAGGGGGTCCAGGCCATTGCTCTGTGTCTATATGATCACGAGGTCTTGTGACTCAAAGTCAAATATGCCCCAGCGTAGAGGGGGAGCTCAGTGTTCTTTCGTGTGTGGATGTTGTAATTGAAAATTAGAACAATCGTGTCTGAGGTTTATACCCTTATCCGGCTTGACATCTGGAAAGGAGAAATGGACCACTTGCCCAACATTGAGGTGCTTCCCGGTTGAGCATAGCTGTTTGGGTTTGGATGGGAACATTTGAAGAGGGTGACAAGAAAGGTAGACGGCAACTCAGAGTTCTTACGAAATCTGGTAGGGTTACATGAACAGCGAACAGTTGCTGGAGAGAGGAACACCCTTGAGATATGACAGATGCTGCCTGTAAGTTGCACAAGGATCCCCCGAGTTGCGGCTCTCACGGCTCCTCACAATGTGGTGGTACTTTCTGGGGGTACAGCTACCATCAGTCACTCAGGTTCCCGTGAGTAACCCCTCAGTCTTGAATAAACCCACCTTCTCCGCAGGAGCTCACATCCAGGGCTGCCTGTGAAAGTTTGGACACTGGGTGCTTTCCCTGGGCTGACTTGCTGGATCTGTCCTTCCTTCCCCACTCACAGTCCCCAGTCTGCACAGGGAGAAAGGGAAGAGAAGGAGGAAGCTTGGCAAGGCTTTTCTGTACCCTTCTGTGCATTTGCAACAAACGGTCGGGTAGCTTTTTACATTGCTATGACAAAATACTGGGCAACAGTAACCTAAGAGAGAAAAGGCTTATGGCTCATGGAAGCAGAAGTGTAAGGCAACTGGTCTTATCACATCTACCTTCAGGAAGCAGTGTGTGATGAGTTTTATGATTACCCATTGTGCTGTCAGATGCTAGCCCACAGCATTGTGAACCCCATATCTGAGAGCACAGCTAATCCTTTTTGGAAAAGCCCTCCCAGACATGCCCAGAGAGAGGTTTGATTCCAGGGTAATTCTGAACCCTGATAAGTTGACAAGATCAACCATTATAAGCCAAGACCCTTTTACTGTCCCTGATGGGCCCAGGTCCCCACAGATGTGACGCAACCTGAAGCTTGTGCTGTTTAAACTCTTATTCTTTCTCAAAACTAATATGTATGGTGTTCCCTCCTTGGGAACCAGCTTCTGGCTGGAGTTAGACTTAAACCAAGGCAGGGAAGATGAGGAGGCTGAGCAGAGGCACCGGTGAGCCTCTCGATGACTTGGCTTGAGGGGAGAAAGGCATAGGTTTCACGAAATGAGAACGGTGTTCGGAGTTATTTGTTTTGTTTTGTGGGCAGAGGGGGTGGACAGTCTCTTGTGAAGACTCTCAGCCTGGAGATCACAGAAACTGGGCAGCGCTGATCTTGATTCATCTTTACGAATAAGAAACTTCTCTTTCGGAGTGTAGCATTTCCAGAAGTGCTGGCTGAGAGTGTTTCCATCCTCCCCACTGGATTTCTATCACACAGACGGTGGATGCTTCTATCATCAAATGGACATGGATCAATATTATAGGTCAAGTTTTTTGCTGGGATCTGTAGGGGATTCCAACAAGGATGAGATCTGCAGCCTTAAAGACATTTTCTGGTATAGTTAATAAATACAGCGCCTAAGGCTGCTAACATCAGTGGTTATATTGTCTTGACATTTGTCAGTCTGTAGTTTGTAGTGTGAATATAATTTTCAGTCTCATTCAGCTTTTGAAGCTTTCCCCTTTCCCCTGAAAGGATTAGATGGTGGAGTGTAGACTCTGCTCCTTTCCTCATGAGGTATGGATGAGGGCGAGGAATATCACTTGAGGGTCCAAATTTGAAAACTCCTGTACCTTTACAAGCCTCAGGTCCAGGGATTGTTATTACTTCCACTGCGTTTCTCTGTCTTGAATAAAAACAACTATTAAGTCTCACAGCTCTTATCCACACAAAAGCAGGCTAGCATGTCCCTCACTTCTTCCTCTCCCAATCAAGCCACAGATACAGACTGCTGGAAACCCATCACAAGGTCAAGGCTGAAGACAGACGTTTGAGTGTTACATCTGTAGAATGATGCTGTCAAAGCACCTTACTTGGATGAGATTGGGGGAGTCATATCACGTCTGCTCCTCTGTGCCTGTGTCATTGTATGTATAGAGGTATGTCCTGACTTAGTCAAGTAGTTCCAGAGAGTTCCTTTCAACTCCCTTGGTCACCTGCTTCTTGGTGAGCTTCAGTTATCTACATGAAGAACAGCACAGGAACCCACAAACTACTGCCTGCAAGAGCTAGTATGTGAGTCTCTCTCTCTCTCTCTCTCTCTCTCTCTCTCTCTCTCTCTCTCTCTCTCTCTCTCTCTCTCTCTGTGTGTGTGTGTGTGTGTGTGTGTGTGTGTGTGTGTGTGTGTGTGTAGGGGGGGGATATATTCCTTCAGGCTTTGCACTGCCCAAAGCTCTTCTCCAATGAAGAAGGGGCCAGACTTAGAACAGAGGTCTCTAGGTCCCTTGGTGCTTTTTCTGATTTGGAGTAGGTGGACCACTACACCAATGACCTCACAAACAAAAGCAGAAGGCTGGCTTGTCCCAGGGCCTCATGGAATTTTTTTCAACTGACTCCCGTGTTTGCAGTGGATCCAGGCTGCTTGAGCTCTGTGCCGATGGGAATTCTTTGAGAAGTCTGGATATTGCATAGCATCCTACAAGGAAGCAGAAACGAATGGCAGTAGAGAACGAATGGCAGTAGAGTGCGGTAGGCCCAGGAGAAGTATCCCTGTGGGGTCCAAGACTGCAGTCAGCAGGAGTGAGGCAGGACACATGGATTTATTCTGAGCATTGTGGCACCATGCTGGAGGGGGTTTCTGGCCCATGCTTTTAGCAAGGATACCACATGGCATCAAGAAAAGAGCAGGCAGCTTGGAGTCCTTTGCTAGCATCCTCTCTGTTTGTACAAGAACTGACCTTAAGGAATATCCACCTTAAAGGCCATGACAACTTCTGTCCAATTTAGCCCTAATTTTCCCAGAGTCTGCTTTTGGTACCATTTGGGGTCTCTGGTCACCAAATAATAGTGGAGGCTGCTGAGTCATATGGGGGCAATCTCTGTTTTATGTGGTAATTCATTTGTCAGCATCATTCATTCACTACTCATTCATTTCTTTGGACAGTGTACAGTGATGTTAGACTGTTGTAGAAAATGAGGATTTAGTACTTGCTATCAATAGGGAGACAGAGGGTCTAAGACACGTGAACACTAGTCTGAAGCTCTCTCCAAACCACAAGGCTAAACTTAAATTATAAAGCCCAAACTGTCAGACATATTTTATGTTCCTTAGCTCTACAGATTGTTTCTCAAGTGGCTGTACTCGGCATCATCCTGGAAGCATTATGTAAATAAATGCAGGTGTTTGAGCTACATTCTAGAACGAGACACTATTTTTAGTAGGGGGACCCTGGGATCTGTATATTTAAAAGTTTACTCCTACCTCCCCTGCTTCCAACTGAGGCTGAAATCTGAGGCTGTCCATGCCTCCCTTAGCCCAAGAAGGAGCTTGGCTCCCTGTGGGGCAGTCTGGTTCCATGCTGTTGACTTAGCCACATGCCTGAGTCCTCTTGCCAGATTTCATCCAGGCAGGTTGTGCTGTAGGTTTTATTGCTTGTTTTATGGCTGGAGTTTCCTGTCTTGCCATATGGTGAGTCCCTGTAAGGCATTGAAGGAGCAGAGCCATGTGCAGACAGATGGGTACTTCCTGGGCCAGAAGTGCAAAGCCACCTAGCTGACAAGTCAGCCTCATCTCCAGTTGCTAGCTGGAAGAGAGACTGACGTGTTCTGGGCTAAATACGGTGGTAGACCATTAAACTTGTATCCTAAACTGGGGAGATGGCTTAGTCAGAAAAGAGTTTGCATCAAAAGCACAAGGACCCAAGTTGGATCTCAAGAAACCTCGCAGAAAGGGAAGCGTGGTGATACAGGTTTGTAAAACTTCCACTGGGGAAAGTGAGACAGAAGAATCTATGAAGTTCATTGGCTAGCCTAGCCTACTTAGCAAGGCCTAGCCTCGGGAGAGATTAAAAAACCAAGGTGAATGGTGCCTGAGGAAGGACACACACATGCATGTGCATACTTTCTCTCATACAACACACACACACACACACACACACACACACACACACACAGCACATGCAGAATATGCATCCTGGTGCCCTGTTTCAGCCTGCTGCTCTTTCCATAGGGAGGATGATTTAATTGCACCAGCAGTCAGCTTTGAGCTCCCTCAGCTCTTACAGAGGCAAGAGCTAGGCAGCTGAAAACTGTGACAGTGGATAGAGGTCTCCACTAGGATTCTATTGGGACATCCGTGGGAACAAAGGAGGGACATCATTGTCCTTCCAGGTGGTGAATGGGAAGGGAAAGTCGCCTGGTAATGTGGGCCAGACATTCAATAAAGGAAAAGTGACTTAACTTCAAGGGCAGGAAATACCGCCAATTTCTGAGTATGATGATGATGGGGGAGCTTGAGTAAGTGGCACAAAGTGAGTTCCTACTATGTGTCTGACACACAGTGGGTCCGTGAGACAACATGGGTAATGGCAAGAGTTACAAGAGTCCTGGGATTATTAGCTGCAGAGGCTTTATTTCTCCAACAGTAAAATGAAGATGATCTCAGTGAGGATGATTTCAACAAAATTTATGAAGCTTAGCTTGGTGGCTCAAGCTTGAGATCCCAACAAAATGAGGCAGGAAGATTGCCTGTTCACAGCAAGTTCAAGGATCACCTAGGTGATTTAGTGAGAGACTACCTCAAAATTAAAAGTAAAAAGAGACCTAGAGATATAGCTTTCAAGTAGAGTGCTTGCCTAGTATGTGTGAGGCCCTGGGTTCAATTTTTCATGACTCTAAATTTCACTAATAATTGGAAATGACTAGGTAACAGATCTGGTCCTGTCATCTGCAAAGCCAGGGCAAAAATCAAATGTGGGTCTCTTGGTTCCAAAGTCATTAGGATTTCAACCTGGTCACAGTAAATACCGAACCAGGTCTCTGACCTTTTGAGTTCAGGGACCTAAGTGGCTGCAGTTTCACATCTCCTCTCTATCATAGGCTAGTGAAGAAGGATTCAGGGGACAATGCAGTGCTGACCTTCTGACCCTGGCAGCCTCTACCAAGTCTAGTCATTATGCATGAGTCATACTGGCAGAACTGTGAGTTACCCACTATGCTGAGACATAGTGTTAGAGGGAGAAACAGGTAGATAGAACCTACATACTATAGAGTTTCCAGCAGAGGACTGGGGAGGCTTCATATGGAAGAGGAGGGAGAATGGCAGGTTCTCCAGCAGTCCTTTAAGACCTGTAGCTATAAACAGAACTCTGCCTGGGGAGTGGGATGGGCAAGCTGTTCAGGGAGTTGCCGGAATATGGGTGACTAGAGACAGGAAAGGTAACAGGGGACTTCCCAGACATCAGCATGGGTGATCAGAAATGAGATGTGACTCATAAAAATGGGGTATGGGGAGAGGATGATGGGAGTGCTATTTCAGGGCACATCTTCCCTGCTGACAGGTCTATGCACAGGGATTCGGGGCCACTTTAGAAATGGGTGAGATGCACAGCTCTGGTGTGGAGACTTGTGGAGGGGAGTTCAGGCAAACCTATGGAGTGATGCCCAGTGTTCCAGGATAGATAGGATAAAGACTGGAGTAGAGCATCTTTCCAGATTTGCTGAGGACCAAGCAGCATGAAATCAGCCATGTACAAAATGAACTCATAAAATTCAGAGCTACAAACTCATCTGGGGAGAGAGATGAGGAGAAGCTGCTGTTTCTGCAGAAGCCCCTGATTCTTTCTCTCAGCCTTCCCATCTGTACATTGGGTTCTAAGTCCCATTGTACAGCACATGGAGTAAACTGAGAAGCCACATGGAAATGAATAACTTCTCTTCAAAAGAGGTCCTAGGCAGCAGGGGGTAACACCAGGCTTCCCATTCTCATTGCAATGCCTGATTCTTGGTGGGTTTTCCCCCCCAAAGTTATATTTTATAGTGTTGTCAAGTTTTAGTGTGATTCAGGCATTCCCTACCAGAGTGGATTTTTAGTGTCTTAAAAGTTACTTTGCCTCTATGAACCTCACTGAATTCTACACAGAATATTGGCAGTCCCAGTTAATAGCTGGGATGCTCAGAAAGGTTAGGTAATTTATCCGAGGTCACACAGCCTACAAAGTGGGATGATTGAATTGCGGCCCCAGGCCACATGGTTCCTAAGCTCACAGGCACTTCATTCTTTAGCAAGAGCAGGAAGGAGGGACGTGCATGTTCCACAAAGCTTGGCTTCTCTGCAGTCCCCTCCTCAGGACACCATCTGCACAGGTATGCTGAAAACTAGACCTAGAGAACACTCTGCTTGACTGAACTAGTCATTGTGGGGAATCGGCTCCTTGATAAGGTAGGGCCTTAAGCAATGCCTGGTTGCAGGTACTCTACCTCCTGCTTTCTACCCAACACCTGGGTAAGGAGGGGATTGTTGGCCTCGAAAGTCCATCCCCAGCATTGCAGGTGACAAAGAGGTGCCACGGGGCCTAAACTGAGAGGGGTGAGGATGAACTTCGGTCTCCAGGTCTCTTGGGTTGGGCACCCCAGTAGGAAGCAGGTGGCACCTCTGCTTTCCTAAGATCCCCTAGGGCTCTGGTCAGCAGGAAGAACAGCTCAGGGAGGTGGTTAAGACCATGAGCCCTAAATCCAGCCCTGCTGGGAATGCATCCCAGCTGTGTGACCTCAGCTGCTCCGTGTCTCACTTTCCCTTTTACCACAAGAGTGAAGATAGCCCCTACATCACAGCTAAATGTTCATTCTTACTATTATTATTGGTTTCTGTCACTAATGTGTGAAAGGTCAGGGTGTCCCCAAAATATGTCACTTACTGTGACATGAGCTTCCACCTGTGATATTTCGACCACACCCATCCATCCTTTTGTTTGGGGGGTAACTTGTTCCTTTCTCTCTTTAAAGTAGGTCTTAGAAAAACAAGACAATAAGGTTACATTTGTGACTGTGTTGTCCCACTCAGTAGCCTTCTAAATGAAAAAAAAAATTATGGAATTTGGCTTTAGGGAATCTAGGGCTGAGACCTTTCTGACCCCCAATACTGAGGCAACCCATTTAAAATGCTTCCCCCCCCTGAGCTTAAGCCTTCTTGTTTGCAGGATACAAAAACTGACCCCATGAACCAGAGACCTGCACGAGTGAACATGCTCATGTCTCACCTTGAACAGTGTGCACTAGCCTAGGGATCTCACCCAACACAGGATGATGGTAATGACCATGGCAGTGATTCAAGATAATAATCTGGATAAGGAAGATGGCTCAGTGGATAAAGTTCTTGCCACACAAGCATAAAGCCATGAGTTCAAATCCCTAGTACCCACATAAAAGAATAATACAACCTGTGCCTGTAACTCCAGCCCTCAGGAATTTTACTAGCTGGTCAGTGAGTTCCAGATTCAGTAAGGGAGCCTGTCTCAAACTACTCATTGGAGAGCAATAGAGGAAGATATATGGAACTGATCTCTACCCCCCACCACTTATGCACACTTAAGCCTTTTCTCCCTCTGGAATAATGGAGGCACAAGAACATATACTTCCTTTAGGGCTCAAATCTTCCCATCAGTGCCTCAAACTGTCAGCACCGACTTGGCACCAAATGAGGAAGTGCATGAAACATCTCCAACTGCCACTTGACTGTTGCACAGGAGCAAGGGGTGGACCCCAGTATGCCCAGGAACAGCAAGGGAAGCAAAGGAATTCTGGGATCTCTGGGCCAGAAACAAAGCAGGGAAGCATTAACAAAACAGGACTGAGCAGAAACCAATCATGTTGGGAGCTGAAGCTCAGCATTTGCTAGGGCTTGAACCCCAACTCAGCCCTTTCCAGATGTGTTACGGGTGTCTGTGGCAAACTCTGCAGCCACACTTGCACACCTTTACCTAATCATCTACCGATTCTCAAATGCTAGCTTTCATTACAGACACGGCAGGGATCCTGGGAAGGAGCTAGGGCAAGACGCAATCAGTGACCTGGGTGGTAGCTGAGCTCAACAGGGAGATGGCACAAAGAGGAATTTAGAAACAAGGCAGGGGTAGAGAACCTGCCCTTGAAAGCTTCCTATAGGAGAGGTTTAAGTTTAGCCCCAAGAGAGTTCTCATTTGGGCAGAAAGGCATGACATCAGCAGCTTTCCGTTTTTATTTTTTAAACAAGAGTGATTCCCACTTCCTTGGACCCCATCGGTGCTGCTTTGGAGGAGAACATGAATATTAAGTGAATTTTTCATATACTTTGAAGCAAGCCAGACTGTGCTGGCAGCGGCAGGGCAAGTCTCCTGCATATTTAAAGAGCATCCTGTTGATTGGAGGGGGATGGGGCTGCACCTTGGGTATGCTCTGCAGTCCTGGGTACAAGCTGACAGGAGCGCTTTACTCCTGCCTAAACACAGTAGCAGAGGAGACAGCCTGCATCCCACAGAGCCTGTGATGCTATGAGGTTGAAGAGGCAGTTACACAGCCGTGAAATTTACATGAACACACCGAACAAGCTTCTCTGCTCAGATCCCCTCTCATCCCCATTGTCCTTCCATGCAGCTGTTGAGTACTAGCTATCTGATCACCTGTTGTGTTCCTCAAAGCTGTTCAGGTGTCACTTCCTAAAAGGGCTTTCCCGATAAATGCTGCCGCCACTGTTGGTTCACAGCCCCCACAGGCAGAAGTGTGTTCAAGAAAGAGAACAATGAGGATCCTGAGGCAGTGCTGGCAGTACTACCCAGAAACCAGCATGGTGGAAACACAGTCTGGGTAGGGAGGGTGCTGTACCATCAGCTGGAGGTTAGCAGGGACCTAGCCACAAAGGCTCTGCAAGTTCTCCAGCAATTTCACAAAAGCTTTAGGGTAGATGTGAACTCACCCTGCATCTGCAGATGTACTTTCCTGAGCCAACCTCTGAAGCTTGACATCTATCCCTGCAACTTGGTGGAGTCAACCCAAGACCAGACCATGGAACAAATGTAGAGGAGTGGCAGCTGCCTAAAGGAAACATTGGGTGTTGTCATGGGAAGGCTGGGGAATGATGGATGCTAGAGATGCAAGAACAAGAGGTGTTCACTGCAGGAATGCCTGGGAGTGCTGCCCTTGCAGCTAGGCCAGGTCCACATTGCAGGAATCTCAGAATGTTCATTTCTCCCTTTATACTTTGTGCTTGAAGTTGCTTGGCCAAGAATCCACATGTGTCAAAGAAGTCTTAGAACTAATAATGTTCAATTTCCAACACACATGCACATTCGAGAACAGGTTCTCTCTCTCTCTCTCTCTCTCTCTCTCTCTCTCTCTCACACACACACACACACACACACACACACACACACAGAGAGAGAGAGAGAGAGACAGAGAGACAGAGACAGAACCAGGCATGGCTGCATTGAGTACTGGTGCTGGGGAGAGATAGAAGAATCCCTGAGGCTCTGTGGCCAGCAAGTCTAGTTCAGTGAGAGACATCTACATTGTCTCAGAAAGAATAAAGGTGGACAGTGCCTGAGAAATAAGCACTATCTGAAGTTGTCCTCTGGCCTCCACACACATATGTATATAAATAAGTCAGTCTTAGCATCCAGAGATGTGGGTACCAATAATTGGGATGTGAAAGAGGCTGCATGAAGATTACCCCAGACCCTAAATAAGTTCTAGATCCCTAAAGAAGCTTTATTACTTTCTAGACCCTCAACCTTTCTCCTCAAGGTTGGCAGAGGGAACAGTAAGTCCCTGTTATTCTGGTTGTTAACCCACAGTGAACAGGCAGGCAACAGAATCTATGCACATAGTTAAGTGGCCACAGAAATGCGCCTCTCCCCATATGTAGGTGATGACCCTGATGTATCTTCCACTTTTAAGCCACAGGATGGGGAGATGTTGGCCAAGACGGATGGGGTGCTAGCCAAGGTGATCAAAAAACTGAGGTCAAGATCCTCAGTGATGTCTGTATTGGGAAATATCAGTTCTTATAGGTAGCGAAAGGAGAGAACAATGCCTCATGGTGAGCCTGGTCTTGTGACACGCTTTCTGATGGCCATCCCCAAGACAAAGCCCTTTCTCTACTTCCTATTCTTATCCTCTGGAGACATCTCTTCAAGAGCTGTTTACTAACACCATTTGTCTCAGTGGCTAATGCCTTTGCACTCCTTTAACACCAAACCTCTTCTCTAGACCCTCATTTTATTCTCCGCCCAACAATTATTTCTTGGGGTCCTTCTATGTCATGTTCCCCATCTATGATCTGTTTCTTTCTGTTTGTGCAGGTCTAGCTTTCATAACAGTTTAATGAAAGGTCCCAGCTGTACCAGTGAGCACTCAAGAGACAGATTGTCATTTGGACAGAGAGAATTCAATATAAGAAGTTTAGGTAGAGATAATTTGTCAGCAAGGTACCTGGCAGACACTGTAACAAATTATAGTATTTCAGAGGCAGCTGCTGTGGGAAGCATCACTACCCCTTGTGCTGAGGGAAGATGGAGAACTGAAGGCATGAAGAAGTTGTAGAAGCCAGAAGGGTGATGATGGCCAGCTAGGAACAGTGTCTCTGAGCCTCAGCCACAACCCCTTAGGGCCACAGAAGCCAGTGAGAAGAGAGAGCAGTGGGCACACTGTATCTTGGGGAATTTACACAACTGGTTCTGCAATTGTTGGGAAGACCACACTGATGTGTGGTCTCAGTCACATCTTTAGGAAAGGAACTACCTCATCAGGCACACAGGAGCAGAAACAAGAATATGCCATTGGAACAAAGCCCAGAGTCCTTTTTCTTCCAGTGTTATAGGAGTAATTGGCAGAGCATTATAGAGACTAGCTAGCTGGGCTCCCAGCTCTGTCCCAGCCAATACAAGGCCATACAGAGAACGGTGGGCTTGGTGCTCAATGATGATAAGCTGTAACAGGTAGTCATTGGCCTTACCCTCTATTTCAAGACCTGGAGAAGGATTAGCTGGAGGGTATTTTTGGAAAGACCTTGGAGTTAGAGGCAGTGGATCACATCTGGGGATAAATATGATATAAATGTTCAAACCACCATCACTTGTGTCTCCATTTTCCAATTTGTCTGGTGGGGACAGTATGACTGAACCTCCTTCTCTGTTAATATAGTGCCTGAGACAACATTACACTGTGTCCCTTGCCTCATAGATCCAAGACAGTAAGCTAGAAACAGCAAATGCTTTCTCAATCACAAAAAAAAAAAGCCTTGCTGTATTTCAGGCTCTGAGCATCTTCATAAACCACAGATCCTCTTAGTGCCCTTGGCTGCTCTTTCTAAGCAACAGAGCACACACTAGGCTGTGTCAGAGAAGCTTCCCCGAAAACACGAATGCAATATGAAAGAAAGCAAGTCAGTCTCTGTTGCATAAGGTGCCTCAAATAGCCTCAGACAAAACACTCCCAGCTTCCTGGCAGAGAGGGGAGGTGGGGAAGTCATGGGAAGGAGGCTGCACTTCTCCTTAGGGACCATCAGTCAGGGCTGGCAAAGTTCTTTCCCATACCTAGTTTTGAGGCACATTTACAGCTCTGCTGGCATGGTGTGGGTGTTAGACACAGCCTTGTCTCATCTTAGTGTTCAAACTGAGATGTTGCTGTTCCTTGGATCTATGCTTAAGGCATCAAGGTGAGCCTCCTGGGATGCCCCAAGGAGAGACTGAAGAGTGTTCCCAGATTCAGATGTACTGGTGGCCTTAGAGCACAAAGCAAAAATGGGAAAGGTCACTGACATCATCACTGTGGTACACAGCTCACTTGGTGATAAGGGCTGAGGTGAGGGCATAGGTACCCACCTATGAACTCTAGAACAGCTCTGATATGTATTAATGGCTCATGGTTGAGCCCCACCTCCACAGTAGCAGGTGGGTCACCAAGTTATAAACACTTGGCTTCCAGCTGCCTCCACTCTTATTTAATTGTTGCTTTATTCAGTTCATTCAGTTCTTTGTGCTGTTTCCTAAAGAGGGGAGACATTTACAACCAGGCTTACCTCTACTTCTTGCAGCTCCAGCCAGCCCCTTAACTTCTGTGTTACTTTTTCTCTTTGTCATGACAGACTGAGTGCCTGAACAGAACCAATTTAAGGTGGGCAGGATTTACCTGTGGATGCAGTACACTATGGTAGAGAAGGGGCAGGGAGACCCAAGCTGCCTGTGGCTGCAGGACCATGAGACTGCTAAGTCACATCTCAGCAGATCAAGATACAAAGACCTTGGACCCCAAGCAGAGCTGAGCTATGGCCATGAAGCCTTGCCCCTATGGCCCTAGGTTACCTGGAGGCCCTAGATCCAACCTCCCCAAACAGTGCCATCTGCCAGGTACCAAGTACATAAACATGTGCGCCTACAGCAAGCACTTCGCTTCTCTATCTTGCTCTGAGTCCTGCCTAAACACTCCCATCAAAGCAATGTAGTTCAAGCCTGAAGGCTGTCCCTCGATTCCCTCTTGCCCCACAAAACAACTTTAAACCCAAAAGTTTAGCCTTTCAGGCCTTCCTTCTCCTGAGAACTCAGTTTCCAGCTCTGCTTCTTCCTTTTAATCCATCAACTTACAACAGTCAATACAGGCAAACTGCATTCTCTAGAAATGATCCTCTGAGCTTCCTTGTGGCTTCTGGGGTCTTAAAGCTAGGCTTATAGATTACATTGATTTATGTTCCTTTTACTGTAGATGGAAGAAGGCCAGCAGCCAAGTAGGTACAATAGACCAGGATTTGAGTGTCTATTCTATCACCTGAAAGCTGTGGCCTCAGACAGATTTGATTCAACTCCCTCAACTTGTCATGAAGCTATTGATAGGATTACTGATAATGCCCATGAACTTATGATCATGGCATCCAGAAAAAGCTGGTTATAAATAATGTTGCTGTATTGTATTAAGTATATATTAACATGCACAGAAAAAAATCTATTGAGCTGATTAAAGGGAAGGAAAGGCCTGGCTGAGTCTGAAGGTGGTGACACTGGACTTGGAAGTCCTGCCTTGCTATTTTGGAGAGTTACGTGTATTGTCTCCAGGAACAAAGCTGTGTGTGTTCGTGGCAGGAAATTTACAATGTCTGCACAGGAACAAAGACGGGAAAAGGATTGCCCACACTCTCACAACTCTGCACACTGCCTTGCTTTCAAGCTTTTGGTGCATTCTGTAAAGATGATCTCATGGTTCTGTTTCCAATGTTTGTATGCTTCCTATAGTTTAGAGATGTACTCTTTAATCTAGGTGCGGTGCTGCGCATGGAATATATAGCAAGACTGTTGAAAGAAAGAAGCAGCGGGGAAGGAAGAAAAGGAAGATGGGAAGAGGAAGGAAGGAGAGGGGAAGAATAATGATAGTCATGTCAAATACAAAAGAAACTAAAGCATGTAATAAAACAACCGCATACGGCCCAATATTGATATTTAGGGAAGGGTTGGGCATGTAATTAAGTGGTATATCACATCTCTAGAGTTCACAAAGCCCTAGGTTCAAGCTCCTGCAATTCAGCATACATATGTGTGTGCATGTTTGCATGCATGTATGTGGGTATATACATATATAACACACACATATACATATGTATATAAATTATTGGGGGATATTTTTAAAATCTTTCATATTTGTCTACTGTATGTCTCATGTACCATAATTAGTTTACAATTATTTGTTATATCATAAATTTTTTTTGACTTCCTGGATAATCAGCCTTATTTCTTTAATTCTACCTTTGAAAGACCCTTTTTATTCATCTTTGTGAGTTTCACATCATGCACTGCAATCCCACTCATTTCCCTGTCCCCTAGTATATGCCATCTACCCTTACAAACTCCCCCCAATGCAAACAAACAAACAAAATAAACAAAACAAATCATAGAAAACGTCTTGTCATGGAAGGTGTAGTATGTCACAGAGTTTCCCATAGTTTAACCCTCTATCCACATACCTTAATGTGCAAATGTCCATTGCAATGAGTCGCTGGTCTGGTTCGAGATCTCCAGCTTCTACGACACCATCAATATTAGCTCCTCACTGGGACTCCACCTGGTAATCCTATTGTTGCCCTGTGTCACAGAGATCCAAAACTTTGGCTCATCAGGACCAGCCCTTACACATGCCCCAACAGTTCGCACGTGATGTAGGTTTGGGGATAGGCCAACTCAAAGCCCTGGATGTGAACCTGGGTGGTAGCTGAGCTGGTCGGCACCCTGGCTACCCATCACTGCTCTCCAGCACTGCTCCCGCTAGACCTCCGAAAGCTGCCATTGGCAGGAGGCAGGGTCAAGTCTCATCTCATGCCCTCCTTCCCTCAAGGCCAACTCACCTGTGCCACCCCCACCAGGACCAGCTCCACTGTGCTGCTTGGGTGAAGCACAGGGTGTGCTCTCTTGAGTGCTGCATCTGGTGAGAGGTGAGGCCATCTCTCCAGAATGCCACAACCAGCGACATTCAGGGGTGGGGGACAGTTCTGTACAGTCTCCGGACACTTACGTGGACCCAGGCAGCTGCTCAGACCAGGGGCATCTCTGTGGTCTATAGTGGTAATATGAGCAACAAGTATCTATCCTGACCCCTGGTACCACATGGCCAATGACTCAGACAAGGCCCTCAGCAGCAGCACAGCCTGGAACTTCACCATGTCCTCAGGTAGAGGGGCTGGCTTCTCATAACAGGCTATTCCTCTCCACCCTTGTGTCTCTAGTTCCACCTCTCCTCCTAATGTTCAAACTCTTTGGCTCCTTTCACCCTCCCATCTGCGCACCACACAATTGAACATTGTCATGGTTCATGCTGCAGGCAGGCTGTGTGGCTGGTGGGCCCCTGTAACCTCCTCTGTCTGCTCCACGTGCTGTGGTGGCAGGCAGACCTCTAGCTGTCTATAGCCTTCCTGTGTGCCATGGTCATCGACAGGTCTATGGACATCTACCTCCCCTCACACCTCATGGCATGGCAGTCAGTGGGTCTCCTGACTTTTAACCTCCACTGCCATCAGCACAGCCCTGGGATACTGTGATGACTTCTGTGTCAGTGACCTCAGCCCAGCAGCCAGATATCCCAACAACTCAGAGTCTAACTCTACCTTTGTTCCTACATTTTTCCCATTAGGAATATATATTTGTCTAAATTTCAGTTTGTTTCCTTTGAACATTAGAACATGGACTATAACTTCATAAATAATTTTAAAAATGGCTGATGAGGGAGTTAAGTACATCATTTCTTGTGACTGAGAGTCTAAAGATAATGTTGTTAGGGGACTAGTCGGCTCAGTGGCTGAATGATGTCCTTAGGGATCCAGATACCATCCATCTTTGGCTCCCGTTTTTTTCTGGGCATAACGTGAGCAGTCAGCATGTCAGTGGTCGGCATGTATTTATTCCTTCTATCTTTACAGCAACCTGAAGGAGTGTATGCTGTTAGCACTCCCATTGCAGAGATGGGAAAAGGAAGGATCAGATCATGTAATCCAATCAAAAGGAAGTGCCATTGTCATGGTTCCAAGCATCACATCTTCAACTCAGCACCCACAGGCACAAGTGTTTGATTTGATCAAACTGGGGAATACATAAGATTTTGAGGTAGAATCTAGGAAAGAGCTCTCTTCGTTGTTCAGAACAGTATCAACTGTACTGGGTTCATTTTCTCCCCACTCCTGTTCCCTTTTCTCTTCCTCTCCATCTCTTGCTCTCTCCTTCTCTCTCTTGCTTTCCCTCATAGCCAAAGGCAATTTGATATGTGTCTCTCTTGTTAAAGTGTGTTACATTTAAAATGTGACACAAACCCATAAATTACCTTTATCACACAGAGACCGGTGGGTGAACTTCTGTAATTTGGTTACACTTGGTGCCCAGTACATCCATTCCCTGAGATGAAGCTGGGGGAATACTGAGTACAGCAGGCATTCTTTTCGGGGGACAGTGGGGAAAGAAGGGGTGCAGGGCAAGCACAAGCTTCCTAAATGCATCCTCAGGGTGGCTCTGCTTTCCACCTTAGGCTGGAGAAACCGTGCATCCTTTAGGCAGGACTTAATGATGTAGCACCCGAAGGTATGGCTTCCTGGCTACCTCTGGAGCCAGAGAGCTCTGGCCTGGCACCTCTCAGTGCTACCGCTTATGAGGTATATTAGTTATTATCATGTTGGTGTTACCAAACAACATGATCAAGATCAACTCATGGAATGAAGTGGTTGATTTGGCTCAGGGCTACAAGGTGAGAGTCAGTAAAGGCGGGGGAGACAGGACATAGTGTCCAGAGTAGAAAGCTAAGAAATGGCATCTTTATTCATACACAGGAAGCAGAGGAAGAGACCTGAGGTTCGATGAGGCCATACATTTCTGAAGCCCTTCCACTGCGATGTACTTCTTCCAGCAAGGCTGCACCCCATAAGGTCCCTTACCCTTCTAAATAGCATCACCAACCAGAGACCGAGTACTCAAATACATGGAAACCCATGGGAAACATTTCTCATGCATACCACCATGTATAGTAAATGACCTTAAGCAAGATAATCTTTGTCATAGAACCTCAGTCTCTTCATCTACATAATGGGGCTCATGGTAAGTAGGTCCCACTTCCAAGAAATTGCTGTGAAGATGGTGGGAGTTCATGCATAGAAACCACACATCCTGATTCCTAATCCATCACGTGCACTCCAGAGCCCTATTATTTCATTAATCGTCTTGCCAGGTAGCTGTCATTGTTATTCCTGTTTTACAGCAGGGGAAATGGATGCCCCAAGAGTTATAAGAACCCGTGTCACTTAACTGAGAAATGACAGGGGCAGGATTCACAGTCAAGGTTTTCCAACTCTAAGGATGTAGTCTGCCAAGGAATAGATGAGGCCAGAGCACGTGGTAACCTAAATCATACGCCAAAGATCAATTTGTTAAGTGACAGTTTTATAATAAGAGATGTAATTGCTGGGCTGTTGGAGAACAGGTGCCAGTGGTTCAGAACTTTTTTCCTTCCTAAGAAAGAAGTGAATGGGAATGCAGCAGAGACGGTGGTAAGGACTGGGTCTCTTTCAGGGCCGCCCTGTACCCCTAGCCAATGAAGATACTCAGGAGAGCCATGGATCCATGTCAAAATGCAGGGGGGCACCTGCTCTTTGCTTTTAATCTGCCAGGATACTAAAGTCAGTCCCTGTCCCTCTTCTGACTTTAGGCTGGGCATGGTCAAAGCAATCAGGGTGAGGAATTATGGCTAAACTGATGTCTAAGGACCTCATTTGCATTGTTGTTAGGTTCCTACTCCTTGTCACCCTCATTTCCCAATTCCATCTTCCCTTTAGTATTCAGGAAGGCCATTCATTGTTGGCATATAATTCATATATATATGTATATATCACTTTGCTATTGCTTTATTACTTTCCAAGTGACAGGCAACTGAATAGACTTTGTTTCGATATTGGCTGAGAGGACATGGTCAGCATTCATTACAGAGTTGCATGTCATCCTGACACTGCTTCTTTTTATGTGTGGTAGGGTAGGGGCTGGGGCTCAGTCCCCTTTTATAGGCCAGTTTTAGCTGGAATGATGAGCTAAGTGTTGGTTGCTTCTCTCCTATATAGAAGCAGTGCTCACTGAAAGGAGAGTGAGGGTTGGGAGGTTCATGAAACTCACAAGCCACTTTGAAGATACAGAAAGCTCATGATTTTCCCCATGTCCTATAAATACCAAACAATTGCTGGGGGTGAGAGAAGACTCTTCAGTGGAGCTGCCCACACGTTGGGCAAAGAACTGAAGTGGACTGAGCTTTCCCAGTGATGGCACTACTCGAGTCATCCAAGTTACTCTAAGTGACCACAATAAACCTATGGGCTCATCAAGCTGCCCTAGGATAGAATGGCTTCTCTGGAGTGTTAGAGACATTTCTTTACATCCCCACAGGGAAAGAAACAGTACAGCATAACCCAGAAGGTCTTGCTCAGAGATTAGAGTGAGGATCCTTACCTGGCAATCAGTATCAGAGGTACTTAGACCGAGAGAGAATTAAAGTTCCCAGAAGAGTAATGCAGTAAATGCCTGATTCTGGGCAGAGGCCTGGAAAGGTCTCCAGATGCATACCCTGAGGTGGTTGACTGACTGGGTATCAGCCTCTTAAAGGCCTTGGACTCTGATGCTGCCTGGTTGCCTACTTTCCCTGATGAATTATAGACCCTTTTGCTATGCTGTCTCCCAGATATCTCCCACCCACTTTGGAGTACAGAGCTCTTCAGAGAATCATAGCTTAGAGAATCAAGAGTCTTCCCAGAGGTGAGCCACAAGTGGGACCTGCAAAAACTGAAGTGGCAATTGGAAAGAAAGAGGGAGTATGAGGCGATAAGGAATGGTGTGATGATTGTGGTTGGTAAGTGTGTGTGCTCTGCTCTCTCTGCCTGTCTCTCTGTCTCTGTCTCTGTCTCTGTCACTCTCTCTCTCTCTCTCTCATACACACACACACACACACGCATACACACATAGCTGTAAAGCTCTCATCTTAAGGATAGTCAGTCCATATTCCATTCTATGAACTGATTTTCATTTATATACAATATTCTCCAAGAAACAGGTACACCTAACCCTTATACAGGCATTCACCAAGGGCCAGCCTGGAATCATCATTTCCCTGCCCTAAGGACTAGACATTTTGATTTTAAGGCTTATTCTTGGCCTTTCAGAGTTTCCTCTTCTCATCAAGAAACATAGACAGCTGTTTCTCAGAGAATAATAAGATAATAACTAAACCCCAGGGGGCCTTGCTATGTGTCAGGCACTGTGCTGCTCCGGGCCTTAAAGGACTCAACCTTTCAAGTCGCATGACAGCCAACCTGCATGGCTGTTAGACATTGTCCTCTCTCATGCACAAATGATGAAACTGAGGCTCACACATACTGAGAACTTTGATTATCCATCCAGTCAGGCTAGATGGAGGTCCTCGGACTCCAAGGTAGGATATTGTATATTTCTCATGACAGCAATATCAGGCATGGTTTTAGATCCTTCTCTTTCAGTCTGTGTTTCCTTGGAATAAAATAAAAAATCATGGTCTCTAAAGGTAACCTATGATCCCATACAGTATGTATTTATTTGCAAATGGGATTTAGAAATATTCAAAGATTAAATATTGATTGTGCCAAATACAATGCCAGGCTGTGAAGATACCAGTTAGATAGGCCATGGTCTGTCCACAGACACAAGCTAAAACTATAGTTTTTCAGCATGCAGAAGGCTAATTCTGCCAACTGGATCTATCAGAGAACCATCAGAGAGGGCATCATGGGTACTTACCACGCCTGTTTTCACCACTCAGTACCTCTATGCCCATGAGGATGTTCTCTCATGCTGAAGACAGCTCAGTCATAGGTTGGGATGTGGGGTATCCGGTTTTTCCTTGTCCCTTGCTTTTTTCATGTCCCATCATCTCAGGATGATATTTAAATTTTGTTTGTTTATTTAATATGTGTATGTATTCATGTGCACATACATGCCATGGAGTGTATATATGTCAGAGGATAATTTATGAAAGTCAGTTTTTTCCTTCTACAAGGTGGGGTGTGAGATCAAACTCAGGTCATCAGGTTTGGCAATAAACCACCTTTACCCATTGGGCCATTTCAGTGACCCTCAGAATGATGTTTGTAATAGTTGGACTGTGTTTTAAAGAGCAGCATTTTATGGCATATGAACATCGTTTTCAAGTGCTGGTGTGACGGTTGATATTGTCAACTTCATAGGACCTACAGTCACCTAGGAGGCAAGCTTCTAAGCTTCTTTGTAGAAGGATCATCTAGATTGGATAAACTGAGACCAGAAAACTGTGCTGAATGTGGTGACACATTTCCATGGGCTAGAGTTCTAGACTGAACAGAGAGCAAGCTGTATGCAAGTATCTGTTCTTGTCTGCTTCCTGACTGCAGACGCCATGTGTCCTCCTGCCTCAAGCCACTGTGTCTTCCTTCCTGGACCTGACAGACTTCATCCTGTACCCTCAAAGTGTGAGCCAGAACACCCTTCCTTCTTTCCTTAAGTGCTTTTGATACATATTTTGTCCTAGAAACAAGGAAGGTAACTGTCGTAGCCAGTGTCCATGATGTTTCTATAGTTTTGTCTCATCCATTCACATCCATTGTGTGGGCAGCCACTCTTGTATCCTTGTGGCATAAGGTAGACTTGCCACTAAGGCCTTTTGGCTGAAGACATGAACAACAGCTCTGCTCTAGTTACCTCTTCCACATCTAACTAAATTTACACAACTATATTGCACCAACTCCTCCCCATCACCTTTTGCAGTTGCTCAAGGTAGAGAGTGACAGCCAATCACAGACGCCTAGACCAAGGACCTAAGAAGCTTCCATTTGCCCAAAGTTCTCAGCCAGGAAGCACATAAGCCTGACACGTCCCAGCCACTGTGGTTTTTCTAGAGCTGGGGCTGATCCTCATGCTGTGCCTGCGCCACACAAATGGTATGTGTGGTCATGGCACCATGCAGGTGGAGGCTAAGTGACTTTAGAACTTGGAGCCTGTGATCCCTGTGGGTGGTAACAATCACAGGACCAATGCTTCCATCTGGAGGATTAAGTGAACTTTAAGATCCCTTTCAAGTCTCTGAGACATGGCTGTGTGATCTCTGGCCAATTCCACTGAGGACTGACCACACACTGTCTCCAAAGACTCCCTGGCACCATGAGCTCTGTGGGTGGGTACCTCTCTCCAGCTAGACTCTGTGGAGCAGTGGGGTTCAATGCAGGAAATAATGTGGGGTCTACTTCTCCAGTTAGTATTGTTTGTCAAACCCAGTAACCCACCTGGGAACAAGGTAGAGTCCAGCTTGAAAGTCACAGTCGCCTCTGTCATTCTTCCCACTCGGGAGCATCACCTACTACCCTGATGGAGGTTAGAACTCAGCACCAACTCAATAGGGAATAGTGGAAGTCAGTTGGCCCTTGCTCTAAACTTTGACTTTACCAACAATAAGCTATGAAAATGAGGTGTAGCCATCCTGCTGGTCTGGCTGCTCTGTTTCCTGCTGTAGTGATCGTTTTTTCTCTGAGAGCTGCCCTGGGTCCACCATGACACACTCCTGCTTTTTGCACGGCTAAGACTCTCACCATTATTATCTCAATCCCACCTTCAGGTTTCTTCCTTCATGAGGACCCTAGGAGGAGGCAGGACAGAAATGTTCCTATCCAGCCCAGGGAGAGAGAACAGTTCAGAGAGACACTACCCCAGGGTCACCTTCCTTTGCAGCCTATCAGTGGCCTTCCTCCATTCCAAAAGTTCTCCTAACAGCCAAGTGCTTAGGCTTTGTCCTCCTCTTCTTTGGACACATTAGTTTTTTTCTGTAATGGGGGTCCTGAGTACATTCCTAACTTTGGCTTCCTTTTTTGGATGGGCTGTATGGGTGTGAATGGATGTGTGGATGAGTGTGTAGAGAGGTGTGAGCTTTCACGTTGACACTGCTCGTCACCCTCTGACCCTGCTGTATTGTTATGGCTACTGCACTGAGCCCCAGCTGAGTGGCCTCATGTGTGTTCCTCCTTTTCATACACACATAGAGCTCTCACTCCGAAGGACAGCATCCTCGGAGTAAGCAGATACCACACAGGAAGCCCGAGGAAAGAAACCCATCTTAGCCACTGGCACCAAATGGAAGCCACTGATCAGTAGCACAGAATACTTAGAAGTATCTACAAGTCCTCTCACAGATTTCACATGGAACTTTTGCTCCTGGGAGACCTAAGGACGACAAGACAGAAACTTCCTTTTGGGTGACTCGCTGTCCTCAGACACCAACGTCGATCCTGCCAAACTCACCTTCATCCTTGAACAAAAGCAGTTTCTACAGCCGAATTCTAAGGAAAAGAACAATGATGGTTGAAAACAATCACAGGACACAAGGCACTACAGGGATGAGTCAGGAACAAAATGAGATCAAGGACAGAACCCTAAACATCTTTTTCTTACAAATATAACAGAACACAAACACTCATAAGCACATCTGTTACTCCAGTTCTAGGGAGTATGACATCCACAGAAACCAGGCACACACACACACACACACACACACACACACACACACATGAGTGGGATATGAGGATATATGCCTAGGTGATCATTTCTGCCTTCACTCTGTGGTTCCACGGAGCAATGCCAAGCTCTCCCTCCTCTTCCTCTGGGCTTCCTGTTGGAGCTGATAAAAAAAATAAAACAGTGGTCTAGCCTTCTGAGGTTCCCTTCCACCTCTTGCACACTGTGTGCCTTTCTGCACATTTCTGAACCCAGTGTTTGCTTGTGTGAATGGGTATGGTAAGACTGTAGCAGTCTCTTCCATGAGATTAGGAATTTTGCTTGGAGGATTAATAGGTTGGAATTTATATATCTTATAAGATCTCTCCCAAAGCTGGCATCCTGATGGAGGGATTGGAGGGAAGGCAATACATATATTCAGGATGGCGATGTCCGGTTACCAGTGGAGCATCATTGGGTCTACAGGAGCCAGTGGGAGAACTTCTGTGGTGCTCTGAGGTCAGCCCTGTGACACTGGGCTTGGTTCCTGCAATGGGTACAACAGCTGTTATCTGGCGCTTTGCTGATGAAGCCAAACTTCCTCCCTGTCCCCTTTCTGTCCCCTGCCTGTGCCACCTGACTAGAATCACATCTTATCAGCACAGACTATCTTCCCCTGGGAGAAAGAAAAGTCAGGAGGGAAAAAAAGCTTAACCCCTGACTTGAGACCCTCAGTCTATCTCTGCCACTTGTTTCCATAGTGATTGCCATGAGCAATGACCCGCCACTCACTCATCTGTGGCCTCTTTGTTCTCCATTCATTCCTGCATCTTGCTTACATCTGAGTACCCAATAGGACAAAGTAATGGAACCTGAGAGCTGAAGCCAAAAGCACTGCCCCACCCGCAGCTCCCCACTCCCCTGCCCACACCGGCCTCTTCTCCTGGCTGTTTTTGAAAGATCTTGTGCTTGTCTTCCGTGAGTTAGGCCTGTTCTCTGAGGTGACTTCATCTCAGCTGTGAGCCGTCTCTTTTGAATCCAGAAGAGATTGGATCCCTGGCTAAGGGTGAAAGCATGAACCATGGGGATCTGCATCTAGTGCCTGCCTCTTGAGAATGGGATTTTTCACCTCCATGTGTCTGCCAAGGTCTGTGACTTCCTCACCATCCCGGAAATGTTGGTCCAGCCCATTCGTGTCTACTCCTGGAGTCATTCAGACTCCCCTACTTCCTAGCAGTCCTATCCAAAGAGCACCTCAGCGATTAGCTCCCGGACACATCTGTATTCTGCCCTTTGTAATGATCCAGGCCTTGAGAAGCCACCTTGGCCAATAGCATTCCCTCTGTATTATGGGTCTCTGCCTATCAGACAATTACTCTTCTTTCACTTGCAGAATTATCATGTTTAGCCAGAATGGGACATGGAAATGAGACAACATCCCCACCCCGGTTTCACTCAACTATAAATAGATTTTTTTTTAAAAAATTGATTTCTGTGTAACTTATTTTGAAAAACTATGTGGAGGCAGTGAGTCTAATTCTCTGTAGAGAAGCTGTATCCAAATGCCCCATTCTTAGTATGGCATAGGTGAACAATTAGACAGCAACTATTCAGCCTTTCTGTGGCTGAAGGAGGGGACATTAATACTACAGCAGCATGATGGCCTGGCTCAAGAGCCTCTTGCTCTCAGTTCCAGCTGCTAATCATTTCTCTCCTGTCCCAAGCATAAGCAGAAACTGCTCCCCCAATGTATTGACCCCCATCCCTGGCCTCTTTTCATCCTCTCAACCTTTCCCGCTCCACACACACACACACACACACACACACACATGCACAAACCAGCCCTGGTCTGTGGGCTGGCTTTGATGACTGTTGCCTTCTGCCTCTTGGTCCCAGTGACTGTAACCCTCAATTCCTATAACCCAGCACCACTGGCAATAGCTGTGTCTCCTAGTGTGGCATGAGTACCCACTGGCTCTCTACTAGCCTTTCACCTGGAACCTTTTAGGGGTGATCTCCATAGGTTCTGAGGTGCTCTGGGGGGTAGACTGGGGTTTGTTTGCAGTAGGAGCCCCTGGGGCCCTAAAGGTCCACTTCCTTTGCAGGGATTTTATTCTCCATGTCGCTCCTCTGTGCCTGTCCTGTTAGGGCCCCATTTGGGATGGGGGTTGATCTTCTGCTTTTATTCTAAAAGTCCAGTAGCTTAAAGATCCAGAAAACCCTTTCTCCTGGCCACTGTGAGGTGGCATCTCAGGATGCCTGACTGCCTGCAGCCAGCCTGACTCTGTGTTCAATTCTCCATATGAGTCACATGGGGATTTCAGACAGTGTATCCTTGCCAAGCTATAAAAAGAGCTCTCTGCCATACTCAAATGATCCATTCAGCCTGACCCCAGACCCTACGTGACCATCCCCTCCCCTCTCTCACCAGCCTCCTGCTCTACATAGTTCATGCTGTTTTTCCAGGACAAGAGATCTCCATGTTTTCACATACATTGCAGGTACCTTGAAATGAAATCTCACTGAACTCTATTCCCCTTTAAATCTTAAGCTTCCCTTGACACCTAGACTAGTTCAGACTCCCTGTGTGTGTGTGTGTGTGTGTGTGTGTGTGTGTGTGTGTGTGTGTGTGTGTGTGTGGTTTCTTTAATGTGCATACTCCTTTGCAATGGTATGTGTGCTGTGATTATTTGAATTTGACAGCTAGCTGTGTTCCCCCTCAAAACTCTAAGTTGTGTGAATGTGGTAGCTGTGATTTCCCAGCTATGAGCTCCCCAGTTCAGTACGTAGCTGGGTTCCACAGGCCACTTGGAGGAAGGGAAGGGTGTGCTGACACAGTGAGGGGGGTGAGGGAAGATGTATCCCTCACTTCTGTTCCTACTGAACAAATAAATGTTCGTGCATACACTGACTGCCTTTGAGATAGACCTGAGGTGTTTCCTTCTAAGACATAGCCCCTACTCCCTAAAAAGAGACATATATAAAAGATGTCTTGGGGTGGGGGTGGGGTTAATCTACTGGAAATTTGGTCATATTGCCAAATGCAAGCCAGGCCTGGCAGACCAGCTTGTAGAGTGAGCCAGAATGGAAGTCTCACTGATTGGCAAGCATGAGCCCAGGCTTAGCCAGTGAAAGAGCCAGATAACAGAGCCGGAGAGTAGACCTAGGGGCTTGCATGTCAGCCAGCCAGTGCTGGTCACATGACCCTCCTGATGGTTTGGCCAGGCCCAGGTAGGGAATCCAATGAAAAACTGGGTCTGGGATAAACCTATAATCCCAGATACTCAGACTGCTAGGCAAAAGGATAATCAGTTCAAGGCTAGTTTTGGCTGCAGAGTAAGTTTGAGTCTAACCTTGGCAAGTTAGTGAGACTGTCTCAAAATAAAAGGTAAAAAGATAGGCTAGGGAGATACTGATGTACGTACCTAGAATGTAGGAGGGGTCTGGGTTCAATCGCCAGCAGGAAAGACTTCATTCTATAGAGCAAACACCATCTTCCCTGTCACTACCTCATTCCATCCAAGACTATATAGGTATTGTTGCTAGGTGATTGGGGCCATACCCTTTTTGTGGACCAGAGACACCCAGCTGTACCCTGAGGCCTCCATGGCTGCCTGTGTCAGCTGAAATGGAGTCAGGACATCTGTAGTGAGCATTGCTGGGGCACACTCCTCAGTTAGCCACAGCCCTATGCACTGGTGTCAGGTGTCTGCCTGCCACGCCTTACCATCGCTGGACTTGCTGGTGTGTCTCATCAGAGCTGTGAGGCTCACCCCCACTGTGAGGATGCAGTGGGACTGCTCTGCCTCCTAGAGTTAAAAGGAGCCTCTTGCCACAATGGGCATTTTCCCAATCTATTTGTACTCTGCTTTTGATGGAGCAGAACCAACGAATTGGAGAAGTTGGACCCAGTCCTAGTCTTGATCAGCTGACATGCTGTGTGACCTTAAACGGCCTCTTCCCTTCTCTGGACTGCAGCTTTCTTGAAAACTCAAGAGACTAAGTAAAGGCAAAATTACCAGGCCTGAAAACAACAAATAGTGCTCTGAGACCTACTCAGTTACCAAGAGGCTGTGCTGATCTGAGAAATATACTTACCTTCTCGGACTCTTCCCCTCTATCTCATAGGGCTACTTGGAGGATCAATGAGACAAATGAATCGCAGATGGGCTCTATATTGATTTCAAGACACTCACCAAATGGAACACACCCCAGGAGATGCCCTACTCTATTTAAGAAAGCTTCTAAGTCTAGCAGGTTCTATTTTTCTTTTTTTAAAGGCAGACTTCCTTGTAACTAGTGCTTGCCTTAAAGTTAAAATGTAGTCAAGTCTGGCTTCAAATCCCAATCCTCTGACCTCAGCATCCTGGGTGTTGGGGTTATAAGTGGACACCACCCCTGGCTTTTCTTCTATCATCTTGTAGTGGTGGCTAAAGAGGAAGGTAAAAACTTAGATCTCACCCTATGTTGGGCCAATAAGAAGGGCTGAGGATCCCCATAATAGGTCAGCAGGGCTCACTGGGGCTAACAATTGTTGGGTAAGAACTGGCCTCACATGCAAATTCAGTGTGTTAGACAGACACCAACCCTGGCTAGTGGGCAGGGAGTACAGAACATGAGTGTGGGCCTGTCCAGGTTCCAGTCCTACACCACCTGGTGCTAAAAGATCTCAATACTTCCAAGGCTGCCATTGTCCCAGCAACTTCACGGAGTTACTATCAGTGTGTCTGAGATCGGCTGGAAGAGACTGATGCTGAAATAGGTTATTGTAAGAATCTGTGGGATCCCTGGGGACAGCGGAGGCACTTTCTAGAGGTGGGCAGCTGAGAAGGCTTCGGAGCCTCCGAGGCTCGAGACCGTGGGGAAATCGAGAAGGAGCACTGTGGGGCGCAGGGCTGGGATGCAGACAGTGGCCAGCCCTGCCATCTGGAAGAGCCAGAGTGGCAGCCCTTCGCTCCATTTTGAAGACAAGTGGCTCATGTAGTCTGTCTCCCAGCTCTTATCAAGAAGGGCCTTTCCTCTTTTTTTAGGTTGACCCTCCAAAATGCTCATATCTTGGCAGAAGAACAGGAAGAAAATATTTATGGAATCCAGCTTGGGAAGCCCCAGGCTTATATTTAAAGTCCTGGTAGCTCAGGAAATCCATCTGCCCTGGGGCTTTATTCAAAGTAGGCTAGAAAAGGAGAGAATGAGCCACAGGTTTGCACTGATCTGTCCCTGGAGATTTGGGCTGAGCCTGAGGCCCTATTCCCTAGGAAAGCCTTTGCTTTCTGATCAGTGATTGTCAGACACCCACAGATTAGCGAGAATGACAGCGGGATTGCTGTAGGTGGGACAGGCTTCCTGAAAACTCAAAAAGTCAGCATTGGCTGGCTACCATACCCTGCCTTATGACGGCCAAGATTATGAATTAAAGATCCCTGCCTCTATGACTTAAAAGAGTATTGTTTGGAACTTTGTGAGTGTGGGGCAATATAGACAAGGCTGCTTAGAGAAACAGAATAGCCATTAAAAGTGCATTTACACCACCAAGGGAGGACTTGCTGTATCCTAAGTGGGAGGAAGCAGGAAACCACATTGTGTCTTGAGGATGACCTCACCAGCTTACAGAGCAGTCTGCACACACCGAGGGAAAGTGGAGAAAATGCTTGGGGAGGTTCAGAGAACCACAGGTGATTTGTTTCTCTATTATTTGGCGTGCTCCAAATTCTCTGTGATGAATGTATTTTGCTTTCTGATGGAAAACTTATTTTTTCTTTCTCCTTTTTTAAAAAAATCTGGTTAAAAAGAAGTGTGTGAGCTGAGGAGATCAGTCAATTGGGAAGCCATTTCCTTGGAGCTTGCTGGATGTGTAGAATCAAGTGAGCTTCAGGATGAGTGAGATAAACCTGTCTCAAGAAGAAGGGAGATAATTGAGGAACACAACCAAGATCTGTCTCTGGTACACACACACACACACACACACACACACACACACACTCACATACAGCACAAAACAGCTATGTACCAGATGGTCAGCATTAAAGTGGGTAACCTTGAGTGCAGTGGATCAAGGGTGAGCCCAATGAATACACTGAAGTAGAAATAGGGCTGGACAAGGTACACTGAGATTTCTCCTTTTCGGGTAGGACTAGATGTAGAAATAACCTAGCACCCAGCATGTGCCAGCCCACAGCACAAGTACTTCACATGGCCCCTGTGCAGCAGCAGGGCCATCAGCTGCCCATTACTCACATGAGGAAACAAAGCTGGCAGGAACCGAGGGCTGGGTGATGATGCTTAAAAATTGATGGAAGTGACCTCAGAATAATTCATGGATAGGCACCCCAAACTCAGACAATGCTCTGAGTGGGTCATTTCCCATCTGACTTCCAGAGTGATTCTGGTTTAAGACTTTAGGGTCCCAAGTTTATAGGTGAATATCCTACACTTTGGAGGATCTTGGAGGTCACAAAATTACCCAGTACCATGGTCTGTGATTGACAGTTTGAGTCTCCTCTTCTGACTCTGCAATGTCACCTCAGCAGAACCTGGACTTATTTAATGACCTTGGGTTAGTGCTACAACCTAAGATCTCTAGAAGGGTGGCAGAAGAGGAATTTGAAGGGATGTTTCTGTAATACTTGCGAGTTTATTAAACCTGTGCATTCTTTGTGTCCAAGAAGAGATCAGGGGTTAAGGACACAGCAAAGGCTTGGAGTCTGATGCTTGTGGCATCAAGCCTTCTGTTCCACAACACACATGTCCCCAGAAGGACATCTCCTCTCTCCAATCCTCAATTTCCTCCTGTGCCAAGTGAGGAGAGGATTTTACAGGGAGATTCAAAGAGAATATTTACCGAGGGCTTGGCCCAGAGGTTGTTCTACAGCCATCTTGGCATTGGCTATTGTCCGTATACTCCTTTTATCCCTCACTGTAATATACAGCTATCAGTGCTTGTTCATTATTAGTCAGAAAGTGACATTGCTCTCACTGTCGAGGTCGAGTGCTATGCCATATGCTGAGACACTTATATGAAACCCGAATTCATGAATGCTGCCATGGAGGTGAGACAGTCAGTCCATCAAGTGGTCAGACTGTGGTGAACATCATGGCAGTTTGGTGTTCCAGTAAGGGAGTATCCAATGGTTATACAGAGAACACGTTTGAGAGGGCTTTAAAGGATGGGTAGGAGTTTGGTGGCTAAGAAGGAAGCCAAGAGTGTTGCACAGGAAGTAGAAGGGTCAATGTATCAGGAAGGTGTGGGAATGCAAAGGAGATGGGTTTGGCTGGAACTTGAAGTCTTCAGATGAGGCCCATTGGCATGAGGTTAGGAGGGACAGCTAGGGCCAAATAGTGGGATGGCCCACACAGAAGGGTGGAGGATCCTTTCCATTTAGCAACAGGACCCATTATTCATGTCAGGTTAGTACCTGCTAGGCAGGCTCTGTCACAGTGGAGCATGAAAATTCAAGAAACTTAAAACTTGTTCTAACGCTGTGAGGGTTGATGGAGGCAGAGACAAGGAGAGGAGGGGAAAGGTTTAAAGGAGAGATCTCTCTGTCTCTCGATCTCTATCTGTCTCTGTCTGTCTGTCTCTCTCTCTCTCTCTGTCTCTCTCTCTCTATCTCTCTCTCTCTCTCTGTGTGTGTGTGTGTGTGTGTGTGTGTGTGTGTGTGTGTGTGTGTGTGTGTGTGTGTGTGTGTGTATACATTTGTGCTGACACAGGCTTAAGTAAAAAGAGGGAAATGATGCTTTTGACTCTTGGTTAAAACAAGCCCTCTACCCAAAGCCTCTCCAGACTTAGCTGGGACCTTTTAATGTGCAGCAGGAAACCAGGCCTATCAACAATTCCCTTCCAGAGCACCTTGCCCTGTCCCCAGGAGAGGTCTGTGCCCATGCCTCAAGTCTCTGACCCTTGCCTCCCTCCCTCCCCCACAACTGGGTACTGCTGGGGTTGGATGCCCTGTGGATATGTCACACTCCTACCAGAACCCAAGCAGCTGGGTCCATGGGCATGTTGTCACGTTTCTTCTCTCCCCATAGTTCCCAGATCATACACAAGAGACACTGTGAGAGTGACAAGGACAAGTGATTTCAGTTTGTAAGTCAGAAAAGGGGTCAGGCTGGCCATTAAGAACAGATGTTGTCCCAGGTGATCAGGAGATGACTGTGGCCTCAGAGAACCTACATGTGCATGCACACACACACACACACACACACACACACACACACACACACATGCACGCGTGCATGCACACACACACCAGAGCATTACTGCAGAGCCATTAATGCATGTTCACTGAATTTGGATTGCTGGGAAAGTCAATGCACCTCCTGAGGGGAAAGATGGCTTTTCAAGCTACTGGGACCTTCTATCAAGGATGGGTTGATCTGAAGAGTAATGACTGACCTGAAAGACTTCCAGGTAGATTAGGGTACATGATCACAAAATGAAAGATTCTGCTACCCTAGAAAGAAAAGCTCTGCCTCTGGGGCTATGCAGAGTAGAGATTTTGGGTAGGGGTATTGGGAATGGGCATATGTTGAAGCTTTGAGGCCCAAGGGTTAGCATGCAACATCTGGAAAGGCAGTCTTCAAGGATGAAGGTGTTTGATTAGCAGAGGATCCCCACTCTACCCCTTGCTCTTTCTGCAACACCTGTCTCCCACTAGGATCTCCAAGGTGGAGGCCAGGTTCTCTTTGGTTCCTTCCTGAGAGAAGTTGGCCCTTGCCATTTGGGACAGGGCATGTGTCAAGCATGGAAATCCTGGAAGAAAAGGCTGCCAGGTTACTCTGCTCTGTCCTGACTCTACCTTGCCGTATTTCACTGTGTTCATTAACTGCCCTGTCTGTGTGTCTAAGATTAGTTGAACATCATGTTATACCAAGGAGACATAGGCTTCCTGTCTTCAGGAGACAGAGAACAAATGTATAGCTGAAGGTCATGGAACTGTCAGCATCTCGTAGGAAAACTAAATGGGTTGGAAAGGTGATACTGATTGGTTCTTAACTGAGGTGTTGGAGTGAACCATGGCTGCCTTCTCTGAGGCAAGCGACTTTCTAAATTGAGAACCAAAGAGAGAAAGAGAAGCATGCAAACATCTGAGAGTGAATACTTGAGCTGACAGAAATACCCAACCTAAGGCCCTGTGGTGGGGCATGGTTGGCTGTGTTGAAGAGAAGCCAGGCCAGAGCAGTGAGGACTGAGAGATGAAGGAGCTGAGGGAGATGAGCAGAGGCAGGATGTAGTGACAGTCTCTGCCTGGCCTTGGGGTGCTCAGGGACCTTGGAAGCTGTGGTGGTCTGAGTGAAAATGACTCCCATAGACTCCTAGGGAGTGACTTGTTAGACTAGGCGTGGCCTTGCTGAAGGAAGTGTGTCACTTGAGGTGGGGGACTTTGAAGTTTCAAGCTCAAGATAGGCCTAGTGTCTCTCTCTTCCTGCTGCCTGGGGATCTGGTTGTGAAATTCCCAGCTCCTTCTCCAGCACCATGTCTGTCTGCATGCCAGCATGGTTCCTACCATGATAGTGGACTAAACCTCTGAACTGTAAGCCAGCCTCAATTAAACAGTTTCCTTTATAAGAGCTTCTGTGGTCATGGTGTCTCTTCACAGCAACAGAACTCCACACTAAGACAGGATGCTTAGGAAGAAAACAGGGAGATGTTTTAGAGCTTTACGGAGGGAAGCAACAGCATAAGAGTCTTCATGGCCTTTCCTTCTTGCTTGCTCACCTGAGGCTTGGATGGATTCTGTAGCCTCAAACAGAACAAATACCAGGTGAAACAAACAGCACTTTTAGAGACTAGAACAACTTCATTAGTATATATTACACCTACATTCAGTTATCTTAGCATACTCCTTAAATATGTGCAATTGTTATATGCCATAAAATAAAATTTCAAAAGGTGAAAATTTTGTCATTCGATATTTTATGCCAACCCACCCCCCAAATGTGTATCAAAACCCAAATGAACCTCATGACTCAAACCTAGTATTTTTAAAAGCAATTTATTTATTAATTTTTGAGGGTATGCCTGTGTATATGTATGCATACACATGCTAGCACACACACGTGGAGATCAGAGGCCAACTCTCTGCCATTAACTCTTTCCTTCTACCTGTACGTGGGTTCCAGGGATAGACCTCAAGTTGTCAGATGCCTCTCCCTGCTTTCCTCCTCTTGCCAGACTCCATCCAAATATTGTTGTTTGAGACTGGATAGGTGCAGTAGGGAGTTAAGAGTACTTGCTACTCTTCCAGAAGACCCAAGTCCAGCTGCCAGTGCCCACCTGGAACTCTAGATGCAGGGTATCTGATGCCCTCTTGCTGCACCCACACATGTGACACACACCCACAGAAACAAACACATGCATGTACACAAATCGAAATAAAAGTAAGTCTTAAAAATATTCCAGTATGCAGTTCACATGAAAACAGTACTAAGATCTTTGACTTTTTCATATTAAACATTCCAAATATGGTGTGTATCTTACAAGGATAGTTTGTCTCAGTACAGAGAAGCTGTGCTTCAAGAGCTCAATGGCCACACATTGCCAGTGGCTACTCAGAGGGAGCTCCTGCAGCCTAGATGGACTTGGAGGACACAGGGCCATTGTGCAGGTAGCCATGGGCTGAGGAGGAAAAGAGTCCCTTTAGGGTGGCTGCAGGATAAATATCAATGTTGTTTCAGGATTGGCTGCCAACCTGTCTTAACTCCTTTGTGGGAAGTTGTGTGGCCTGGTGGCTATATATTGAGCCCAACCAACTTAGTATAATGTGTGTCTAGATCAGTTCCGGCTTGAGTAATGTTCCCCATGAAAGGTCTGCTGGAATCAGTACCAATGTCATTTTCTTAAGGGCAAGACTGTTTCTTTGTTGGGCGACTAGAACTAGAAATTAACAGGCGTGGAAGTCTGCCAGTAAGGCTACCAGGATGAAGTTGGGTTCAGCATAGTGGAGGCAGGGAATAGCTGGTTAGGAGCCCAGAGCCCTCTGTGTCAGGACTTGTGAGCAGCCACACTCTTCCCGTTAGGATTTTCTGCTGTCTTTTATTTTACTTCTCCTCCTTCCCAAGCCTTGTAATAATCTAGGCACCAGGAGGCACTCCTGGGAGCTATTTTAGGCTAAGGTGAAAGAAGAGCCAGGCACAGCAGGCATTTACCTCTGAATGGATGCAGAGGCAATTGTCAGAAGGCAGGGATCTCAGCCCAGTGCCTCCACCTTAGGCAAGGCTGCCAAGATGGAGGGGACTAGCTTCCCCCCCACCTCAGCTCAGACCCCCTCACCTACCCCCCCACCCAGGGCTTGATCGGGGCAGCAGCTAGAGAAAGGCCCAGGCTGACCCTGCACTCTTCTGCAGGGAGCCATGTTGTGGCTTTTTTGCCTAAGTGGGGGATCTCAGCGGGGAAGCCGCCACCCTGCAGCCCTCCTGAGCCCTGGAAAGCAACGGATGCAAATGCCATCCAGAGCCACTTGCTGAACATTGAATTAACTGTAGAAAATTAACTAAATGAGGTTGGTGAGTGAAATGTAAATGAGCCCCTGCCCAGCAGGAGCTTGGGAAAGGATCTCTGTGGGAGATGCGGGCAGGCAGGAGGCTGGGAACTCTAAGGGTGTGCAATAAACAAACGTGTATAGCCCTGTGAACGAGGCAAGCAAGGGCCAGTGACTTGCAGGGAGGGCAGAGGAGAGGAGGGGTTGTATATGAAGTGCGAGTGGAACCATGGAGGAAGGGCCAACAGAGCAAGGGGAGATACTCAGGTCCTAGGAAACCCCAGTGTTTGCTTTAGGCACCCCATTAAGGCAGCACTGTGAAGTTTGAGTTAGCAAGCATGGGGCCTTATGATGATGAAGCAGGCAAAGATGCTAAGAGGTGTAAGAATTCCTTCATTCCATCTGATTCCAGGAGCAAGTGCCTTTGAGGTAGATGGGCCTCACAGAAGCACTGACCTCCACCCTTAAGAGCCTCAGTTCTGAGCTTCTAAGGGAAGGCTGGATTGCAGAGTGTCTTTTGGAGTGACTTTCTGACCTGAGGCTTTTTTGTCATTTGGCTTTACCTGGCCTGGGCATTTAGCCTGGTCTAACCAGGGCATAAAAGGAGAGATGAGGCTAGGTAAATATGGGAAGAAGCAGGGGCCACCTTATAGGGACCACCTTTCCCACCACAAAACTTCTAGAAACGTCTACCCCTGGGGAGTGCTCCTGCCTTCTATATTTTGATGAAAGAGCTTGCTTCTTGGTCACCTTACTGAGGAGAGCTTCTCTAAGGTGTTGAGGTCAACACAGAGCATCAGGACAGTGTCTTTACAGGAAATTGGCTTCCATGAACCTGGCCAGGCTACCTACGCTACAGCCCAGGTGCTATCATGGGGGCTTTTTTCCCCAGTTGTAAAGGGTAAAACCTAAGCCATAGGCCAGCCCCCTGTTAAGCGGCCCCGCTATATGTGATTCCCAACTCTCTGGCGCCTCCTACTGTCTGCCGGCGGTCACTCACTGGCAGATGACGAACACACAATTAGCAAAATTACCAGACAAATATTATCAAACAGCTGATAGCTCATGCCTGGAGTTGATCTCTTGTTTGTGTGAGTCAGCCCATGTGTTAACTACTATAATTGTAATGGCTTACACATTACATCATCACGTCTAACCAGCGACTTTCCAAGGAAAAACAGGAGGGGGCAGGCCTATGAAAGAAAGGTAGCAAAATTAATATGACTTTCCGGGTTGGGGGCTGGAGGGGGGGGGTCATTGCTTCCAATGACATGGCACAAGTAGCCTAATCTTCCTGAGCCTCAATCTGCTCATTCATGAAATGACAATCAATAGTGACGCCCTGCTCAGTTCCAGCTGCTATAAAAATGAGCCTTAGGCTGGATAATTCATTTCTGGTTGTTCTGGAGCCTGGAAAGTTAAGGATCAAGGGGCCACCAGATTCCTTGTGTGATGAGAGCTCATCCTCCTCCTTAGGTAGTGCCCTAAGGAGGTTTCACAGGGCAGCAAATGTGATAGCTCTTAGAAGGGAATGGTCCAGAATGGTCGGGAGCCTTTTATACTGTATTCACTGCCAAAGCCTCCCCCCCCCCTTAATAATACCACACTGTTCACTAGATTCCAACATATGAATTAGAGGAGTGGGACCAACTTTCAGACCACAGAGAACAGTAACATTTCTGCAAGCCATTCTGCAAATACTGGGAGCGGTGACAGTTGCTTAAGTAAAACTAGACCGGAGTGGCCTACATTAGCACTTTTATAGCTGTTGATTGAATCAAATAACAGTAGTTTTGATTCTGCACAGAGGACAGAAATTCCCAGATCCCCAATCACCTAAACATGTTTGAGGACACCCTGACTTGGCTGATCACCCTTGGAGATTTACCAGGGCTAAGAATTATCATTCTGCTTGTTCTCATGATTGTTTACTGGGATTTGAACTTTTTGTGTCTAAAAATATCACCCACAGAGGGTACATAAACATTTCAAAATGTCTTAGGAGCTTTTAAGGTCAACTCCCAGCCCTTAACCCAGCCAGTCATGCTCTGAAATCCACAGGAGCCACCATAGTAGGGGGGTGAGAAAAAGGAAGGGACAGTAACGTCAAATGGATCTCAGCCTTCCATCAGGAGTTCAAAATTGGGCAGGCTAACTCGTACCTCTACCCCAGCCCAGGGCTATCTGAGGATGGAACCCCCAACAAATGGACGTTGAAAAAGCTTAGATGACTCAAACTCAGACCGTGGATATGGATCACTTCAAGCTCTGGGACCATGGTGTCTAGGTTGAGAATGTGTCCCTTGGCACTGGATACTGAATGCAGGCTAGGATGGAAAGGTCCCATTGTCCCACTCACAAGAAGAGGACTCCTATGTTAGCACCAGGAAGCCCAGAGAATCTCAGTCTCAACTCTGTAGGCTGGGGAAGCAAAGCTTGTATGCCTTTTCTATTGTTCCATGAGCTGGAAGAAGGCACTCAGTGATCGTTTGGATGCTGTGGTCCAGTGATTTCTGGGTCACCATCTGCCATTCCCAAAGAAGAGAGGAGGCCTGCAACACAGAGTCTGTAGTGCACAGGGGCTCATGCCCTCGTTCTCAGGAAAGCCTCCACACCTGTACTGTGACATTATGCCTCTTCCTTGCAGAGAGGGCACCTGCCACTGGATTGCTAAGAAAGCAGGCAATGGCTGCGTAGCCAGTCAGCATAGATCTGGTCCACAGTCTATTGATTTTCCTCTGCCCTTGAATCGAGTCTGGTTACTTAGAAAGGCCTGAGGCATCACCTCTGCAGCATGTGACCAGGAAAGCATGTAGCCAGGGAAGCAGGGGAAGGCAGAGCTAATAGTCTAAGTCCTCAGTCAGCTGAGAATGGAACTCTGGAAGCCAGGAGGCTGGGGAGATGGATGGACTAGGAAGCTTCTGACCACTCACATATGTCAGAGGTCAGGAGAGGCGAGACTACTGCTGCATATGTTACTGTGACTATCAGAGCCAGCCCCATCTTTCTTCACTGGCTCACAGTCCTGTAGTGTCTGGATTTCAGCAGAGGGGGCTTTGAGTGACAGAGGTCTGGCAGATCCAAGGCTGTGGCAGCAGTGAATCAAACAGCTTGAAGAAAGGGGCAGCTTTGTCCAAACACAGTCTTGTTGCAGCTTGCATAGTCATCTCTGCTACTGTCTGAGGGTTGGCAGGCCAGCCCAGGCACTGAGTCAGTCTTGTAAGAAGAGCAGAAACAGGAGGCGGGAGGGAGATGAAGTTGGTCTCCTGAGTCAGCTGAGAGGAGGGAACCACAGTTCAAAGAGTGAGTCAGTAAGTTCTTGTCTCTTTTCCTGCTTGAGTTCCTGCTTGGTGCTCCTCAGTAGTGGACTGTGATCAGAATACAAATAAACAATAAACAAATAAACAAATAAAGCCTTTTCTCCCCAAGTTGCTCTTGGTTGGACTGTTTATCACAGCAACAGAAAGCAAAGCAAGATCACTAGCAAGTGGGCCTTTGACTTACAGCCCTGGAGAAGCTCCAGAGAAAGAAAGAGTGTAACAAATTCTTGGGTGGCTTGTGTTCCCTCTGTCTTTTAACTTATCTCATTTTGTAAATGTCACTTCTGCTCTACCAGGTATGGGTTGCTCTAAATCCCATCGCATCGTAGCCCCTTAGATCACCATAACTAATTACAGGGGTCGTGGAAATCCTAGCAACAGCGAAAGCATCGAGAAAAGGCAAGAGCCAAACATTATTTCAAAATCAAATGTGCAGCAGACCCGAGGATCTCTGACAGTGCTTTCCCATGTTCCATCCCCAAACTTCACTGCAGCCTCTGTTCTGAATACACCCCATGTATGTGGCTGTCACCAATCACGGCACTAGTGAATGCTGGCTGGGAATTTGGGGCTCAGATTTGAAGCTAACCTTAGGGTTTGCAGAGTCTTGGCTGTACATGCATTTTTCTGTTCTTACAGAAACATCACTGTATCATATTTTGTTTTACTCTAACCCCTCAGCTCCTCAATATCACTGGACTATATTATGTTAGCAAAACAAGTGCGTCCACCTCCTTAGTACATAAATTTGCTTTATTGTGTAAACTGCTCAAGAGTGAAGTTACATGCATAGTAAAGAATCATTTTTCTAAAAAGATTTCTTTTCATCCTTTACTTTTCATTATTGTGTGCATGCATATTTATGATGTGCATGTGTTGGCACAGGCATAAGATGGTTTAGGTATGGATGTCAGAGGACACCTTGCTCAAGTTGATTCTCTTCTTCCATTGTGGGAATGGATAGGATTCAGATAGAGGTAGGCTAATGCAGCAAGGGCTTTTGCCTGCTGACTTACATTACCAGTTCCTCAAATTCATTTCTTTAAGATTTATTGTAGTAAACGCTTGATTTGTGTGCCTATTTTATATACCTATATGCCAGGTGCTGTAGAAAATTTTCTCGGATAAAAGGTGACCCAAAATTTCCTGGAGGGAAAAGAAGACTTGGACTAATACAGGGCAAGCTAAAGGCCACGGGACACATGATGCTGTTGCTATGTGTGCTGCCCAGATGCAGAAGTGGGGCACATCAACTGTTCTTCCTACAGCAGCTTAGCAGGCACATATCCCAGTGTCCCCACCAACCATTGTGTTGAGTGACATTTCTTTGCCTCCTAGTCCAGGTCCTGTGATATGGCTCTTGTCAGCCCTCTGATAATGACCTGTTATCTACAACTTCAGTGGCTTAGCAAAGTAAAAGGATGTCAGAAGTTGAGGAGCAAGAGTCAGACCTGCTCAAGGTCACCCAGTATAAACCTACGACACAAAGCTTAGGACTCCTGGGTGCTTTCTTCTGGTCTCCTGCCACACAGGTGCTAGATAGACATGCAGGATGGAAGATGGATGATGAAGAAGAAAGATTTTAGACCTCCTTCTGTTTTAACCCAGGCTGATGAGTCAGAGACAGCTCACTTTTTCACTTTTTCTTTTGATGATATATCTGGATTATTACATTGGCTACAGATCTCAAGGCATTTATGTGAGGGATTTTCTAGACTAGATTGAAGTAGGAAGACCCACCCTAAGAGTCAGTGGCACTGTCCCAAGGCTTGGGATGAATAAAAAGAAGAAATGAAAGAAGGAAGGAAGGAAGGAATGAAGGAAGGAAGGAAGGAAGGAAAGTTGTCTAAGCCACACTTGTATTCCTCCATTTTCCTTTTTAAAAGCTTTTATTAGATGTTTTATTTATTTACACTTCAAATGTTATCCCCCCTCCCAGTTTCCCCTCTGCAAACCCTCTATCCCACCCCTCCCCCTGCTTCTATGAGGGGTGCTCCCCCACCCACTCACAGCCGCCTCAGCATCCTAGCATTCACCTACACTGCAACACAGGACGTCCTCCACAGGACGACGGACCTCCCTTCCCAGTGATACCAAATAAGTCCATTCTATTTCTCTGCTTTCTAACAGTGAACATAACGTGATAGCTTCTGTCCCCATGTACCCTTAGGTCATGAGCCAGAATAAATGCTTCTTTAAGTTGCTTTGGTCAGCTGTTTTATATCACAGAAACACTCTGGATCCTGCCCTTTCTCTGTCCTAATTCATACCTCCTTGTTGGCCCCAAGAGTGTTCGTGGACCTGTTTAAAGTGCCTTCCCAGCTAATGCTAGCCAGGGGTGCATGGGCTCCAAGCCCAACAGCTTTCTTCTGTGGAAATGAGAAGGATGGAAAGAATTCCTTCTTCCATGAGTAAATTTCTAGTCCAACTGTGAGGAGCAGTGGGCAGTGCACTATTACAGAGTTCCGTGAGGTTGAGGTGGAGACCTCTGCCTTAGTCACCTGTGTGACCTTGAGGTCCAACCCCTGCCCTCCATCCCACCAACAATAAAACAAATCTCGGACTAGGTGATGAATAAGGCTCTTTCTAACTTCCCCAGTACATAAGTTTCACAGAAATGTGGTTTGTAGATAGATGGAGCAGTCAGCCTTGGAAACTGGAAATATTTGCAGGCACAGCCCTCGTACATCAGCCTGTCATCTGCCAGGGCATCTGAAGTTTGGAGAGAAATGGGTCCCATTTTCTTTTTTTTTGGCACAGAGCTCTGGCCAGCATAGGAGATACCAACTTTTTCCCATCTCCTGCCAGTAGATGTCTCTGGCTGGAAATAGCCTACTCTCTTTGAATATGTCCCCTAAACAATGGGATTTTAGCAACAACAGCAGGGAAATGGAGCCTAAGGAGAGAGTAAGGAAACCAGCGGGACAGAGGGCAGGGATTAATGCCATCATTGTTATTATGAGAGGGGCCCCTGTAGGTTCCTTGGAATAGGGTTAATCCCCTCAATCAAGGGCCTATTCTTGCTTTTCTGTCCTTCCCCATGGAATGCTATAGCAAGAAGACCTTCACCAAATGTTGTCGGTTTTCAGAACCAATCAAAAGTGCTCTGAGGTCCAGGCAGGAACTGGTAGCTGGACCAAATAAGCTGGAGAAGCTCTTTACTGTATGGTCTGTATAATCTAGCCATGGACACCGAGCAGGCTGTCTGGGCAGAAGCCATGAAATCATCTCAGGAGCTCGGGAGCAAGCTGCATGAGAAGGGGGCTCTACCTGGCTGTGCCATATCCAAACTCTAATGGTTCTCTGTGAGGTATCAGTGTATTAAGGAGGATGCAGAGCAATGAAATTCCAGAGCTGAGTTTTGCCTTTAACCATTTGTGTGGATTTGGGGAAGTGGAGTTAATAAAGCCAAGTGTCCATTTTCACATGTGTATTCGTCTATCTCACGGTATCATTTTTATGAATATGATGATGTAATGTTTATAAAACTGCCTCCCCCTGTGCCTCTGTGTGTGTGTGTGTGTGTGTGTGTGTGTGTGTGTTCCACTCTGAGAGTGGGAGATCTGAAACATCTGGGATTTCTAATAGATGACTCTCGGTGCTGAAGCACAAGAACAAGTGAGGCTGGGTCAGCCAGCGTAGAAGTAGGACTTCTGGAAACCATAGAAGGCTCCAGAATGCAAGACTGTCTGTGCTGAAATCAGGAAAGTCTAGGCAAAGAGGGATGAACCTCTTTCTACATAGGGAGAAGGAAAGAAGGGGGAAGGAAGGAAGGAAAGGTAATGGGAAAAAGGAAACAAAAGGAGGGATGGAAGAAGGGGAGGAACAAAAGAAGAAAAGAAGAAAGGAAGGAAGGAAGGAAGGAAGGAAGGAAAGAAGGAAGGAAGGCGTACTGGCTGGTTTTGTGTGTCAACTAGACACAAGCTGGAGTTAACACAGAGAAAGGAGCCTCCCTTGAGGAAATGCCTCGATGAGATCCAGCTGTAAGGTATTTTCTCAATTAGTGATCTAGGGTGAGAGGGCCCCTTGTGAGTTGGATAGTTTTGGGTTCTATAGAAAACCAGCCCAAGAAAGCCAGTTAGTAACATCCCTTCATGGCCTCTGCATCAGCTCCTGCTTCCTGACCTGCTTGAGTTCCAGTCCTGACTTCCTTTTGTGATGAACAGCACTGTGTAAGTTGAATAAACCCTTTTCTCCCCAATTTGCTTCTTGGCCGTGATATTTTATGCAGGAATAGAAACCCTAAGACAGAGGAAAAGAAGGAAGGAGGGAAGGAAGGAAGAAAGGAAGGAAGGAAAGAAGAGAAAGGAAGAAAGGTGGGAAAGGATGTCATTTTTGAAACAAAGGAAACAAAACTGAAGATTGCTGAGTTTGCTTAGGTGCTGAGCGCAGAACTGGCAGGAAGATTGAGGCTGTGACAGTTTATGTCCCCAGCAGGAATGGCAGCTGGGTGAGCTAGAGTCCATTAACACCTTGCTGTGTCACATTATTCAAGTTTCTGTCCAAGGTGGCTTCTGTGTCCCCACCTGTGAGATGGTGCAAAGTGGCCTTGGGTCCTCAGGAGTTTGTCCTTCAGAACATTAGCAGACCTCCAGCAGCAACAGGGAATCCCAGAACTCCATTCTGTGATTACTTCTCAGCTCTGCTCTTGGACAATGAAGACAGTAAGATGGGGGAGGGGCGTGTCAAGGTGGGGTGGGGGCTGACTTGAGGGACTGGGAGGCAGAACCTTTGGAGAATATTCACATGGCATCTCTCTGAGGAGAAACTCTGCTGTAATTAGTCTGGCTTGAGACATCCATCTTACCCATCTATGTGTTGTCAGAGATATATGCCATGCCATGAGGACCTATGGTACTGTATCAATAAATCCCCATCCAAACATCAAAGACCATTTTGCACAAGATAATTAAAAGCAATTCCATTGTCTTGCTGTCTGAAATACTTCTGTGTTTCTCTAATCAAGCCAGCACAGGTCCTGTGTATATCTCCACCGAAGCCCTTTCACTCCTCCATGCCTCCATGCCCAATCTTGCCCCCACCATCTGTGAACGACTACCTATCTTGCTCCTGGACACCCCCATATACCCTTCTCATGCAGCTCTGTGTACTGGACTGTTCTGACATCCCTGTACTTGATCCCACCTCCTTAACACATGCAAACACACCTCCTGCAGAAATAAAATGAAGTACAGTAATCAATATGGTCTTGGCATTTGTTTTTATCATTTAGTGGATATCAAATGTCATGCTAGCATCTCTGCTTGTATCGTTCACATTTTGATCTTCATAGCCATACATCCAAGTAGACACTGCCCCATATGTTTTTAGACATGAGACTTGCAAAACTTAAGAAACTTATCTCACGCTGCGCATCCAGTCAGTAGAAGATTCTGGGCTCTAACTCAGAGCTTTGTGATGTCATGCTTTCAACCTATATTCCCGTAGCATCTCTGGGGAGGGCTGCTATATGTTGCAGCACAGTAAATATGGGGCACTAAGTGAGGAAATAAATATCAACTGATGTTTCTTGGGGGTTTGCACTAGATCAAGCACTGCTTGTTACAGAAGCTTCCTGTGTTTTTCCCAAAATTCCTTCCATAAACACAGAGGTAGGGATGTAGTCCTCTGACTACTGCAGACCGGACATTTAGAATCTGGAGAAAAATGGAGAAGCAAATGTTTCGCAGAGTCCCTAGAGACCCTCAAGGGTCTGGGACATGTCTGGGACATGGCTGGGTGTGATGGGATGCTCTGGACATGCAGGACAGTGCCTCATAGCTCATTGTTTGTATGAGGACAACCACCATGCATGTTACTAGGTTATTCTAGATTGAAATGCCACTGTTGGTAGCAGGAAAGATGAGACATTGGGTAAAGGCTTTTTCAAGCCTAGAAAGCTGAATTTGATCCCTAGATACCACCTAAAGGTAGAAGAAAGAGAACCAACTCCATAAAACCATCCTCTGGCTCATGTACCCTTAAGCACATATACCCATACACACCATAACACACCCACTGGTGATAATAATAATATATTTAAGAATGCCTAGTTGGGAGATGGTCTGAGGCAAGTATCCTGACGAATAAAAACTAAGTCAGGATGACATCTTCCCAAGACTCTCTAGGTTCAACTCTTCCTTATTTTAAGTCTTGAGTAAGCTCAGGGTCTCTCAGGCCTAAATGATCTGACCTTTCTTTTCTACAACCTGCTATCATGTTATCCAGAGAGCCAAGGACCCGGGCCTCAGCACAGAACAAAGACTCTAACAAGGCTGATAGTGATAGATCAGTAGAAAGATACAGGGATAGATGCGCACAAAGCCCTTGAACCCATGCTTATTGTCATCCAGAATCCTGGAGCTTGTTTATGGCCAGTGCCCTGAAATGCTGGGGAATTCAGGAGGACCAAAATCACTCTAGACATGGCTCAGAAGTAAACGACATCTTCCCAAGAGGCCCTCCCCCCCATGTTGCTGGCCTCTCTGGTGAGGCCAGTGTTTATCTATTCGATTTTCCGTTCTAGGAAATCATCAGTGGGCAGTATTTTGTTGTTAGAGTGGGGAGGTGTTTTATCCTTGATGTTGTTGCTATCAGCATTGTTTTGTGAAGCAAGGTCTCATGTAGCCAAACTATTTAGCCAAGGATGATCTTAAATTTCTGATCTTCCTGCCTCTCTCCACCTGTCAAAAATGCCAGAATTTTAGTCAGGCATTACTATCCCTGGTTTATGCAGTTCTCAGGAACTGAACTCAGTGCATACTAGGAAAACACTTTACTGTATTCCCAGCCCCAAGCAATGGTTTCTTATAACTTCACTATTTTTGTTTGATTGATTTCTCTCAAACCACAGTCCTCCAGACTGACAGTTGATAACCCATAAACAAATTAAAATAAACCCGAAGTTGGATTTAAAAGAACCTAAGGGAATATTTTTTAATTTTTATAGGCAAATAGTTCTTCTTTAGTACAAAGATGTTAGCTCCAAATGGTGTATTGCTTCATACGGGTAAATGCAGACTTCTCTTTAATCAAGCAGCAGTTTCTTGCTTGTTGGGGATACAACGATAAATAAAGCAGTAAGATTTTACAGCTGGAGAGAAAAGTCGCCCCCCCCCCAAAACCCTTTTATCAAAAGTGAGAAATGTTAGGTAGCTTCATATAGGATTCAGGAGATCAGAAAACAATGGCCAGCTAGGATGATCGTCAGAATGGGCAGACAGCATTTAGGAAGAGCAGTGGAGGATAAACACAGATGGGGAGCAGGGTGTCCCATGGAAAGGGAACAGCTCCAAAAATCTCAAAGCCAAGCATGCAGTTCAACAACACAAACACCACTCCATTGGCTCCTTTTCCAGGATTAGAACTTCCCTAATCTTAGTGTAGCTCCCAGCAACACCAGGCGGGCCCTTCATTCTCTCAGGTCAAATAGAAGATCAAAGGAAATCACCTCATTAGCTGTCCCAAATCCCATGTGCCCAGCCCTGAGCTGTTCGGCCTTGAGGTTAGGCCAAGGTCAAATCTTTCTCTTTTTCAAAGACATTGATATTGAAGCCACAGCAGGCAGAGGATGAGGAAATGCTTCTGTTGAACTAGAACTAAGGAATGGTGATATAAGGAAGACAGGATGGTCAACATAGCAGACACCTTCACCTCAGCTTTTCAAGATATGGTCAGTGGTTTGAGAGTAGCCTAAAACAAGCCAGTGAAGAATCTCAGTGTGATTAAGAGTCCATTCATGTTTATTAGGGAAATGCAAGAAAGAAGGGGAAAATAGAGTGTAGATTGAAGATAAATTGGTAAATGCCATTTTGAATAAGGATCAACTGGAGCATGTATATAAGCTCCCATGAAGACCCAGAGCAAGAAAATACTGAAGGCGTGAGAGATGCCAGGAGAATAATTGGTGGAGAGAAGGCAGGGTGGGGATAGAAAGCTGAGGTGGCTCTGAGGAGGAGTGGGACCCATCCCCACTCCTATCACAGGAGAAGAGACAAACTCAGGTCGAGAAGCTCATAATGAATGATGGCCTTTCTTAAAGCAAGACACACCTGTGAAGAATTGTGGTTTGTTAGGATTGAGTCTCAGTTTTGCACGGCTGTCGAGCCTCAGGTTTTGGATTATTGGTCTGGTTCCTGTGCATTTACAAGCCATTTCCTGTGAAATATGTGGCTCTTCTTTCCAACCCTTTGAGGGAATGGATCCACTTAATTTCATCACACTGCCCTTGACATCTGGGAGGCAGAGGGGAGAGCAGAGCAGTGCCCCGCCTGTACTGCCTGTGTCTGCTTGCTGTCTTTGGCATTCATTCTTTGGGCTGACTTACGACAGCCGCAGCAGAATATAGGCAGAGCTCTGTGATGGAGCATGCTCTCCCAAAGTGTCTATTCTCAGCAGATAGGGAAGGAGCAAAGGCCTATGAGTGCTCTTGTTGTCTGATTGATCACCCACGATTACTTCATAAGCATTTATCTTCTCTTGGTCAGAGAGTTAGAGAGCAAAGGAAATTATGACTTCCTTTCCCAGCTTGCTTAAGAACTTTGGACTCAGATTGGCCTGGGCTTGAATGCATATTCAAATTTCTTCAACTATCTGGGTAGTTTTGACCGCCCCCCCCCTTTTCTGATGCAGATCCAACTGGTCTCATATGGCCCTTATTCTTGTATCTTACTTTGTTTCCCCATCAGGAGAATGCTTCCAATTATATCTTAGTCTTGCATCTGAAAATTTTTGACCACCACTACCATCCCCTGATCCTACCCATCATGGACTGACCAGGTCAGAGCTTGTTTTTTCTTGAGTCCCCATTGCATAGGCCATATAGGGACACACAGAACTTCAGCATCTATATCTAACTCTACCATCGGATTGATCTTTCTCATTAGCTGTCAAGAGAGGGAGGGATAGAAAAAGTTAACACCAATAAAAGTAACTTTTATTCACCTCAGGTAGTTGTCATCTCAAAGTTTTACTGTCTCTATTTATTGGTTCTGGAAGTTTCTAGCCTCTGTACAATTTTATCTAGGCATAAAATGTTTTCACTTTCTGAGACTCACTGATGAATTAACTTACCTTTTCTAGCTCTTTCTGAACTCTGTTGGCTAGTTTAACTCAGCTGTTCTTAGCCAAACTCCTCTTCAACCTGACTGCTTCAAGCCAGCTTCTCTCAGCTTTTGACTGAATTGTTCTGCTTGGCCTCATACTAACTTTGGGAATATGTTCGAATCTTCTGGTTCCTTCTCATTCTCTGGCTCATTCTGTCTTTACCTGTGTTTAGCTTGTTCTCTCTTCAACCTGTCTTTGTAAAACTCTCCTAGTTAAGCTTCCTTCTTCCTTTCTCTGTAGTGCTCTCTCTAAGCCACCTCTTTCCTCTCTGTTCTTGTGAGAGTTTGGCATATCTTATTCTGTCAAATCAGTCTTGGATTCACCACTTTGTCAACCCCTCAATTAGATGTCATTTTCAAACATGAATGCTTCCTCCTACAAACTAATTTTACCTTTGTTGTTTGGGATTAAAGATGTGTACTAAGGCTGAGCCACACCATCACTAGAAACTGTTTTTTCTACTAAACAACACAATCTCAGAGTTCATAGTGTGATCAAATATCCTACAACAAATACCTACCATGGTTTGAATCTGAAACATCCCCAGTAGTCTAAGTTTTGAATTCTTGGTCCTCATCTGCTGGTGCTATTCTGAGAGGTTGTGCCAACTGTAGGCTGTGAAACCTAGTGGGAAAAGTGTGACATTAGGAAAGGTCTTAGGGGATGCTAAGCCAGCTCCTGTTGCACTCTCTGCCTCCTGCCTACCACGAAGTGAAGAATCTTCTCTCCCATGTGTGCTCTGCAGCCACGATGTTCTTCCCAAGTACATGCAGCCGAGAAGCCAGAGACTTAACCCTCTGAAACCCCAGACCAAGATGAATCTTCCCTTGCTTTGTTTCCATGAGAAATATTGGTCACAGTGTCATGAAAGAAACTCATGCAGTACCTGATGGGATTGGCAATGATTGGCCTAAACTAAAAGCAGAAAACAGCAAAATGTATCCATGTTTAGGTGTGAACTTGGCTCCTAAGCCACGGAAGAATAGAAGAAGTCACTGAATTTCTTGTGTGTCCAGCCCACACTGGTCTGTTTGAGATGTAAAGATCCATGTGACCTCCTTTGCAGAGTCCTGTTTGACAGCAGGGGACACTAGCAGGGGACACTATGCTTTTCTTCCAAGTTGTGCCAAGCTCAATCATGCATCACCTCGGTACTGCCTTGCCTCATATTTCATTGGTTCGCCGACTGGTTTTAAGTACAAATGTTCCAGAACGTACCAGATGCTATTTCTTCCCTGCTGCGCTCTTCTCTCTTCCTTTATTCGTGTTTCTTTAGGGTCAAGCTCTTACCATCCAATAAAGTGTCAGCAAGCAAGCTTTGCTTCAGGCTTTTCAGGAGAACTCAGACCTCATCTCTGGGCTTTGTTTTTTATTTTATTTTATTTTATTTTTTATTTATAGAATTGACCTAATGGGAGCTTTCTCATAGGACTGTTGGGAAATTAAGTGAGACTCTGTGTCTTAAACATATAATCTAAAGTGGTGGATTACAGAAGCTCACTAAATTTGAAAACTATCAATATCCACAATCACAACACAAGATGGTAGTTACTTCTTATTGGGTGTCTGAAAAGTGCTAGGGTTTTATTGATACTGTTATTGGCAGAAAGAACATCGTAAGTGTGGGGAATTAGATTGAGTGTGGCCAATATGAGGCAGAATCTTCATGCAGTTATTTAGGAGCCACGAGAATAACTAAGAAGGAAGGAAGAGGCCGGTGGGCAGGGCTCAGTTAGCAATGTGATTTTGAAGATCTGAGTTTGACTATCAGAACCCACATAAAAAGGCATTTGTGATGGAGCACACTTGTAATCCCAGTGCTTGAGATGGGAGGAGGCCCTGGAGCTTGTGAGATAGCCAGATCGGCCTAATGAGCAAGCTCCAGACCAGTGAGAAACCCTGTCTCAAAATGAAAATAGATGATATTTCTGAGGAATGACAGCTAAGGTTTTCATCTTGCTTGCATAGGCATGAGCACTTATGTGTTCAGTCACACATGGACACACAGGCACACACACACACACACACACACAAAGAGAAAGAAAGAGAGAGAAAGAGAGAGAGAGAGAGAGAGAGAGAGACAGACAGACAGACAGACAGACACACAGACACACACAGAGAGACAGACAGACACACAGAGACACAGAGACAGAGAATAAAAGAACTGATCTTTGAGCTGTATATCAAAGGTATAATTTGGTACATCAGGTTGCTGGAAATGAAGTACTAGACAGGCAACTTGGCACAAATTAGAGGGGAGATGTCACCATTTTGATTCCATAATAAACAGAGTAGTAGGAGGTAAGAACAGAGACAAATCCTTTGGTGGAAAAGAAAAAAAACAAACAAACAAATAAAAAAAAAACATGCTTTATCAGTCTCAAAGTTGGAATTTCCCAGCCAGGCCCAGCCATTTCACCATATAGCCATTTAAAAATTTATGCTAAAGTTGCCCTATTACCTAAGCAGAATACATTCTGAGAAAATAATAACTAACACGCGTTGAGAGTTTATTGCATGCCAGGTGCTGTGCTGAACTCTTCACACACTCTCTCTCATTTCATCCTCTTGGAAATGCTTAAGGTGCCAAGCAGTCCTGGCTCCCCACACATCCAAATAAAGGAGCTCAGAAACTGAGAACTGGCAAAAATCTAGGGGAGAAACTTTTGATTAGGAAAAACGATAAGCGAGAAATGCCTCTGGAAAGGTTGATCAATTAGAAATGTGATATAGGAAGTTGTACTGGCAGTCTCTTCCTGCTCCAACAGGACTGCTTGGCCATCACTTTCAGGCTGAGCACTCACAGAATGCAGCAGGGAGATCCAGCAGGCAAGCTGGGGGTGGGGGTGGGGACACTCCAGATCTTACTGGGGAAAGTATGCTCAAGCACTGCTTACAACAGATTCGTATGACATTTCATTAGACTGCAAGGCTCTGTGGCTTTAAACTTAGAGAAGGACTAGCGTGGTGTGGTACCCCACTGCTAAATGTAAATGTTAGCTGGCATGAGTGTACACTGACCTCCAGTACAGATAATTATGTCATTCCACCTGCTAAGAGCAAGCTGCAGTGCTATAGAGGGTGGTATTTGGTTTGGATATTATGCTGGTTAGTTTTTAATGACATGACACAGACTAGAGAAACCTAGGAGGCAGGAATCACAATCAAGAAAATGCTTCCATCCATTGGCCTGTTTGTGAGGCTTTTTTTTTTTTTTTTAATTTTATTTTTGATAATTGATGTGAGAGAACCTGTCTCTCAGATAGTGCTACCCCTAGTCTGATGGCCCTGAGGTATAAATGGAAATAACCCAAACAAGCTAGTAAGCAGCCTTTAGGTTCCTCCCTTGAATTCCAGCCCTCAGTGTTCCCGAAGTGATGGAGATACAACAGACCCTTTCTTCCCCAGGTTTATTCTGGTCAGTGTTTTATATGCAATGCAGAGTTCATCTGCATTACAAAGACAAGAATGGAACCCTGCAGATGGTGAAAACTGGAAGCTGCTAGTCCTCTCTGCCTGCAAGAATGAGCTTCACTTATTCACCCCTGGACATGGACACAAGGGTAGGTCAACTGATCACTAACAGATACACTCGCTTCTAGAGTGAAGAGAGGCCGCTCTAGTCAAAAATGTCTTACCTTTGGAATGATAGAGAATACCATCTTTGCTTTTTTTCTTTGTTTCCCCCCCCCCCCCAGGGCATATCATCAGGGATCCTTTTTTAAAAGTTGCACAAGAACACAGTCACGTGAGAAGAGATTAAAACTTTGGCTGTTGGCATTCACTGTGCATCTGGCACAGAGGCTGAGATGGTTTGACTGGCCCTGTAACCAAAGATGTTACCATGTCCCTGGCTCCTGTTCTTCCCTTGGCCAGCCTCCATTAGCTTTCTCAGCTCTCTGCGGTTTTCTCCAGAGGCATTCTTTCCCCATAGGTAAAGCAGGTTCATGCCTTCTCCACGTGACATGCTGTCCCTAACCCTTGCTAACCTTTGTACATTATTTGTGGAGCTCCAGAAGATATCAGCCTTTTAACATATGTTCAGAGAGGTGTTCTCCCAAGCTGATTGATTATCTTTCTACCCCAAAGTTTATTGAGTGCTTCTAGCATGCCTGGACACTTGCCAAGTGTTAATTGGGGAGTGATAAACAGACCCATCTCCTGCCCTCATGGAGTTTATGGTCTGAGAAAAAAAATTTCAATAAAAGCAATTAATTTCACAGTGAAGTTTATGAAGATGGACAGAAGAGGATGCTGTGAGGAAAAAAAAGCCAACTTGGGGATAGGACAGCTGCATCAGTTCAATGGCAGGATACAGTCTCTATGTGGAAACAACATCCTCAGTAGAAATCAGCCATCCATGTCAAACAGGCTGGGTTTGCATCTGGCTAACACTTCTTCATGTCAGTGTAATATGAAGCCAGTGGCTCAGTTTCCCTGATCTTGATAAGAGCATCCATCTTGTCAAACTCAGTGTAGTGTCTGGCTCACAGTGGTGGTTTAGCTAATATGACCTGTTGTTGATTTTGCACCTTTATAATCATGCCGGAATATTGTTGCTCTGAGGAACAATGTGCCTCCTTATTAAATTTTCATCCTAATCACAGGATATATAGTTGACACCACCTACTGCAGTAATGGCATATTTTAAATTTTACTTTATTTTTCATGTGTCTGGGTGTTTTGCCTACATGTATGTCTATGTTCCATGACTGTGCTATGTTTGGTATTCATGGAGGCCAGACTAAGGTCATGTTTCCCTGGAACTGGAATTATAGACAGTTTTGAGAGGGCGGGAATAGAGCCTCTGTTCTCTGGAAGAACAGCTAGTCCTCTTAAGGGCTGAGCCATCTCTCTAGCCCCTAACCCCATGCTGTAATTTGAATAATAGCAGCTAACATTCACAAGGGCTCTTGCTATATGTCAGGAGCTGTTATCAGCACTTCGTGGGTATCAACAACCTAAACAATACTATGTCACTGGTCTTATTTTCAGTCACTCTCACTTGTGTGGTAAATAAACTGAGGCCTAGGGTAGGTTTGTCATGTCCTCAGGGTCATATGATCAAAAAATAGAGGAATCTGGGTTCCACCCCAAGCATGTGGCTCATCTAGGGCATTTGCTCTGAGGAGCTTGTTGGAGACATATCCATCAAGTCTAAGGATACAGTCTTTATTGGTTCATGTCCTTATTTGGGCATAGGCTCTAAAAGACATTTGCTCCTAATGATGCTATAGTCATTTCAACATCATCTTACTAAGTGTGAATAAACGAAGATGTGACAGAAAGAGAATTAAGTTCTTCACCTCTCAGTTGTCATCGAAGAGGTTCATGGGGACTTTGGGTTTAGGACATGTGTGTGAGCAGATCAAACCATTTTCTGTCTTGCTCATTCTTCCTCTCTCTCCAGACCCCGTCCTCTACCTCTACTAGCTGTGTCCTCTGATCTCACACTACATGGTTCCTCCCTACTTCTGGCTAGCTTTACTCTCTCTCACACACACTTTCTCTCTTATGAAAGGACCTTCACCCGAAGGCATCTGCAAGATGAGAAGCATGCCTGCCAACTCACCCTGGGAAGCCCAAATGCTTAAATTGCTTCTTTTATTTTCAAAAAATATACTCTATGTTATTGGGAATGGAGAATGGCTTCCCCTGGTCTGTGCGAGCCTGCTGTTCTAGGATATTTTGTTAGAAACGACGGGATAGGACACTGCCTCACATCCCCACAGCTCTTCTTGCTACAGAAAGTGTAATAAACTGCCAAGAGAGCAGGGGCCACTGCTGTTCTCTTGATGAATGTTTTTGGAGCTGTGGGGATACAGCTGCCTTGAGATGCCCATTCCAATTATCCAATTATGGAAGGAAGGCATCTTGGGAGATTGTTGAGGACACAAGACCATTGCAACTCTGAATAGTAACAATGGTCTCCAGGGTGCTTGAATATCAGCCACTGGGGGTATTTATTTTTGAGAGGAATAGTCGGGGGCATCAGGTACAAGTGAGGAAAAGAAGAAAATGGATTGGAAAACCAAGCAAATTAGACTATCTCACTAAAGGTGCAACCCAGTGAATTAATGACTGTTAATTGGGATCCCCTATGAGGTGTTGTCCCCCATTACTTTACAAGCAAAGGGTAGTAAATTTGGGATCCAAAGAACTGGTTACAAGTGCAGTTCTAGGTACTGCCAGTGGGATCCTGAATGATGACTCTCTAATCTCTCAAATGCTAAGACTGTACCTCCTATGGTGTGATTCAACGAGGTTGTGTAGTTGCTAATGGCATAACCACTTAATTGAACGTACATCCAAAGCAACTGGACAGACAGTAGTATGTGCTTACAGGCCAAGAAACACTGCTAGTTAACAGTGATTACTGGAATCAGGAACTAAAGTTCTGTTGTGTATGGAAGTAGTTTTGCTTTCTATTTTCCCCTCTGTTCTCTGACACTCTGTTTTGTCTTCCTTTCCCTTCCTCTGCTCTCCTCATCTTTCCTTTTCTCTCCTATTGCAGTTAGTACATTTATTAAACACCTCTCCCCCTCTCTCACATCTCCTGATAGAAAATGGACAGTCCAACATGACACCCTTAATCTCTGCATCTGTATCTCCACAAATCCCACAGTCACTACAGCTTTTTAGTTCAAGGCACAGACATCAAAAAAAAAAAAAAAAAAAAGAACCTGATTAGCCCAGCTTTGGTCAGGGGAATGGATATGAGTGGGTGGCCACAGCCAGTTAACCAGACATAATGTCAACTTTCCAGCAAATGTTGTTGTAGGTCAACGGACATGAGAACAGTGCTTGGGGGCAGCCTATAAAGTGATGGGAGATTTCTTGGTATGATCTGTGAGCTCAAGGTTCAATACATGCTAACATGCCATACTCTGAAGGAAGCTAAAAATTCAACAGGACAGAGAAAATCAGTGCTATTTCTGTGTGTGCATGGACTATTCTGGGAAACAGAACAATTGTTTACGAAGACCACTGAGAAGCAAGCGGAGGTTAGCTGCTCGGGGAGAGCAAGGAGAGTGATCACCCCTGAAAGCAATGACCAAGTAGAGCTTCTGTCCTTTTCTTTACTTCGGAGTCTGATACTGCCCAGAATCCGTAGCAAAGGAAGCCAGGGTTTAGAAACCCCATCCAGAAAGTAAAGCTGCCAGAGTCCCAGTACTCCAGTGCCCACAAATCCATGATCTCATTTCATCTGACTTTATGCAGGTCTCTGTTTCTGGGGGTTTTAATTTCCCTTCCATCCTCACTGCTTTGAGTGCTGGCCTTCTGGTTTGAGATGCCTCTCATTTCTATCTCTCAGCCTGCATCATCCCCCAAGGACCTACCTTTACTCATGGCACTCAGCCCTCAATAAGTGATAATTAATTGCATTCTAGATAGAACTGAAGTCCAAAACAACATGTTTTACCTGACTGAAAAGAGACATACACCTCTGAACATGAATCAAGGCAGCAAAGCTCCTACTTAGGCAATCTTTGTAGATTCTGTCATTTAGAATTCAAAGTGTGGCAGCCAGGGCACTAGTCTAGCTTTAGTCTACCATGGTGCCAACTACTCAGCCTCTCTGTTAGGATCCCAGAAGATCTTGAAGCCAAAACTACAAAGCTGATGTCAAAATCCTTTCCATCTGAATGCTGCAGAGCCCCATAGAGACAAAGAAATCTGTTAGTCAGATTTCCATGGCCATAACAAACATCCGAGAGAAATCAACTCACAAAATGGAAAGGTTTATTTTGGCCAGCCATTCTGCAAGTTTTAGTCTATAATTGGTTGGTCTCGTTGTTTCAGGGTCTTTGATGAGCTCCAAAGTATAAAGTAAAGCTGTCCACCTTGTGGCCAGAAAGTAGAGGAAGACAGGAAGAAGTCTGGGTCCCATAGTCCTCATCTAGGTTATGAACCTAGATCTAATACCTCTCAGTTGATCCCACTTTTAAAACCCCCACCTCCTCCCAGTGTCACCATGGGCTAGAGACCAAGTCATTGACACATGAGCCTTCCAGGAACATCACAGATCCAGCTATATCAAGTGCATTATAAGATGCTAACATTCTAGCAACCCTACAAAAGAGAATGAATGGGTAAGGTGCTATTTGGTTAATGGCATAGTCAGAACATATTTCCAAGAGTTTATAGAATGCACAGTGGACAAAAGACTGTGATGCCTCTACTTTACATGTTTGAATTAAAATACTCATCTATTTTGACCTACGCCAAAAAAAAAACACAACAACAACAACAACAACAACAAACAAGGATACATCCTGAGCCCCAGAACTGGCATGTGTTTTTCCATGCTAGAATACTGCTTTTCTGGTGGAAAAAAAGAGCCAGGTACCTGACTGGGGAGTGGATGTCAGCCAAGAATTAGATTCTTTTAATACCAGCCTTTGCCCAGACTTACAGACTGTCTCTGGATGTGCCCCCAATATGTCTGATAGCAGACAAGTTTCTTCTAGCCCTAACAGAGTAAGAAGCAGCTTCAGAACATGCCAATGACAAGCACCTTTCTCCTGTACAGGATCACAGATGACAGGTAGTTGGCTGACTCCCATATTGGCAAGTTCAAATCCTCCATTAGCATCTTATTCTTTCTGTTTTGCATACTATCTGAATTCTTACTTCACTCGTTGAGAAAAGAGGCACCCAGCATTCCTTATCTATGTCAGCACATGTCTCTGAAGCCAGAAGTTAGAGGTTGGGCCATGGTGCAGCAAAACCATCACATGGGCTGATGCATAGCTGTGGCCTCTGATGAATGAGAATTTCCTAAATTGTCTGATATCAGAATTTCTAGGAAGATGTGGGAGCAGCTCTGTTTGCATGGATGTAAAGGAAATGTGTCTATGAACCTCTCTCTCTCTCTCTCTCTCTCTCTCTCTGTGTGTGTGTGTGTGTGTGTGTGTGTGTGTGTCTGTGTCTGTTTCTCTCTGTCTGTATGCATGAGTGCATGTGTGTGAATTCATTTGTGTGTGCATATGTGTTTTAATGCATACCTTTGTATGTGTGTGCACATGTGAATATATGTGTGCACAGTGTATGTAGGAAAGTGCCTTTGCAATCAACTCTATGGCCAGCAGTGTAGTGACAGACTTGGCTCTTAGCATCTCCTACAATGAAACGTCATTATGAACCTACCACTTAATAGTCAGAAAAATATTTAGCTTCTAGAGGCTTGGATCCATTCCCTGGAGGGAGGGATGCTAGTAAAACAGAACTCATCAACTAGAGAGGTTGGGCAAATAGCTTCCTACACAGAACCGCTCAATGCATTGAACTACTTTTACACATAAGGAATATTGTCACCAGTGATGGGACTCACCCAAGCGAGCCTGAGCACACTTGGGGTGACTCTTATCACACAGATTCTCTGCCCAGCCGGAGACTCTCCATACAGTGGCTTCAAGTAGTTACAATGGGCAGCAACCTGCAGTTAAAGCAGGCATTTTGCTACTCCTGAGACAGCTATAACACAGGTACAAAATGGCTTTAGAGGGATGTCATAGTAACAGAGGGTGGATGTAAGAGGTTACCCGTAGCTATCTTCTGGCTTCTGTGTGCACATATGCTGCTGCTACATGTCTCCTGTGCTTGAGAATTATCTGGGGGAGCTTGGCAAGCTTCGATACATAGGATCTGTCTGTGGAGATGTCCTGAGGCAGAGCTGTAGCATGTCTGTTGCAGAGAGCTCCACTGGCTTAATAGATGCCAGCAAACGCTAGTGGTACCCTGGTCTCTATCCCTCTCAGAGCTGTGGCTGCAGTGTTTGCAGAAACACCAGGCTTGTTACATGGGCACAGTGCATCTCAACGCTAGTCCTCGTGAGGTGGAGAAAATGTTCTCAACCTCAGAGCCATCTGTCCTCTCCCTTCTCCACCACCTAGAGACAAGGTTATATAGCCCAGGCTGGCTTGGAACTCAATACACAGCCCTAGCATTCCTGCCTCAGTCAGTATCCTGAGTTCCAGAACCCAGGCATGTATGCCACTCTTCAGTTTGCTGCATTTTAACCTCCAACTGGACTCAAACATCCCCTCCTATGAACCTCACCCATTAGCAGGAGGTATCTTGGAATTTTGATTCTCTCGTCATGTCCAAACTCTGGTTGCATAATTCAACTTGCTATTCCCTAATGGTATCAATCTGATCCTCTTGGAATCCATAGACCATTATGCACAGAGTTTCAATAGCTAAGAAGCAGACAGGCAACCCTCCATGTTTAAATCAACTGGGAAGATCTAGACAAACTAAACTTGAAATTTGAATAGGTTTCTTTATTGCAGGATTTATGACGCTTCTGTGTGCAAATATGTACTCTGAAATCCACAGCAGGCAGTGTTTTCCCAACTTATTGGCTACAAAATACTTTATTGGCGAGACACCTAGTAACATTTCATAAACCTGGTGAGCTTTAAAAGCCCTTTAGGGAAGTGCTACCTCAGATTTACTTCTACAGAATTGAGACAAGTGTAGAGACAGATTGGAATAGAGACCACCAGCTGGAAGATTTTTAGCAGCATGTAGGAAGGGGAAGCCTGAACGGGCCATCATAAACTGTTCATGTGTCAGCAACAATGAGTGAGGAAGACAGGCCTGAGAAAAGATGGCCAAAGGTGCTAATTTGCCACGGTTTTGAGAAATAAGGGGAATAATTTCTGTGGCTGCTGGAAATGAAGAAATGACTGCCCGGCCCTGTGTTTATAGTACCAGGGAGAAAGGTCAGAGCTAAAACATTTTTGCAAAGTCAAAGGTCTCTGGAAATGGGCCACAAGAATGGATGTCACTCTTCCAGAAATATGGTTTCTTCTCTTCATATTTACTACTTTTGAAATACGATGAATTCCTAAACTAATTGGGGAGGGGACCTCCAACAGTGCTGAGCTTCCCAGGCAAAAGGTAGCAGGGTGGTTGCTTTGATATCTGCGTTATCAGAAGGATTTGGCATCCATATCCTAGAAATTAGTAAACTTGAGGGGGGGGGCATGGTAGCATTTTACGTTCTGGGTAGATTTCTGCTACTGTCTTAATAAAGAACTTTGGTTGTACTGCTTTTCTCCAATAAACATGGGTTTCTGATAGCTGGGTCCCACTGATTGGAATGCTGTTGTCCATGTATGGAAAACCCAGATACTGGCTGTGGTGTGTGAAGTCTCTGCTAACTCACTAGATGGTCGTTGGCAGATCCCATGGCTCTGCTGTACCTGTTAGATGCAGGACCAACCACTCAGGACAAGTATGCGTGTTCACTCTCTACCACACTAAGGAAGGGGACATGGCATCTGAATTAATGTTGTGTGTTTTAAGGCAGAGACTGACCCTATCATTAGAAACTTTGGCGCATATGCTTTGGGGAGGACTGCGTTTCAGGGAACAGTGGAGTTCATTTTAGTGGAACTAGATTTACTGTCCTCCTGGGTGCTCTTTTGGTTAAGGCTTAGCTGCTTGTACTCTTTCCAAACAACTCAGAGTGCTGAAGGGAGAGGGATTTATTGCTAGGTCTTAGGTTTCTTGATAATTGATGGGGCTAAAAGAGCAGGATAAGCTATTGGTAACAATCCCTAATCCTTAGAATCTCATCTCATGCTTCTGTGGGCATTGGGGTGGGTGGGTCCCTGACTCTCCAGGGTCTCCCTAGCCTTTTCTTTTCACCCCAGCAATTAGCAAAATCTAAGGTAGATCTTATAGGAATATATCCATAGAAAAAGAGAGAGGCCCCCAAGATATGTACAGGCTAAAGTGCAAGGATTTTCAAGGGCAGGGAGATGAGACGCATAGCTGATTGGAGGAGCAACAAAGAGGGTGGGCTAAATCCTGGTGGTCTAGCCACAAAGGGACATCTCTGCAAGGGACTATCATCTGGATTTGCTTGCATCTACTGTATCAATGTTTGTGTCACCTACATTCAAAGAGTCTTGGCCAAGGCAAGGCAGTGGATGTTGGAGCCAGCATCCTCATTGCTCCAGCTCACTCTGTACCATGCCCCACTGTTTTCCACCAAGGCTGGTAAAAGGGATACTGGGCACCATGTATTCAGGTAGGAGTCCTCAGCCTCCCCTTCAAGAGTCAATGATGCCTAATGGCATACAGCCCAAGGGACTGTCAGATGGCTAAGCAGGCAGCCCACCCTCTACTAAATGCCTGCCCCACTCTGTCTTATGACCTACTTACTTCACTGTGTTTACTTAAAGCTGTCTATTGCTGGATCTTTATTGTGTTCTAGTAAGAATATTGTATGAAAATAGATGGAATATTACTGTTATGAGGTTAAGCACTTTCACTAAGCTGATGAATAACCTAATAGGGAAGTGTTCTTTCTTTTCTTTCTTTCTTTCTTTCTTTCTTTCTTCCTTCCTTCCTTCCTTCATTCATTCCTTTCTTTCTTTCTTTCTTTCTTTTCTTCCTTCCTGCCTTCCTTCCTTCCTTCCTTCCTTCCTTTCTTTCTTTCTTTCCTTCCTTCCTTCTTTCCTCCCTTCTTTCTTTTTTCTTCCTTCCTTTCTTCCCTCCTTCCTTCCTTTCTCTACCTTGCCATGAGTCAAAATAATAGTATTTATATTGTTACTCCTGTCCCAGGTAGTAACATATAAAATCCATCATGGCATACATTTTATTATGTGTGTATGTGTGCTCAGTGTCAGAAGGTATGTAGGTGAGATGCTGGGTAATTATTATAGTTAGTTTTATGCTCCTCAGAGGCCTATAGGGGAATCCCTATGAAAAAAATGTTCCCAAGAGAAAAACAGATTCAGCAAAAATACTCTCGTGGTAGTCCAGCTCAGCAGAACTCATCTGAGATGTGAGGGTGGGGTGTTCCTCCTTTCCCAGGTTTGCCCAGCATGAACACAGATAGCCCACTGTTCCTCTTCATATTTGAAGAATGCAGTTATTAATGAGTGATGGAGATGGCCAAGACAGAGCTGGAGCTACTTTGGCTCAGTGTGGATTAGATGCCAACTTACTTGTGCTAACTGGGTTAAGTTTATGAAATCTGTAATAGCCTTAGGAGAAAGGGGAATTGAGATTATGTTCCCATTGGAGTAAGTAGGGTCTTAGAAGTTAAAGTGGGATCCATTCCACCTCTCCCCGAAATACCATGGTACCATCTGATATTACTTTGTACAGATTTAGAAGTGTGTGTGTCACAACTCTATTCGTGTATACTATTGATCTTTTAAGATGTATAAACTGCTCAGTTGTGTCAAATGAGCTAAATCGTAGGGAGAAGAAAAATACATCCGTATGAATAGCATGAAGCCATCTGCATAGCAGGTTGTAGGACATTACTGAGACTGTATTTGGTGTGAGTTATTTTTTTCCCTCACTGCTGTGACAAAATATCTGCCACAAAGCAACATAAAGGATGAAGAATTTATTTTGGCTCATAGATTGAGGGTACAGCCAATCAAGGCAAAGTGGGCAGGGTAACAAGAGCATATACAGAGGTTGGTTAGGCTGAAGCAGAAAAAGATGAATACTAGTGTCTAGTTGCTTCATCATTATTGACTCTGGGACTCCATCGCAACATTAAAAAATGGCCTCCCTTCCCCATTCACTGGAAATATACTCACAAACACACAAGAGTTGTATGTCACAGGTTATCCTATAGGTTATTCTAAATCTATAGAAAGTCATAATCAAGAGTAGGCATCACAAAAAAAAAAAAAAAAAAAAAAAAAACTAAAATCAGGTTTCATTCTGAAATATAGTCCTTTATGTGGCTGAGGTCTTCTTATAAAGAAGAGACTTTGTCATGGTTAATCCTGATGGCAAACTTAATTTTTTAAGATAGCCAGGGAGGCAAAGCATTCCTCTCGCACCATGAGGGTGTTTCTAGAGATACTTAGATGGTGAGGGCATTGACCTACTGGACACATCACCTTATGGATGGACTGAACATGTTCAGAGACTTTTAAAAAGTGGTAGAACTAGAGAAATGGGTCACTGGAGTTGTGACCTTGAAGGATGCATCTGGGCTCTGGGCTCTAATTACCGCCCTCTCTCCTTCTCTTCTCACCTTCCCCTTTTCCCTGCTTCTCGGCTTCCATGAGGTGAGTAATTCTTCTCTGCGTTCTTCTACCATGATTCTCTGCCTCATCATGGTACAGGCATGATGGAGTCAGCTGATCATGAACTAGAAGCTCCAAAATCATGAGGTTATCACATGGACTCAATTGTGTTCACCATGGTGGTCCTTAAAGGGCACACCCATTCCTCAGTCTCTAGTCTTTTCCTGTGTTTCCTCCCATAGCTTCATTCTGTATCCTCTGACTTTCACCAGGAGATGATCAGATGCAGTACCTCTAATTTGCTCTATCCCATCAGACTATGACCATGCTCTGACTCTGGCAGCAAGGACACAATTGTCCCATCTTCCTGAGGCTCACTCTGGGAGTCCCCCGAGTTTCAGCCTCATTAGTCCCACTGTGGCAAAGCCAGCTGGCAGTGGTCTCGCCCCATTATGTGACTGAGCTATGACAAATAAAGGTCATGAATGGCTGTGATGGTGCTGCTTCTGCTGAAAACTTTTCTGCACCGTCTCTTTAGGGACACTCTGAAGAGCCTCAGCTCAGCATCTGCTGTTTTCTCAAGCTCGAGCATCTTCACTTCGGGGAGATGAATTTGAACTTGACAATGTGACAAAGGCTATTGAGACAAGGATATAACTCAAGTCAATCAAAGTAAGATGTGACTGTAGAAATGAGAAGCAAGGACTCTTGGGTGCCTTGAAACCCGTCGATGATTGTGTATATTCTCAAGCTAGAGCTAGGCTAAAATTCAGAAATGTTGTTCAAAATCACCGATAATGTTCATCAAAATTACCAAGGTCATGGAGTCCAGCAGAAGAATGGGGAGAGCTCCTGGATGGGAAGAGCCTAAAGAGGCTAGACAGCTGCATGGGAAGTAGGAATCTAGACCAGATCCTGATGTGCAAAGGGGAGATTTGTGAAGAAGCTGATGGAATTCTAATAAATTAGCATGACTGTGGTGGTTCACACATGGAAACCTAGTGCTTGGAGAGCTGAGGCAGGTGGATCATGATTTCTAAACGAGCTTGGGACACATACTAAGCTGTCTTAGAATAATTGGAATTAAAACAAAATTTTTGAATGAGGTCTAGTGTTTAGTTAATAATATGGCAATGTTAATTTCCAGATTTTGGTAATTATACTGTGGCTATGCAGATTGATCACAGCAGGAGAAAGTGAGTAAAAGCACCTGTGAGCTTTCCAAATTTTTGTCATTTTTTTATAAACTTAAAATTATGTTTTAAAAGTGATTCCCCCAACATAACATTTTTATTACTTATTTGGGAACTTGGTTTGGTGCACCCTGATCACACATTTCTTCCTATTCTTTCCAGTCCACCCTCCCACATTTGTGTGTCCCCCCCAAAAAAATAAAACAAATAAAAATACAAGTCTGATTTGTATTGCCAATATTCTCATTAAAGTGTGGCCGAGCTCTCAGTGGCCAGCCCCTTAAAGACAACTGAGCCCTTCCCCAGCCCCACCCCCAGTCCCTGCCAGAAAACATCAACTGTGAAGAGCTACACCTAACATCTTTATCATAGTTTTAAAGGACTCTCTTCAATAGCCTCCAGTCTCCACTGTTTCTCTTTTTGGAGGTGGGGTGTCACTGAGGCCTAAAAATTGAAGGAAGAAATTCTGGCAGGACTTCTCACATGGGGTGAAATGAGTTTAGATGTTATCTTCTTTGGAATATGTCTTCCAGAATCTTAAATGGTTGCAGAGAAAATCTATCTCCATCTCTTTGACCTCAGGGATTCTTGACTCCTCCAGTTGGATAAAAACTGCTCCCTATGTCTACAACTGCCCCAATATCCTGGAGTCAATACCCATGTACAGTTCTCCATCCCTGGGGGAAATCATCTCTGGAGGAAATCTACTTCTGACCACACATCCACCTTCTCATACTCTTTTTGCCAACTCACAGTGATTCTTTAGGTAGAGAAACCCTTCGTGACTCTACCTCTCAGGCTAGCCCCAGCCACCCGTGAGATGTCTCCTCTGGAGGGCTTCGGCTATCAGCTAGAAGACAGGAGTTGTGTAATCGGACCATTAAACACGTTTGAACAAAACCAGATTGTTGGAAGCACCATGTGAACTTCCAAGGAGACGAGTTTGCACCCATGCAATGCCATCAACTTTGACTAGAGAGGCCAATGTAAAACAAATGCATACACATATGGGCACTTTACAGCCATGACCTATGTGTGTGCTACGAGCAGCTTCAAACTTTATTTCAGTTCAAGTCAAGATGAACAAGTCAGAACACAGTAAAGACAGCCTTTCTTCCATTCAAAAGTGTTTTCTAAAGACCATGAAGGTGCAGATGCTCTGCTGCGTCATGGTAACACAGAAAGGTTACCATGGGGATAGCTTTTGTCCTTGAGCAGCACAGAGCATGGTGGAAGAGACTCACAGAATGGAGTTAATGTGAAATAGGGAAGGAAGGAGAGAGGAGTAAAACCATTTTCCTGTCTATACCAAAGAAAGGACAGTTGATTGGCGCTCTGTGCAATAGCATTGAATCTTCATGGTATGGTCTCTCACCATGACACATGGAACTAGTAACAGCAGCTTGCATTTTTCTCTACAGACTCCACTTTTCAATGTCTTTCCATTGACCCCAGAACACCCAGTTGGTGATCGTATCTTTTAATCATGGTTTAGTTCAATGTGCTTGCCCAATGTGCTCTCCCATCTGGAGAGCCTCAGTGCAACTTCTTTTCTTTTTAAATTTATTTATTTTTATTTATATGAGTACATACGCTGCAACTGTCTTCAGAGACACACCAGGAGAGGGCACTGGATTCTGTTACAGATGGTTGTGAGCCACCATGTGGTTGCTGGGAATTGAACTCAGGACCTCTGGAAGAACAGTTAGTTCTCTTAACCAATAAGCCATCTCTCCAGCCCTCAGTGCAACTTTTTAATGCTAAAGTCAATCTGACCAATAGTTCTAAGCCTGTGGAAACAGATCACCATCCTAGTTCTGACAACAATGTCCTCCAATTGTCTTTGATGAGAGTGTACATTGCTCTGAACTGTTGTAAAAGCAGGATAGAGGGAACAATAGATAAGGCCAGTGTGTTATAGTGTACCACTACAGTGCACTGAGCACACCATATACAATGAAAGCACTGTCTTCTAAGAAGAAACTCAGGTGACAGTGAGGCTAGTAATCAGGAGTCACCTGGAATGGGGTCATCAATGCCACACAGAGATCCTGAAAAGATACAGGGTGGGCATGACTACCACAGACAGGCTGGAACACCTCCTAAAGTCAGAATTTACAAAGCTCCAGGGTTCTCTTGATAGCAGCCAAGCTACTGGACAAATGCACCCCACCTCGTAGAAGCTTTGAGTCCTGGCAGGCCGAGTGTGCAGACCTGTCAGCATTTCCTGTCCACTGCACAGCTGAAGAGTGAGGATGAATATTCATCCCCTGGCTGTTCCAGAGTCACTTGACTCTCTGCATATGCAAAATCAGGAGTTGCTCGGGCTGTCAGGGAGGGGAAGAGGAGCCAAAGTAAACATCTGATGTTGTGGGTTGAACCGGTGGGGAAATAGATCTGGCACTGGAAAGGGGAGGAACATTACAAAAGTGAATTCCATTTCTGCACCGGCTTGCAAGATGCCATCCTGAGACGAGGGATACTCAGGCTCAGAAGACAACACACAGCCTTGGCCTGAAGACAGGCTAAGGAGAGCTCCTGCTCACTCAGCCATTCTCCCACCGTCAGGCTAGAAGACAGTACAAGGAGGAATACAAGAAAGCTGCATCTTTGCCCTGGAGGTAATTAAAAGCTGCCGGAGAAGCAACGCAGAACAGCAATTCCTATTTGAGAAGTGGTCCTCATTACGCAGCGATCTATGCCAAATGCTTGCTTGGTTCTTGTTGTTGTTTATCCTGCTTAATCCTTGTAATCACCCTGCCAGGAAGGTTCTACTCTCCCCATTTTCAGATGAGGGAACTGACTTGGGGAAGTGGAGTGTCTTTCACTTCATAAGAGCAGGATTCAGGTTGGCATTGTGGTTTCATGGAGTCCATAATTGTTTTGTCTCTAGGGTTGATTTAAAAAGGGTCTTGGAGCATGGGGAGATGGCTCAGCAGTTAAGAGCACTTGCTGCTCTTACACAGAACCTAGGTTCAATTCCCAGCACCCAGGTCAGATGGCACACAACCACTCCAGTTCCACGGGATATTATATCTCCCTTCTGGCCTCTGTAGGCACTGTAGTTATGTTCATGTATCATATGCAGAGAGGCACACAATCAAAAAGAAAAATAAAGTCCTTAAAGAGAATCTTGGACTTTCAGCACTCGTGTGGTAGTCATGGATTCATAGCACAGTGGAGAGGAATCTCACCAGTATCAGCCTGGGCCGCCATCTCTACACGAACCATGAGAGGTGTTGCTCTATCCATCATTAAAAGAAGTACAATCTGGTATGATGGGGAGGAGTTATCTCTGTCCATTGCTACCCTGGGTGGCAGGTCACGGTGCCTCACTCCTCAATGCAGCCAGGCAAGGTGTAAAACACAGGGCACAGAATAAGACTCAGTGCTAGTTACTGAGTGCCATTCACTCAGATGTGGAAGCAGGGGACAGGGCAGCTCAGCTGATGTGCTCACAGCCACTCGCCTAAGAAATGTAAACTTTGGATACTAAGCACTGTAGTCCAGCATAAGAGCATGTGCTGTCCTGGAGTTGATCAAGAAGGAGTGCAAAGAGGGCATTCATAATCGTTTATCCAAACCCTAATCTCCCTGCATTCTGGATGCCAGGCACGCTTAGGTTTGCCACAGGGGCTTCACAGTGGTTATCATTTACATCAGCTGTCAAAGCCAAGAGGCTCTGGGAGATCCATTACTTCCCCCTGGGGACTTCTGGAAAGACCAAGGCCAAGCAAGGGTCAGTGTTATTCTTTGTCACAGAATGACTTCTGCCTACAATGAAAATAAGTCATTTCCTACAGCTCCTGTGTGCTGCCGTCACCTGCAATGAATGCACTGTTGGTCACGGTCCATCTCCAGGAATCGCCCATTGTGCTATGCAGCTAGGAAAGCTAAGGACCAGCAGAGTGAAGGACTTGCTCAGGCTCAGGAAGCTATTGAGTATTGAAGCCAGAGTCAAAGATAGACTCGTGTAAGTGTAAACTATGGGCACCCAGCCACTCTGTGACTTTGATGTGATGTTCATCTCAGTGACACAAGTCTCCCCACTGTGACCCCAACAAATGCACACAAAGGTGAGAGTAGTCCAGGAATGCGCACTGTACTGGTGGCGGCCCACATCATGGGGCCCAATGCACATTCATGCATGTGTGCCCATGTATGCTTTTAGTGCTTGAACACACAAACAGCTTATGTAGACCCTGATCCCTCCCTTCCCTTTTCCTCTTCCTAAGCCCTAGTAGGCTTTCTGCAACTGCCCAAGTGTGCTCTGGGCTTATACCCAGAAGTTAGTTCACATCTGGCAGGAAGTAATTGTGCAGAGTTGCTGAGTCCTTCTCTCCACCCCCTTAGGGGGTTCATCACAGAAAAGTCAAAATATTTTCCATTCCCCAGCTTGAATAAAACTGACACATAGTTTGAAAATCATCAACAATAAAACCTCTAGCCAATCAGCTTTAATCCCAAATCTCCCTTTGGAAATCCACAGAGTACAAGGGATGACAGATGGGAAACTCCATGCATCTGACATTAGCCAACATGTGACTTAGAAAGAAGATCCTCAACACTCAGCCTATAGGTGAGCCAGTCTGTGTGAACTGGCCAGGACTAGACAGAAACACAGAAGGGTGAGGGTAATAGCTGTAGATTATTACACTATGTGTGCCATACAACATGATGTTTTCTTAAATGCAAGTATCCTAAAATCTGAATCCAGGATCCTGTAGTTTAGTTTTGGGCCTCCTACTAACTGGAAGAGTCACATTAGTACATAGAAATCCAGAGAGTGCCTCAGGGTCACACAGAGTAGGGAATAACCAACCTTTTTCTGCCTGCTTCCCGATTGGTAGGTACCCTAGGTGGTTCGTGTGATCATGCATGCTGACTGCTTGTTGCAAATTAAGGCAGGTGGTCCATGCATGCATGTTTACAAGCTAGAGTCTTCCTCAGGCACTCTCTGTCTTATGTTTTTGATAAAGGATCTCTAACTGCACCTGAAGTTAACCGATTCGGGTAGACTAGACAACCAGTAAATTTCAGAGATCTTCTGGTTACCACTTCGTCAGTGCCAAGATTCAACACGAAGGTCGCATTGCCTATTTGTTGTTGAAGATGATGGCAGTTTGGGGGTTTGCCTGTCTTGTTTTGTTTTGTTTTGTTTTTCTTTTGTATGAATGAATGTGGGAGATCAAACTCGGGTCCTCATGGTTGCGTAGCAAACAGTTAACTCCCTGAGCATCTCTCCAGCTCTCTTCAGTTTCAGAATAGGGGGATGAGAGATTCAGAGAAGCACGGAATAACCGACATAGTATCAGTTCCTTGTAAAGGAAGCACTGTGCAAGCCTCAAGCTCCCATAGAAATAGAACCCTTTGCCGTCCCTTCCGCACAAATGGATTTAAATCCTGGAAATAGCTCCTCTAGCTCTTTCCTCCAAATTACTCTCTCTGCACCAGCCAAGCACCACCATGCAGGCAGCCTCCTTGGTGCCCAGCCAGCTAATGTGTGCCTGGCATTAGCACTAAACTAACATTTTATTTCCCTACCATAGTATGTAATTTCTTTGGAAGTTGAAGTATAATGAAATTGGTGTTTATTATAATTAATAAAAGCCCCATAACTTTAAATTGGGTCATAAATCTTGCAGGGAAATCCAATACGGCTATAAGAGTCATTCCTTTCCCAGAAGGAGCCTCTTCGGGGGAAGGCAGTGGTGGCTCCCTCGCCCTCCCCACAGAGGTAGCCATGCTTTCTGGCAGCTCATTCTCTCCTGCTAATCTATTCAGGTCACATGAAGAGCTCAACCAGCTTGGGCTCTGCAAATGGAAAATGCATCCCGAGCCTCACACCTGTAGATGTTGCTCCAGTGAGTGTGGCTTGCATGGTCAGCTGGGAAAAGGCTTATCCGTGGAGAGAAATCTATGTACTTGCTTTCTGCAGCTGCAGGACGGAGAAGGCATGTGTGAGCTCTCCTAACCCCGAGCCCACAGGCATCCACAGTCTGGTGAGAGGGCCTGTGTTTCTTACATTTCTTGTCACTGAGAAAAACAAATCTACTAAAGCAATATAAGGAAGTGGGGGCTTATTTTGGCCCAAGGTTGGTAAGCGGGCATGCAGTTCCTCCAGATAGTGAACGCATGGCAGCTAGAGGGTAGAGTGATTGGTCACGTCGTGACCATGGTCAGGAAGCAGAGAGCCAGAGATAATGGATGGCGCTCAGCTCGTATGCTCTCTCTCTTTGAGTGAGCTTAGGGTTCTGTCCGGTAGAATCGAATCACCTATGCTCAGGGTGAGTCCTCTCTTCAACTATGTGTCCTTCCAGAAATGCCCTTGTGAACCTGCTCAGAGATGTGTGTCCTGGGTGATCCTAAATCCAGTCATGCTGACGAGGAAGATTAGACATCACAGAGGTCCACTCACAAGCTGGTTCATGCAACTGAGCAGAAATTATACAGGTGTAGAAGTATGGACATGAAATTCCTGACCTTTCCTGGAGAGATATGCAGCGATAGGATCTGCGAGGAGAAGAGTAGATAAGGGGGAGACAGCTTGAGTTCTCCAGGTGAGCATCAATGTACGTTCAGTGCAGCATTCTGCCACTGCACAGGGCCTCACACTTGCTCTTTCTCTAGCTGAGATATCCACCCCCAAATCTCCTTCTCCTCCTTTGTCAGACCTCTATTCACACATCACCTCCCAGACAGGCCTCTGAGCGCCCCTTACTAGGTCTCTCCTCCCTGATCTTTTCTTATGAAACTGCTTTCCAATCTTCTTTACATTTCTCCATTCTGAAATCACATTTTAAAAAATCTATTTGTTTCCTTATTCCCCAACCTTTTCCCAAATGCCTCGTACAAACATAAAGTGTGCTGCAACAGGAGACTTGCCATTTTTATTCACTGTTGTGGCCCTACCACCCTAAACAATTTCGGGCACCCAGTGGACCACTAATAACTAGTGGAGACACAGAATCATGATGGTGCATGGCTCATTAAAAGAAACTTGTTCCAAAGCAGATCACGAACTCATAGACAGTGTCAGAAGGGAAAACGGCTGATAGAGACAGTCAAGCAGGAGAAATAAGGCCAGAAGTAAAACCAGGACACGGGACACTCCAGGGACGGTTGTGAGTAGAGACAAATGTCCAAGAAAGGACTTGTCAATTTGTTTGCTGTGGGATGTGGACTGGAAGCCCCCCTTTCTGTCCTCTGCCTTGAAATTCTTTGTCAATGTAAAATAAAAACAGATAAAATTAAACTTAAATACCAATCCAACAGTGGCATCAGCATATGCAGTTCATATGCCTTCCTTAGCGTCTTGCTGGAGGTTCACCGCAGAGTTGTTTCTCAGCATCTGAACAGCCAAAACAAATGTCTGCAAGCACAGCAACCCAAGGCTGCTTATTCAAGGAAAGCTTGGGTTTTCCTGGACCTGGGACCCAAGAGATCAGTGTTATGATAGAGTGTCCCTTATTCTATCCATTAGAGTATCTTTCCCTGTGGCAGACTGATATACCAGTGCAGAAGTATAATTTAGTATAGCCTTCCTATAAAGCTGCCAGATCCATGCTATGGAAGAGTGCCTCACCCCTACCCATAAGATCAATCAAGGTGCTAGTTGAAGAATTCCTCTCACTGCCCACTGAGGGGAAATCCCTTGGCTGGGCTGTGCAAGCTGGGGGAGGAGTATCTATGGTTGAAAATAGCAGACTGGAGAAATTTACAAAGAAAACCAGGTGATTTCTCCTCTGCCAGGAGGGGTACTCCTTAGTAATAAGTTTCTGTTTGGTTCAGCCCTCCTATACGTGACAGACAACCAGCCTCAGAGCTGGGCACTGCGCATGCCTTTATCAGACCATGGCATTTGTTGTATGTAAGGATTCCTGTCCATGTGGACTTAGTCTGAACTACAGGTGACCCACCAGTCAAATTACCCCAGCAGCAGACAGACTCTCCACGTGCTTCTGCAGCCCACTTCACCTGGTGCTAATCTGAAGAAGTGCATTAGCCTTCTCAGATGAAATGTCCCTGACATTGGGGTGGGGCTTTAATGCCTGCAAAGCACTTTGCCCTATCACACACCCTTTATCACATCCTCATTTTAAAAAAAGTGAAGTGGGTGCTCCCGCTGGAGGGCAACGCTAAAAATTAAAATACTGAGATAGGTTGTATCCTGCGTTCCTGCAAGATACATTTAGCAGCATGGCTGGAGCTAATATCTGGGTCTGGAGCAGATGGCTGGGTTCAATTCTTGGCACCCCTCTCATTGGTTGGGGGAATAGGTATGTTTTTGATGATTTTCTTTATATATGTATGCTTTGCAGAATGGAGTGTTGGGGGGGGGCATGTGATACATAGACTAAGCACTGAATCAATGTTGGTTGTCACCATCCAAGACTCTTATGGCCTTTTCTGAGGACATGGAGATGACCTATACAGGGTGCTTATCTGATCTCCATTGGAAGAAAGTTGGAACAGGAGCCAGTAGAGGTATGATATATGACAGAAACTGGGGACAGCCGACAGAGTACTGCCTCTTCCTAACTCTTTCTGAGCAGAAGACCCCCAGATATCCAGATCACTTGCTTACTTCCTCACACCTCCTTGGAAAGGATGAGTGTTCACTGGAGGAGGCAATGCTCTCAAGAAAAGAAAGCACCTCCTATACTTTTCTACAAAGACGGAAATGACTCAAATCTTAGCTGGTTCATCCGTGGCTAATAGACACAAGTAGATGGCTATTGCTCATGGGAAATTAGCTAGTGTGAGCCTCATTAATTCAACTCATTCAAATCACAACAGCCATGTGTACTGGCTACTGAATAGCATGTGCTTAGAGGGAGAGAGAGATGGGACTTCATACTGGAATCATGGGACAAGGTCTCTAGGCTGAGTCCAGGCTGGTACAGACACTGGAAGAGTGACATGTTCATTAAAAGATGTTTCCATTTCCACTTGAATTTACTGGTTCTTACTCGATCAACCAGTTCTGGTGAGGCCTGAGCTCCAGAAGAACTGGGCCAACACCATAGTTCTGACCTTGGCTTTCTATGAGCCTCACTCAGTGCCCAGAGCTTGGTGTTCTATAACTCAGGCTCAAAGTAGCTGATGCTTCTCAGATACTCACCCTTTCCTGTGTCATTCTTGTCCCTCCCCTGCTGCCTTGGAGAATAATAATGTGTCCCCAGGTGCCATGCCTAACAATGGGCACTAATGAAGACCCTAAAGACAGGTGTGAACACCTGATTAAAAGGCCAACTTAGACAAGAAGTCCTCACTTTCATTAGCTTTATCTCCATGAGAAGTGGGACTGTCTACTCATTATGAAAAGAAGATTCTTATTATATTTTTTTTCCTAATGGAGAGACTTGTTTGCTGTGGGTTAAATTAAACCCATGTTCTGATATAAAATGCAACATCATTCAAGTCAATATTAATAATGATGGGAAAACCTTAAGAATTATCTTTCACAGTAAATTACCTCTGAGATTGCAAGTAGACCTTATCAAATGTAAATCCAATATAAAGAACACTGGATATACAGGAGTGATAAATTACTGGGGAGAAATCACCTTCCATCATGTGGTGTGTTAGTTTAGAGCTTCAAGTAGCAGCTGTGACATTAAGAAAGCCATCTCCTATCTCTAGGCTACAGGTTCCTCATCTGAAAAATTAGGGGGACTGAACCAGATGATCTCCAAGGAGCCTCCCCGCTCTGAAAATTTATCAATCTCGAATTCCATGAATTTGTTCTGTTTGGCATTTCCTTCTCCCATGTTCCTACCATGAGAGAGAAACATGATAATTTAATAAAATTAGTGGGTTATGAAGAGGGACTATCGCATATATCCCCTTTCTTACGCCCCCTTCTTGTGCCTTTCCTTCTTGCCCTTTCTTCTCCTATCCCCTCCACCTCAGGAAATATTCATAGGGACAATATGATTATGCTATAGCATCTGTGCTGCGAGGCTAGGCCTGAAGAGGGGTGCTCAGGAGTGGGGACCCTGCTGTATCTCTCAGCCCCCCAGATGGAGTAAATGCAGAGGGGCCCTGAGAGGTAACTGTGGGCTTCTGAGGAAACTTCACCTGCTGCTGTCCTTGCCCCAAAGTCCCTTTCTACTCACTCCTCTTATGTTTAATGATGCTCCCCCCCTCTGATATGCACTCAGAGCTGCAGGTCACGGAAGTTAATTGTCCTTTAATTGCCTCCTCATGCAGGGATGCCTACATTATGGCTGATGACAAGAGGCTTCAGGAAACATTACCAGTGCCTCTGGCTCTTAGATACTGCTGTCCTCCCTGGAACCCATTTTATAGCTCTCTCCCTTTCTGACTTCCTGGTCAACACTTTTATGGAGCCTTCTGTGGCCTGGGGACTCTCTTTCTCCTTGCTGTTCTTGTGCTCTGAGCCTACACTACAAGACTTGGGTGGGGAAAGGAGCAATGTCACTGTAAGATGAGGCAATCCTGTGATTTTAAACCATCAAGTCTTCTCTTTTGCCTCTGACTTCTTGGCCACATAAGCTTGTACCTCCTGTGACCCCTGCCTTATATAGGCACGCAGACACACAGACACACAGACATACAGACACACACACACACACACACACACACACAGAGAGAGAGAGAGAGAGAGAGAGAGAGAGAGAGAGAGAGAGAGAGAGAGAGAGAACTTATGTGTATTTGTGCCAAGATTACAATAATCTACTTATTACCTAAAGAAATGCCACTTAGTCTGCCCTAGATCAATTCACTGTACCGCACCTGTCCTATCTTTAGCTTTGCCTTTGTACCACACAGTGTGTGTAAGCCAAGGGACCAGAAGGGGCTGACTTAATTCTTTCTTCTGATCAAACACTCTTCCCCTTCATCCTTCTACCTCAAGTCCCATCAAGCTCTGGCACTTCCAGATTTGACTCCCGAGTACAGCTATAGATCTTGTAGGGCTTTCCTCCAGCCCTAACACTCAGACTGTTATGTGTTAGTGGCCTCCTACCTGCTAGGTAGTGCTGCAAAGCCTAAGCCCTTCCTGACTTTGAATGGTTGCGAATTTTTCAGACATGAAAGCTCTCTCCTCAATGAGTGTTCTCTATGAAGCCTTCCTTGTCACCTTGAGACAGCCAGTAGTGTCCTCTTCTAGGACTCCAAAGCACATGGTTTGCCCTTTGATGAGCCCCAGCAATATTTCATAGTTAGTATTCTTTGGGTTTCCTTTGACTAAATGGTAAGCCTCCCAGGGGTAAGGCCCCTTCTTGTATTCTAAAGGGACCTGGTTCCTGGCATGAACTGCCATGTTTTCTCCATTCATTGTAGGGTAGATGAGGAGAGCTGGAAACAGCTGTGTTATTAGAAGAGGCAACTAGAACCATAACTATTCTCCCGTGTGAATGAAGGAGCATGGTTCTTGTCATTTTCTCTTGTTGCAATAAAATTAGCTTGATGAGGATTTCAGGCAGTGGGGCACCCACAGTCAGCTCTCCTCGGTGTCTCAAGGTTAACACAGGAGAAAAGTCTGTTTCCTGTTCCTCTGGTACTTCTGTAGTGCTCAAACTTGAATCTTTTAGATAACTTGGGGATCTAAACAGCACTTTGATCCCTAACCCATCAGGTTTAGGGCAGAACCCGGGAGCATGCTACTTGTAGATGACACTTTTGGCAATAAAGTGTACCCAATTTCTTCTAAAAGGGTGATGTGTTTTAATTAGAAGGCTCAAACCTCCAACATTACATGATTATTAGAGGGTTGCAGGACAACTTCTGACGCAGATGTGGGTCTGGATACTTTGTGGGTTTGGTGAGCTTCAGGTTTGGCCACTGGCTTCTCAAAGCCTTTCTGTCTTTATAAAACTAAGACAGTAGCCCATGCTTCAGTGTGTGTGTGTGTGTGTGTGTGTGTGTGTGTTTAGTGTGTTCATATATTTGATTGTATATACAACTGAGGATTGCATGGAAGATACTTCATGACTTATATGAGGTTTTGTGTAACTCTGTAAATGGAGCCAAACTAGACCAACTACTTGTTTGCTCTCTGATAAACCACAGTTATTTTCTAATTCTCTCAAGAGTGACTCCCTGGAAGAAAACTACATTCCCTGCTCCTTGACATCATGATGTAGGCATGTCCCCTTGGCCAAAGAGATACAGATAGAAGTTCGTGCATTACTTCCAAATAGCATTTGCTATCTTCCTTTGTTCTTCAGCACGGGGATGTCAATAGATAGGCTGGGGCTGCCCCTCCAGCCAGGCTCCCAGGATGAAGGAGGTCTCCAGTGAATTTTCATGAAGACTAGAGAATGGATGAAGATTCAACTTTTTTCTGAAAGGCATTGAGATTCTGGGGTGGTTTGTCACTGCTGCTCGACCTGTTGCCCATGACTGGTAAACCTTGCCATTTATTGACTTACTGTCTACTTAGGATAAAGTCCTAAGGTGGTGGTCAAGACTACACATATAAGCATGATGACAGTTATGTCCCTGAAGAAGTCTAGTTAAGTGAATGTGGCCGGAACATAAATTCCCGGGGATAATACGCTGCTCAGTTCAGTTCATCTAAATATGTCTATAATTGGGAGACTTCCAGAATGTAGAAGACGCACTGATAAATCCTTCTCAAGAAATTAGGGAAGATGTCATGGAGCAGGCAGTGCTTGAGCTAGGCCTTGAAAGAGGAGTTGACTTTTAATTGGACACGATCGCACAGAGAATGGGAGCATGGATTTTTAGTCAAAACCCTTCGTTCCAGTCTTGCCTCTGGCATTTTTGAAAGAGTGACCTCAAACCAGAAAATGCCTGTCTGATTGTCATATTTTTCTCCTACACTGAGAATTAATAGCACATCTGTGTATTGGGGAAGGCCTAGTGAAATCTGTGTATGGCACTGGCGAATACATGTGGCTTATACGGTGGATAGAAGAACACATAACATGAGATAAGGCTGCTCCACCACGGGGCAGCTCACAATTCCTGCCCATGTGTATGAGGGATGGTTTTGTTCTTGGTAGTGTGTGCTTGATTAGTATCTTATGAGTTAATAATGCAAATTGCGAATTCAGCTCCTTAAAACACCTCCATAATAGGAGCTATGGATACTCTGGTTTTCTGTTTTTTTTTTTTTTTTCAGAAAAGAAAACAGAATTTTGAGTAGTCTAGAAATTTACCCAAGCACACAGGGAGAACAAGGGCTAGACCTACACATTCTGACTACAGTCCAGGTTAGCCATCTCCAGTTCCTCTTCTCTGCTTGGAAATTTAAAACTCTGCTGCATTCCCCAGCAATGGAGATGAAGGGGGCAGGGACAGGAACAAACTAAAGGAGGTGAGCAGGTTTTTGAGGCTGTTGATTTGGTACAATAGTACTGAGATTACAAAATCTAGGAAAATGCTCTCACTGTATTCCCGTGTCCCTGTGTGCTCTAGGATGCTCTCAGTATATCATTGTGTCTCTGTGCCCTCTAGGATGCACTCACTGTATCACTGTATCCCTGTGTCCCTGTGCTCTTTATGATGCTCTCACTGTATCCCAGTGTCACTGTGCACTCTAGGATGCTCTCACTGTATCACTGTATCCCAGTGTCACTGTGCACTCTAGGATGCTCTCACTGTATCACTGTATCCCTGTGTCCCTGTGCTCTCTAGGATGCTCTTACTGTATCACTGTATCCCTGTGTCCCTGTGCTCTCTAGGATGCTCTCACTGTATCACTGTATCCCCGTGTCCCTGTGCTCTTTATGATGCTCTCACTGTATCCCAGTGTCTCTGTGCTCTCTAGGATGCACTCACTGTATTACTTTTTCCCTGTGTCCCTGTGCTCTTTATGATGCTCTCACTGTATCCCAGTGTCTCTGTGCTCTCTAGGATGCACTCACTGTATCACTGTATCCCTGTGTCCCTGTGCTCTCTATGATACTCTCACTGTATCCCAGTGTCACTGTGCACTCTAGGATGCTCTCACTGTATCACTGTTATCCCTGTGTCCCTGTGTGCTCTAGGATGCTCTCAGTGTATCACTGTATCCCTGTGTTCCTGTGTGCTCTAGGATGCTCTCACTGTATCTCAGTGTCACTGTGCACTCTAAGATGCTCTCACTGTATCACTGTTATCCCTGTGTCCCTGTGCTCTCTAGGATGCTCTCACTGTATCACTGTATCCCTGTGTCCCTGTGCTCTCTAGGATGCTCTCACTGTATCACTGTATCCCTGTGTTCCTGTGCGCTCTAGGATGCTCTCACTGTATTACTGTATCCTTGTGCTCTCTACATCTTGATGAAGTATCCCAAAAGGATCACAATGCTTTATATTCACTATAACATATCAAATTCAGGAACAACTCTGGGTTAAAGACAAAAGTAAATTAAGACCCACTCTAAAGCTGGGTGGTGGTGTCTTATTCCTTTAATCCCAGAACTCAGGAGGCAAAGGGAGGCAAATTTCTGAGTCTGAGGCCAACTTGGTCTATAGATCAAGTTCCAGGACTTCCAGGCCTACCCAGTCTCAAAAAAATGAGAAGAAAGAAAACAAACAAACAAAGAATAAAGAGAGTCTTACTCTAGGCTTAGGAGTATGTGTTTACTCAAGCTTTGGAAACCATGAAATATTTTAAAGAGGCAATGGGAATCATCAGTCTGCCTTTGAGAGCCATTGAGAGGAAGGCTTAGAGTACTGTTGACATATGGACTACAACACTATAAACTGCACACATGGAGGTCAGGTGGGGAGATAATAGAATAGTCAAAAATCAGAAGACACAGAGAGAACAAGACTTATAGATGTTCCAATGGCACAATTCAGGGGCCGTGGTACTCTGAGGTGATCATGAAGGAAGGCAAAGATCACAGATGACCTTCAGGTTCTTAGCTAGTGGTTGGGTTGCCAAGAGGCAGAAGGACAGGGCAGCTTACAGACTGTAAGCTGGGAACTAACCATTAACTTGAAAGAAGTACCTAGAGAAAAACAGCAGTGGGCACTGTCATTACCATTGTCTTGGAGAACCAGGAGGAAAAAGTTCATGAAAGAGACATCACTGAATTCAGCTCCTGATAGTATCAGGTATGCTCAACCTGTGGCCCATGGAATACATGCACCTAAGGATGGCTACAGATTTGGCCTGAGACATGTGTGGACCACAACATCAAATCTAATGTCAAAAGTGTGTATACCAATGAGTGAGGTAGGAAACAGTAATAGGGGAATAAATAACCTGGACCTTTCTCTGCCTTTTCCATGGCTACAGACATGTAGCTCCATTAGCAACAAGACAAGAAAACCAGATGACAAGGTACTTAGAAGACCAGATCAGGACAAAACAAAAACAAAAAAAAAAAAAAAAAAAAAAAAAAAAAAAAAAAGGAGATGATCATATCTGGTAAAGGTACAAACATTGGTAAATGCCCAAGCCTCAGCCATTGGGATGGAATTGGAGTCTCTGAGTCTGAATCCTGACTTGCTCACTTACAAGTAGTGGGACCAAAGGCATGGTACATCACCCATTTGACCTTCACCTCTCTCACCAGTAAAAGGATGAGCATGTTTGCAATGCATAGATTACATAGAGGGCTAACTGTACCTGAACATCATTAGGCTTATATCTTGGTTACATGGAAATAGTGGTCCATCCACTAATGCAGTGATGCAAGAAGAGATGTTTTTGGCAGGGGTTGAAGAAAGGTAATGAATGGTATTATCACTGTGCGTTGGGACCTCTTTGTGGGTGGGGGAGGGGGCTGTCAAACAATCTTCTCATAGGCTTATAGGGTAACCTATCAGATATATACATTATGATTCATAACAGTAGGAAAACTACAGTTTTGCAAAATAATGTTATGGTTTGGGGTCACCACAACATGAGGAACTCTATTAAAGGATTGAGAAGGTTAGAAGCCACTGCCTTAAGAGCCTTGCTGGTGAGGAGGTCTTGGTGCTCATGGGCTGCTTAGGGAAAGATGATCAGTAGGCAAATAGAACAATAGACCAGCATGCATGTCTGGGCAGAGAGACAGAGAGACAGACAGACAGAGAGACAGAGACAGACAGAGAGACAGAGAGACAGAAAGACAGAGAGAGGGGAGAGTTAAAGTTTATCTGTGTAGGGTGAAGGTTCATTGAGAGGAACTGACCAGAAACAGGGGTGGGTTTGGACTCTTTGTGTTCTAACTCACCTGTTTGCTCAGATCTAATCTTCCAATTGCTATGAAACATTTCTGTAATCCCCCACCTGGCTCTTCCTGGGAATAAATTCAGTTACTTGCTCACTGGCTAAGCAGAGAAAGAAGCATAGTCTAAATCTGTCTGGACTTGTACTGCTTCATCCACTCATTCACCAATCCATCCATCCATCCATTCATTCATTCATTCACTTATTCTCCAGACTATTTACTGTGCCGACATAGGATACCACACTCAAAGGCAAGAGAAAGGAAAAAAAAGATTTAAAGGTGCCCCTGGCTTCATCAATGTCTGTAACAGAAAAAATAATGTTTTCTGTGTTTAAAGTATACAATCCTAGACTTCTGTGAGTTTGACATAATGCAGAACCCTTGCCCCCATACCCCAGCTCAAAAATACAAACCTTTAATCAACTGACAGGAAATTCAAGTTTCAGACCTTAAACTTAGGCTCCTGAACATGAAGCTCTTTCACGGATGGCTGCCAGGCTTGGTTGGAGATGTGAAACCAGTTCTGCAGAAGGCCATGGTCCATCCATAGGGTTAGACTGGCCTCCCAGTTCATCTGTGTGGCATGGTCTGTGTCTTCCACAGGTTTCCCCCACAGCCCTCCCCCGACTCTGGGTCTTCCAGATGGTTAAGGCAACTATTGTAACACAGTGAATGCTGAAAAATGTTTTGAATGAATGACAATTCAGGGGAACACGGAGAATATTTAACAGAATGCAATCTTTTGTTAGGAAAAAAGAGAGGGATTTACTGTTTGTGGAGCTATGTGAGGGAACATCTTACCTACCCTTCCTGTGACTTCATTCCCCTGATCTATAGAATGGTTACTAATTACATCCCTTGTAACAACTCTGGAGGAATTAAATGGATACACCGCAAGAAAGTCCTCATACAGATGTCTGTAAAAGGAAAACTCCAGCATATAAACTGTTAGCGATTGTTTTCTGCATTAAGCCACACCACAGACCAAGTGACCAGGTGTCCTGTGCACCTGCAGTAATAAGGCCCCAAGAACCTTCCAAGGTGTGAGATCCTATATACACAGCACAGAGACCCGCTCCTTTCTGCACACCACTTCCAAGGAACATTGAGTTTATGGTTTGAGTGCAATGAAGTGACCTGGGCCTTTGATTCTGTGGAGCTGCAGGAACTACCTCTTAGCCTCCAGATATAAGGGAAGGGATGCAGCTAAACAGGAGCTCTTGGGAAAAGCCAAAAGGGGGTAAGCCCGAAGGCTTCCAGGGAACACCCAGATCTCTTCAGGATACAGAGTGGTGCTTTCACCATGAGAACCTGCTGGAATATGAGGCAAAATCCACCCCTGGAGGCTAGAACTCTACCAGGAGGTGCAGCCACCTGAATCCTACCATTTTCAGCCACGACTTCCAAAGAAACTAAATATTTTATATGTGGCTCTAAAAAGTACTTGTGATGATAGGACTATGGGCTATGATCCAAAGAAAGAGTTGGCAATATTCTGGAACACTCTGCTAGTCTAACAGGAAATTTCTATTTTTGATTAAAAAAACGAGTCCAATTTTCTCAGTCTCAATTTTTCTATTCTATATTCATTAATTCAACAAACATTAACTGTTGAGTGATGGATGATACAATCAAACACATAATACCTTCCCTCTGGGAGCACAAAGGGAAGTTAGCACTGGATAAGGGGAGGCAGGCCATTACTTTAACAGGGCGGGGTATTCCTGAAAAAAAAAAGAATATGAACATAGACTCTGTCAAGAAAGGCTAGCCTTGTATGAAGAACTAGATTCATAAAAAAATATATGATGATTCACAAAGATCCATTCATAATGAATTGATCTCAGCCAAGAAAAAATTTTAGAGGGCCATGGAGCTAGTAATGCTTAAGGGGAGTTGGTCAGCAGATATCAACAAGAGAGGGGTCTGTGGAAAGGAAGAGGACTGAGGGCCAGTAAAACAAAGAGAGAGGCGGGGTGGCAGGGAGGAAGTGAGGATGTGTGAGATACTAAGAGATTGTGTAGCAACTTAATCATAGGAAAACAGAAAAAGGGTTGTTCCATTTTGCAAGGTCCAGTCTTAGAGCTAGAAAGCCATCATCAGAGTTGAGGGGCAAGCTCAAAGAAACATGGTAGGAATCATTACTGCCTCTAGATTTTGATTTAGCAAATAAAAATGTATCGTATTAGTTAAGCTTGAATTCTGATGAACAACAGATATCTTTCAGTCAGTATCATGCCAGATTTAAGACATGATTCTACTAAGACATCTTATTTACCCAGAGTTCTAATTTAACTGATATTCTCACTCTTCTCTGGCAGCCTTGCTTGAAACACAGACCCAGCATCCTTCCAAATGAGCAGCACACACTGCAAAAGGTTCTGGGTTCAGAGGAACACAGACCAGCTCAGGAAGAGGCAGCATCCTACCATGATCAACTTCTCAGACTCCCTTTTAAAGAAGCTGGAGAATGACCAGAGTTTAATCCCCAAAGTTCATTTAATAAGCCATTTATGGTGACATACATTTGTAATTCCAGTGCTAGGGAGGGAGACATGAGCAGCCAACCTAGCCTAGTAGATATGTTCAAGGGAGGGAGAAGACCCCATCTTAAAAAAAAAAAAAAAAGAGGTGGTACAGTAGACAGTGTCTGAGAAACAATGCCTGAAAAATATACTTAAGGTTGTACTCTGATCTCCATATACATCCACTTGCATACATGCATCTAATATGTATTTACATACACACATGTATATGTACACACAAACAAACACACAGAGAGAGATACTTCTCTTTTGCAAGGATGGAATGGCAAGCATCTGCCTCTAGAAACTTCAATGATTCCACATTGCACAGTATAAATATAGTGTGAAGGGCTAAGACAGACCTCAACAGTCTTGAACTCTGGGTCTATCCAAGCCTTTGAAGCATTATATGGAATTGTTTATTATGTAGTATCATTCCTATAAAATTTTTCAGCAGTGATTTATAAATCACAATCGGTGGATATACGTTCTTTGATAAGAGTCTTGAGCCCAGAAAGACAGAATCTAAGGTCACACACTATTAAGTAGTAAGTAATTAAATCAAGAATGTTTCTCCATTTCTGCACACCACACTGCCCACATGGAAGTCATTTACAACATGAGTCGAGTTCCTTCCTGCCTCCTTCATGCTCCACTCTTGGACAAAGCCATGGGACCAAAACCTTAACCCAGAGTGCATTGCACTCCAAGTAGATCTGGGAATGTTCCTCAGTTGCCTGGATCCATAAACCTGCTAACCAGCCATATTAGCCCAGCTGAGCCCCGCTGTGTGCCACATCCCCATACACCATATGCAGACACTGAATCTCAGGATCTTATGATTGTTGTCTGGTTTTCCTATGTAGACACAATGGCTAAGGTCACATTCTCAGGGTCAGACAATCAGCCCCACTGCTTCTGGGTAGGAATTGCTTACCTCTGTCCATTGTTGTTTTCCTTTGCGCTGAGAATTATGGTCAAGAACAATGTATATGAATATGATATGAATATGTTTATAAACACCCAACATTCAACCATGCTTCTCAAGCATTTCTTCTATCCCTGGACATCCAGTGCTGGACTATTCCCAATACCCCCACCAGAGCCTGCTGGCTCTCCAGCTCCTTTTCTACTTCCTCTGTCTTCTCTCCAGCCCCACTCTCAGAATCTATGCCTGAGTCTTCCTGCCTAAGGCCCTTGGAATATGTTCCTCTTATATTTCATTTGCCCTCATAACTGTCCCACCCAGTGTGTGCTTTCACATCACTGTGACTTAAGTAGATAGTCTCCCACCTGTAACACCACTGCTATATGGCTCCTTTGAAGCATGTAATTACTGTCTGAGATCAATGTGTGTATTAAATTGCACGCTCAGATTTAACCTGTCTCTGATCACACAGCTTTATGAGGGCATGAATTATATTGTATTGATCCCTTTATGCCTGGCATTTTCTGAAGTACCTGGCAGGTAAGAGTTTAAGAGTTGGGTCACTCACCTTGTATCAGTTGAATGAATGAATGAATGAATGAATGAATGAATGATGGAGAGAGAGAGAGAGAGAGAGAGAGAGAAAGGGAAACAATCTATTCATCTCTATGTCTCAGTTATGTGTTAAAACTGTGCATCTCTCTGCCTTGTTCGTCACACTGACCCTTGGTTAAAGCTGTCATATCTTAGCTTCATCTTGGGTCTTTGTAGCTTCAGACTCTGAATACATGTCCATCACTTAGCTCAGCTCTAAGAGTCCCAGGCTGGGTAGAGATGACACATAAGATGAGCTTAGACACCGGAGTTAACTGGAGGCTGTTACTCTCTCATAAGTATTACCATGGGAGAATGGTGAAGACATATCCTACATCCGAGATCTGTCAGGCTGGGGAGAATCATCTACCTGCAGTAATGACCCCTGGGAGGGCTGAGAGGAGGAGGGCTGACTAGGTTATGGGGGAGCAGCAGGATAGGGAGCAGTGCTTAGGGGTCCTTAGTCCTTCCTCCCTCTCTTAGGGATATGACTCAGCTCCAGACCTCACTCCACACAGAGGTGCTGGAAGCTGACAGACTAATCATCCTCTTCTGGGTGAGTCAGTGCCTAGCTCTTCACTGCTACCAACCAGCTTGCAACTCAACAAAGCCATTGGGGATTGTTTGCTAGCCTCCAGCCATGCACATTCATCCACCTCCTTGTTCCTGCAGCCATAATTCTGATGGCACATCCTCCCAGGACTGTGGGACAGGAACTGCACTCTGAGGAGGCTGCTCCAGACCAGAATAGAGAAGCGCGAGACAGGTGGGAAATGGGAGAAAAACATTGCACATCCCCTATCCTTCTGCTGATTCTGGTCCTTTAGGGTCCCATTTCCTTAAAATGGGCACCAAGATGATCTTGAGCAAGGAAAAGGGTGGAGATGACACCTGGGAGAAGCTAGAAGTGGGATAATAAACCCCCTTCATTCATGCTAGAGTCAATTAGCTTTGATAAGCAATGATGGTTGTTTTCTTCAAGTGCATCCGAAAATAGTTTCCATTTGCGGAGTGCTTTTAATTAGCCCAAGGTTTCAACTTGATGCAGCCTGACCCTTCTGCTGATCTAGTGGAGACATTTGTTTGCCTTTTAGGAAGTGCTCCAGCTCAGTCAGAAGCAAGACTGTCAGCCTCACCCTAGCATTTTATGTCTCCCAAGAGAAGAGAGCCTGCTGCAGCAGGCAGAGCCAACTTCTCCAGGCCATGTCCCTATCCCTAACAAAGCTTAATGCCTCCTGTCTTTCATCACAGACACGTTCACGGCAACCTTGTATCTAAAGGCAACCTTGTGTCTAAAAACACTGACAAAACAACTCAGAAAATCCTCATACAATGGCTCTTTTATGAATGCAGAATTCCTCATACTATAGGAGAAAAAAGTGAGCCACAATAAAAGCAGGAAGTCGCTGATTCAAAATCAGGTAGGTAGTGAAAAACAGGAGTGAGCTCAAGTCAGTAAGTCTACATTCAGGGCTTCAATCATAACCTTTGCACCCCATCCTTCACAGGCCAAGATGCTCCCTGCCCATGCCAGCATCACATAGGGCAGGGATGGAGTTGAGCACCCAGCATCCAGGCAAGTCTGCAAGGAGGGAATCTCCTCTTCTAGTTCCCATTCACACTCTGGTAGCCTCCATACAGCTCCCCAGCTTCAGGGCTCTATTTTACCAGCTGTCATGCCAGGCATTATCCTAAAATATCTTACAGGTATGGACTCATTTGCCCCTCAGGGCACTGAGCAAGTAAGTATTATTACAACTGTACAAATGAGGAAAATCAGTCCTTAAGTGAGCGTTGACAAGTGGTACCCATCCTCCATATACATGTACACGTATGGCATATATGGTTCTGTCTTGCGATACTTAACCCCCAAAAAATTCATCTAGGAAGATGATTTCCCTCCACTTGGTTCTTAGTTCTTCATCTTGGTTTGTCCCTCCCCCAGACCCTCTAAATATGTCTATTATCATACCTATTGCTCTTGACTGGTTTCTTCATTATCTCTTAGTCTGTCTTTCTTACAGATCTATCTACTTCTGCTCTCCTAAATCCAGTCTCCAAACAGCAGCCAGAGAAAGCCTTTAATGAAGCACTTAAAAAAAAAAAAAAAAAAAAAAAAAAAAAAAAAAAAAAACAGAGCATATCACAATCCACCAGGCTCTGTTTGATCCTATCCCTTCCTGTCCAGCATGTTCCCTTTGAAGCATCTATTATAGTCTCTAATTGTTGGATAATGTTCTCTACCATAGACTGAGCTCCAACAGACCAGGGTGTACTTCGTGTTCTGTGGCTAGTACTGTACCTAGCCTCCTATAAACTATAACTCTCTGGTCAAGGACAGTCTGTTGCCTGCTGTGTGTTTCAGTAGAACAATTGAATGGCTGTAAAGCTCACGTGACATAGCTCCCCTGTATCAAGTCTTTGCTGGGAGGTCCTCCCGTGCAGTCACAGGGTTGTGTAGCTTTGTCATAATCAATGATAGGCATTTTCATACTTGCCCAAATGCATTAGCAGTCGCACTTCGTCTCCCCTTAACCCCTCTCTCCCAGAATCAGGCAACCATATTACTGTCTATTCTGTTTCTGTAGATTTCCTAATCCTAATATTATGTAAGTATTAATTTTATATGTAATATTTTATATACAATATTATATATTTGTATGTATTATTATATATTCTATATTATGCCTATGTCTAATAATCTATATAATATCCATTATTTTATATTACATATATTATATATAATTATATAGAGAAGCATATATATTTGTATATATTATATGTATATATGTTTATATATATATATATATATATATATATATATTTGTTTTCAAAACAGGGTTTTTCTGTGTATCCCTGGCTATCCTAGAACTAGCTCTGTAGACCAGACTAAACTCAGAGATCTGCCAACCTCTGCCTTCTAAGTGCTGGGATTAAAGGTGTTCAACAACATGCCTAGCAACATCTTATGTTTTGTGTGTATACAAAGAGTCAAACATTATGTGGCAGGGTGGGTTACAACTGGTTTTCCAACTTTTCAGAAAGATCTCACAGTACATCTGCATTCTCTAGTGAGCCTGTGCATGCCTCTTATGGCTGAATACTTCCCTGCTGTGTAGACATGCCTCCTTATGACTGAATACTTCCCTGCTGTGTAGACATTTCACATTCTGTGTATTTATCTTCTAATTGATATTTATTTGGGCTTTTCTAATGGAACCAAGGAATGGTTTTACTGTAAATATTCATGAGCAAGTTTTATGTAGAAATATGTTTCCGTCTCTCTTTTGCTCATATTTAGAATTGGGACTGCTGGGTCACGTGTTAGCTGTATGGTAGCCTTTTGTGGGAGTTACTGCATTGCTTTCCTGAATAACTATGCCATTTTACATCCCTATCAATAGTGTGCAGGAGCTCCATGTTCTTTGCATCTTCACCAACACTTGCTATTGTATGGTGCCCAGATCTTTTGTCCCTTTTTATATTATGTTGCTATTACTGATTTGTAGCATGTTCTCAGAAGTCTGGGGGTGGAGGGAACATATATCTTAATTTACATTGTAGAAGTCTTAGTGCTGGTAAAATCCAACCTGCCATGTTTTTCTTGTATTTCTTATACCCATTCCTGTGCTTCCATACATGAATAGTCATTGACTAAACCCAACGTTTCAGAGACTTACATTTTCTTCTAAGACTTTCACAGTTTTTGCATTTGTGTGTTTAGCTCTATGATCCATTTGAGCTTCTTTTCATGTAAGGTGTGAAGTATGGGTCCTACTTTATTCTTTTGTCTGTGGCTCTCTAGAGTCTTATTTCACCTGTTCCTGTGAATAACATTTAATTAGAGCATGAATACATCCATTATCTGTGGTTGCTTTCACACTACAGTTACAGAGTTGAGTGTGTACTCCAGACAGCATGGGACTCGTAAGCCTGAAGTGTTTGTTATATCTTAAAAGTTCACTGCAAATAGCTGTCAAATAAATAAATACAGTTTAATTTTTAATCAGCATATAAATACATGGCTATCAACACTACGGTTATGCATTTCTTAACAATATGGATAATTTTTTAGTATATATTTCTGGATGATTATATTGTTGTGTAAATATCTTAGAATTTGCTTTTACACACCTGTATGTTATAGCCTACTGTATACTAAGGGTATATGTATGTTCCATACCATTGCATGTATGCTATGCCATTAACCAAAAGGGCATGCAATGCATACCTGTACTTGGAATGTTCAAGAACAAAGCTGGATGTGACTCTTGTTAAGAGCAAATAGTTTTATTGGCTTTCTGTAGGAAAACCTTCCCCCTGAAAGCATGTTCCTGATGCGAGTTCATGTATCAGCTTTACCTCTTACAAGGCACCTGATAAGAGTAATAACAGCCATTAGTAGCATGCCCTCCTTCTCTGTTCAGCTCTCAGTGGACTGAAGCAGGACAGAACCTCTGCTGAGGCTGGGACTGTCCTATTTTTCTGTACTTTCTCCTCTGCTGCGGCAAATAGAGATGAGCGCAGGAGTTGGGCTTGTCCTTGTGGCAGTGAAACCTTTAAAGAACCACCAGAGCCAAAGGCATCCCTAAGAGATACCAAACAGAGAGCTCTCCAGGTTCCACTCTCATGGTCCATGTCTTGTATCCATGATGATTCCCAAAACACCCCCAAATGGAACACTGCTCTGTTGTTCATTAAAATGTCTGATGGGCGGCAAAGGAGCCCAGTTGAGCGAATTAGATGGAGACAGTTTGCAAAGCTCACGTCTCCTTGTCGAGCTGTGCAGTGTTGGCAAGTTAACTTTATCCTTTCTGGGATTTAAGTTTGCCATCTGAGAAATGGAGAGATTATTGTAAGATTGTTATGGAAATCTCAGGAGAAAACCAAACTACAGCATTACCATGAAGGTCCCGGTGCATTGTGGGTGAGAACAGAGGAACAAATGATGCTAATAACATACATGCATCATGTTTTATAGCTAGCTGATGCAGCTGGATGAGAAAATAAATGGAAGCCTTGTCTGATACTTTTGAAGACATATATATATATATATATATATATATATATATATATATATATATTATATATATATATATTCTGTCTACTTTTAAAAATAAAAATAATGGACTGAAGGAATATCTCATTTGGCAAAGTGCTTCTCTTGCCTGTGGGAAGACCCGAGTTTGATTCCCAATACCCACACCAAAACAACTGGCTCGGTGGTACGTGCTTATAAACCAGAAATAGCCAAATTGAGACAGGAAGCTCACTGGCCAGCCAGACTCTCATAATTGGCAAAATCCAGATCAATAAGTGATCCATATCAAAGGAGGTGGGTGGCATTCCTGACAGTGACACCTAACACTGTCTTCCGGCTTCCACACACATTCGAATCTCACTATGCACATAAGTACATGCACAATCCCACACAAACACGTGTGTTTAAAACATAAGAAAAAGAGAGTGGAATGGGGTGGCTGACTCCAGTAATCCTAGCACTTGAGACAGTGTATAAGGAGGGTTGGTGTGAATTTTAGACCATCCTAGGCTACACAGTGAATTTGTGGCTAGCCCAGGATAAAGATTGGGACTGTTGGATTGGAAAAAAATGTCTCTGAATGACAGTGCATGCCAAGCAAGCCTGAGTTATGTCCTTAAGATCATGTGAGAAATATACGAGGACTCACAGGCCAGCTATCCTAGAGTATGAAATGCCTTTAAAGCCTTGCCTCAATTAAAAAATATGTTTGTAATGGCCTCAAACTAGAAGGAGCCTAAAAGTTCATCAACATTGGAATGGATAAATCAGTTACTGTGTGACTATAGAATGTAACATTTTAAGACTAAAAATAAACTAAAATCTGTTGAGCAAATAAACCAGATGCAAACAAACATTTTGGGTATGAGTCAATATCTACAAAGTTCAAAATCAAGCAAAATCAGTGCAGGAAGTGTTACTGAGAATGAGCGAAGGCAGGTGTTACTCTGAGTTTTGACTTTTTGTGGATTTTTTTGTTTGTTACATTTTAGTTTTTAAATGTGATTGCTAAAAGAACACTGAGCAAACATCTCTTATAAATTAAAGGCAGTAGATTTGGGACCAATATTCAGAGGGCCATCTCATTCAGATCAGAGAGAGAGAGAGAGAGAGAGCTCACTAAAGACGAGAATTCCAGAAACTGTGTGTGGAGTTGTTCACAGTGACTCAACTTGGCAGAAGAGTTTTTGCTTGCAGCTTTATACGTTTCTGTACCATTGAATATTTAACAGCATCTATTACTTTATATGAGTTTTTTTTTTAATGCTTCTCTTGTGAAAACTGAAGGAAGCAGGTTCCTCTTTGGGCCGGGTCGCTAGGTTAGCCTGTGCAAGGGAAATGGGGCAGAATGAGACTTACATTTTATGCATCTGTAACTGTCTCCATAGCTCCTGTGGAGAAAGTACATCCCCACACTGACCACAGCCCGATGCCGGTGCGCCACCATCCTACCTGGGGCATCAACATCCTGTGTGTACCACTCCAGGTCTGCCGACTCCATACCCACTCATCTTCTCAGTTGCTAGGCAATATGTAATTAAATTTTGGAAAGCCTCTCCCACCCTGGATACATTAGCCTGGAAATCGGACTTTGCATCTGGCAGTCTTAGAAAGCAAAACTCTACTCTCTTCAGTCCCCCACCCCCTGGCTTGCAATTGACTCACAATTTAATTAAAATGATTCCAGGGACATCTGGTCTCCTTTTCTAGGAGTGTATTTGTAGTTGGTTTATCTGGTGTGGTTTTGTTTGCAAGCCGTGGATTTATTTACAGAGATAGAGGTTCATTTTCCTCTCTTGGGCATTTTTTGTGGTCTTTACTAGTGTTCCGATTTGAAGACTATGGCCACCCTGTTGTATGCTGAGCTTCTAATGGGCTGCTTTTCTCTGTACTCCTGCTCAGTCACATGATGAACATACAAGTCACTGTGCTGACCCCACTCACGCTAAGAGTACCAGCTCACTGCTGGGAAATTCAGAACACATCTTTAGGCATCCCACCCACGGGGTTCCCTTGCCATCAAAACTGGTGTGTGTGTGTGTGTGTGTGTGTGTGTGTGTGTTGCTAGAAATTTAACCCATGGCTTTGCACTTGCTAAGCAAGTACTTTACAAGGCTTTATTGTTTTTTCTTAATAGACATAAGATAAATGTTAAAGGAGTCCTTAAAGTAGTATTTGTAAGCAGTGTTCTAAGAATTGGAGGGGATGAGGCAGGAGAATCATTAGTTTGAGATCAATCTGGGCTACATAGGTAGACCCTGTCTTTCTCTCTCTCACACTACACACACACATATGCACACAGAGTCACACACACTCAAAGTCACACTCACACACTCATATACATGCGCACACACACACACACACACACACACACACACACACTCACATACACACACATCATGGGGTGAGGGCATCATCCAGGAGAGTGGATTAGGAGAACCAGTTGTAGCCTGAGTGGTCCCCAGAAAACTCAATGCCCTTTCTGTCTTACTTTCCAAATGAGTAGTTGGATATAATTAGCTTTTGTCCAAATGTTAGATTATTTCCAGGCTTTTGCAATTTGTTCTATGCCCACATGTTTCCTATTAACGTGAACATTCTTATTCAAATTAATTTCCCTTTTTTTTTTCCCTTCAGAAATGTGTGTGTTTATAATGGGGACTTTAAATCAGCACCTAAATGGTAAAGTACTATCATTCACCATAACAAGAAGAGATCTCTAAAAAAATCAGCATAATTCATAATTTTAAAAACAGAGCAGTTTCATTAATATGCACCTAGATATTGCTGTTTGTCAAGACACTTTGCCCGAGACTCTTTCCTCTTTCTTCTCTTGGATTAGAAGGAAATTTAGCCAGAAGGCGTAAGAGACTTGCTGGAGACCTACAGCATGAGTACCACTTTGAATTGTTCCCTTAGCCAATTGCAGAAATACTGAAAGAACAGAGAAGGAAGTTCAAAGGTTTCTCAACTTTGCAGAACTCCGAGTAACCAAAGAGATAAGCCTCCAGCCATTCTTCTGAGGAATTATCTACTTTAGATTAGCCTTTGATAATGTTTGTGAGGAATTAGCTCATAAAAGCACTAATTGCAGTGGGAAGTCCTACCCTAACTGTGGGTGGCACCGTTCCCTGGGCTGTGGTCCTAGGATAAATAGAATGGAGAACGTGAGCTAAGCTGAGCAATAGCTTTCATCATTTAGTGCTACCTGACTGTGGATGGAGTTTGACCAGTTACTTAAGCTTCTGCTGCCAAGACTTTTCTCCCATGATGCTCTGTACCTTCCAACTGTGAGACACAAATCCTTTCTTCCCTAAGTTGCTTTGACCAGGTATTTTGTTACAGCAAAATGAGACAGGTAACCCAGACACTGTTGGAGGATAGCTAATGTGCAATGATGACTTAATAATTAGCTGATTATCTAGCAATCAAGAAACAACTTAGAGATGCACTTTGATAAGAACAGATCATCTTGGTAGTTCTTTGGGTCCTTTGAGGAATTAGATGACCACAGGCTAGGAGTAGAACCAGAACTCCATATTCTGTGTCTGGGGTTGGTGGGTTGGCGCATGATAGGTTTTGCTTAATCCTTCCAGAGTTTTCAAGCAGCTGTCTATTTCTCAGAGCCATGTGGTTCTCAGCCTCAGTTCTCTGTCTGGGGTTCCCTTTGTTTTAGTCAAACTTTCTTCCTTCCAAGGAATATAAACATGAAATTGTTTTGTAAAAATGCTGTAGCACTAAACAAATCACCTGTAATTCAGAGATGAGAAGCATCCCAGAGGCCTCCCACTGCTTATTTCTCTATCCATCCATCCATCTCTCTGTCATGCCTCCTCTGCCCTGTGTGGTTCAGTATGGCAAAGCCAGGCATTCCTGAAGGCTCATTGGTCTTCCTTCTTTCAAGAGTCTAGCTCCTCTAAGCACAAGTAATTCAGGACAGACAACCTGACCAAGCCAGGTATTATCTGACTCTGTGGGGTCAGGATTATTAGTCCTGAACTGTTTAGGGGCCACTCCTGCCCAAAGGAAACATTAGAACTCTTACTCAGTGTCTGAAGTTATAAGTAAGAAAGATGGGTTGGAAAGAGAAGAGCTGGTGTTTGACAGAGAGCTGATGTGTCTCCTTCCCACTCTCAAAGCTGGGCAATATTAGAGGTAGTAACTGACTATCTACCGTTCTTTACCTAGTGGTTCACAGCTACATGGAACTGCTAACTGGGAGTTGTGTCTCCTTGGCTGCCAGAGAAGGATGCAAAGGCCCATGGACAGGGGACATTTCAGGAAACTCTTGGATTTGCTGGTCAGTTCATTTTGCATCGGCTGGGGGCAGTAGAGTTGGACATTACAGGAAAAACTAATGACACATGAGCAGACGTGATCTCAAATATGGTTGCTGACATTTATCAGCTATTTTCTCCTGAGTGCTTATTCACACCTTACTTTGGATCTATAAGACAGATTTTAAGAGGCTAACAGGTGAAATATCTTGAGGAAGGTTAAATGGATTCATTTGTTCCCTGATCCTGAGGGTTCCCAGCCTTGCAGAAGAGACTCGAATATAAAGCTAATGCCACACTACAGAGTGCTACAAATAGCAAGAGGGGGCAGTCCAGAGTGGCTATAGGTTACAGGATAGGGCAGATGACTCTGAGACCCAGGAAGCCATATTTTCTCTGGCCTCAAAAGGTTGAGATCTCTTGAGAGCAGAGAATATGGGGGACATGGTTCTGGCTAAAGGGAAGTCTTGAACAGTGGCGAAGAATCCGGGTGTGTAAGGCATGTCTGGGGAAGCAGAGACAGAATGGTCCAAACTTAAGCCTACCTTCATTGTAAGATGCACTGGGCATCCTGTGCATCAGCAACTAGAGAGACAGGAAGGGACTGACTTGTGTAGAAAGCTAATACCACCTCGCTATTTCCACCGTCTCCCAGATGTCCAGGTTGCCTTGCAATTGATTGAGTCTCAGTAAGAAGGGATTGTCACTGAGAGTCCCAAGAGGGGATATTTCATGAAGCTGTAGCAAGAAGCCATTTCTGGACACAAAATCAATTGCAGAAGAGCACAGGGAGCCTTGCTGCATAGGAAAGTAGCAGAGGAGAGCAAACCAAGGCAATTGTGGAAAATTATTGCTTTAATTCAATCAGTGGTGGCCCTTTCACCCTCTTCCCCGGCAGAAAAAGAGAAGAGCTGGCTGAAGTTCATTAGCCAGCATCAAACATAAAGTAAATAAATGCATTCTCTGAAGCCATAGAGATGATTATTGCACCCTCTGCATGCTTGTGGGGCAAGCAAACCAAGTTCTCTATGATAAGAAGCCCTCAGCCTTCCTCAATCTTCTTGTGTTTAAAATGGGATGAACAGAGATTGGAGAGATGGTTCAGCACCAATATGGCAGCTTATAACCATCTGTAACTTCAGCTCTGAAGAATCTTATGCCTTCTTCTGGCCTCCACAGGCATCAGAACTGCAAATGTGGTACATATATGTGCAGGCAAAGCAGCCATACAAATAAAATAGAACTATAGACTGTGGTGGGTAACCAGTTGTGAATTAAGGAATGTATACAAAACTTATGTGAAAGCTGAAAAATGACTGTGCTTAATATGAAAAGTATGATCCCATACATATATTACCTCAGCAGTTTTGAACTCTGAGATTTTTGTTTAATGATGGAGACTGAACATTTTCTGAACTATTAAAACTCTTTATCAGCATGTGTGTGTGTGTGTGTGTGTGAGAGAGAGAGAGAGAGAGAGAGAGAGAGAGAGAGAGAGAGAGAGAGAGAGAGAGAGAGAGAGAGAGAGAGAGGAGATATTTATGAACATGCTCATCAATGTATCCATGTGTATTAATCATAGGTTAACATTACCTGGTAGACTCTTTCTATTTCTATCTTGTTTGTTTGTTTGTTTTCTTGTTTGCTTGCTTGCTTGAGACAGAATCTCTTACTGAATCGAGAGCTAACTTTCTTAGGTGCTAGGGATTGAACTCTGATCCCCATGCTCACACACACACACACAAAAAAAAAAAAAAAAAAAAAAAAAGCTTAACCCAATGAAAGCCACTTTCCTATCACTGTCCTGGCTTTAAAATGAACAACTTCAATATGATCATGGGGATACCACCCATGCCTTAGATGTTCCCATACAGCTTAACCTTGACATTATGTTCAATTTTCTGCTCTTACAGTAATATAAAAATGACTCACCTTTGGGCTTATGGGGGTTCTTCTTCTTTTAATATCTTAGATAATTTTCTTGGCACAGAATTATTGCAGCACAAAGGGACAAATCTCTTTGGAATGCCCATTGACAGGCAGGTGCTGGATCCTTTCCAAAGGACTGTACTGCTTTTCACTCCCAGTGACACCCTGGAGTCTGTGCATCAGATCCTCATTGACTTGGGCTGTAAAATTCCCTATTATAAAAACCCAGTTTTCCACACAGGGTGAAGAGTGTTGCTGGCACAAAATTGTAGTAAAGCTCTTTCCTCCAGATGTGACATGATCTTAGGTCAGCTCAGGCAACTTACAGAAGACCTTGTCCACAGACATGAAAAAAAACTAAGCAGGAATCATGGTGTTAGCTAAGCCTATGGCAATGTAGACCTTAACATTCCCAGGGTCACCAGATCCTCACATGAGATTCTAGTTACCATCCCTTCATGCTCCAGTAGCCATCTTCTTGAAGTGCTAGAGTAAACGGGTGGGAGGGGCTGTGCTGCAGGCTTTATATGTCATCAGTCATGCTAAAGTGGGACATCTTAGTGACACATCTGCTTTTGAGTCTCCTATACTCCTGTAAATAACTGAACAAACTCATTGGGTCACCAAGTTGGACTGGGAGAGAACCCTTTCACTGTGGGTGGGTTTGGTTCTGGTAGTACCAGAATCTGTACTCCAGAACAAGAAATTGAACTGGGACACACGAGTAGTGGTAAAACCAGAGACATTTCATTAAGGAAGAGAGCCAAAGAAAGGAATGAAAGGTCAGAAGCTTGGTGACCCAGAGCTCACATTACTGTAATGTTTTTTATAAGTAATTTTAAAGTTATAATACATTGTGCAATATAAACCCAGTATTTAGAAAACCATATTGTGAACATGTACATCTGGTGCACATACAAACCACCCTCATTTCCCCACTCCTCCCTGTGTGTCCTCCTGTATCTTCCCTTCCCAGTTATCCTTTCTTCATTACAGCTTCATTCATTCATTCATTCATTCATTCATTCATTCATTCATTCATGCATGCATTCTATTGCCTTCCCATTTCCTGTGCCTTAATCTCAATGGCTCCAAGCCTGGAGAATCGTGACCTTCTTTGGTCATTTACATATTGTATATGTTTCTTGTTATGCACAGCCTCGTTTCCTCCATCCATTTCTCTTCTATGCTAATTTTGACCTCACTTTCTTGCCATGCTTTCTTTGGTCTGGTGATAGTGTTTCTGTAATGAACAGGCATACAACAAGAATCACCTTTGCTAAGGGGATGATCAGGTCGTCTTCCTCATCTGAGATGTCTCCATATACATGACCACTAAAAAAGTTAGCATACAACTTCCCAATGGCACCTGTAAAAAAATGAACATACAGTGTGGACACAATGGAGAGATCTATTAGATTTGCTTACATGCTGGGCCGGATAGTCCTGCAATGAATGCATGCTGGAGAAGCTGAAAGCATGGTAGCTACTCAGCCTATGATGCTGGATACCTCAACAGGTCCAATCTGATACTGAAGGCTTGGAGGTCCCTTGGAGAGTGGTTAGCCTCCAGTCTATGCTGGAAGGCTGGAGAAGGATGCGTTGCAGAGGCAAAAGAGAGTAGTGGATGCAGCAGCAGCAGCAGCAGCAACAGTAGCAGCAACAGCAGCAGCATCAGCAGCAGCAACAGCACTATTGTCATGCTCACTTGCAAGTAGCGAAGGTAGGCAGGCAATAAAGCACCTTTTCCCTCAGTCCCCCTCATAACCACACTAGGGGAAGGTCTTCCTCCCTCGGGTAATTCTTCTAGAAAATGCCTTTGCAGATTCTTTTAGAAGTATGTCTTTTAGTTGATTCCACATCCAATCAAGTGACAGCCAAGAGTACCACATCTGCTCCAGGTGACAGATATAAACAGTTTGTGTGCTGTGAAGCCAGAGAAAGTTCACCACTAAAAGGCGACCAAATCCATGATTCCTCAGCTCAGATTTTCACCATTCCAACATGTTATACCTCTACCTAAACAGGTTCTATGACCACCAGGAATAAGGGACTCTGGTTCACTTGACTCTCGCTATATTTTCAGGGAAGCAGTCAGTCCCAGGATGGAAGGCAATGTCTAGCCTGAAGGACCTTTTTAATCATGCTTTATAATCTCTTTGCATGTGGTGACAGCTCAAGAGATCTCAGCTGCCTACCTTTTTCTGTTCTCATCCTGTTTACCTTGAGGGGAGGCAGTCTCTCATTTATTCATTAGGAATGATGCATTGCAACAAATATGTCTTCTCTCATTTCCTCTTCAGAAAAATCTGGAGTGTAGCCACTATGATCTGCCTGGTAAAAATGTGAAAAGCAAAGCTCAGTCTTCTCCAGTCCCCCAGACAGCAGGTCTCAGAACTGGGATCCAGAAGTCACCACTCACAACTTATGTTCCCAGATCTGACTGATGCTCTGTGATACCTGTGTCTTCCAGCATACCTGAAGTACCATGGGCTCTGTCATAGCCTCTCTAGCTCTTTAGTCACACTGGATTCTAACCAGTGTATTCTCAAGTCACTCTGTCTTGTTGATGCTTTCCTTCATTCCTATGGCTAACGGAGACCTCTCTGCGCCTGTAATCTACCAGTTACTGTCAGGGTGATCTGCCTGAACTATTCAAACATGGTTCCAGGTTTAGTCTCTTATTTGTAGTAAGTAGACAACAATGCCACTCCCTTCTTTTTCTGGGTTACCTTTCATCTTCCATCTCTTCTGCCTCATAGCCTCCTTCCCTTACCTCTTTCATTTGCTGGGTGTCTCCTAAGCACTTCACTGTGCTCTAAGCAGAGCTAGAAACTAAAGCTACAGTGTGCAGCTGTGAAACTCCTCCACAGCCTTTTAACCTTGTGCATGTTACTGGTCACTATTATTTCTTAATTTATATATTATCTGAAATTATACAACATTATTTTACATCTCCTTGGCTTTTTGTTTCCTGCTACTTAAAATTATCAGGGATGTGTGCATATCTGGACATAGTCAACCTTGAAGCCCCAGTGTTTGGCACAGTGACTGATGGGTACTGATTATTCAGAGACAGCAGTTCCATAAGTGTACATGTCTGTCTTCCTAATGACAGTCTCAGTACCTAGAGTGTCTGTATTATGTTTATATCAGAGCCAGAGAGACCTTGAGCAATTTCTGAGATGATCCTCTCATGTGGCTCCAGAGGGGCTCAAAGGTCAAACCCACTGATCTGTGACAAAAACAGGTCTCCCTATAACCACAATATACCCCCTTTCCAGTCCTTGACTGGTTTCATTGGTTACCACCACTTCCACTGACTCACCTATACTGGTCTGAAGGACAAACCCTTGTGAATTCATATTATTGTAGCCATTATTGTGAACAAGCATCCATCATTAATAGCTTAAAGGAAGCAAAACTTGCTCTGGCTTTTGGTTCTGGAGGGTTCAGTCCACAATCGCATGATTCTATGCACTTGGGCAGAACACTGTGTTTGTGAGGATGTGTGGCAGAGGCTGGTCTCCATTTCTTGTCATGATGAATACAAAGAGAGAAAGACATAGAAAAAAGCTAGATGAGATGTATTCCCAGGTACATGGCCTGCGTGTCCTACTTCCTCTGGCTAAGTGCCACCTTCCCCTTCTTGCTGACTCCCAATAACACCATCAGCGCATGAATTCATCAAAGAATTAGTCCACTGATCCGTTCAGAACCCCCAGGACCCAATCACTTCCCAGCACAGGATATTTCCTGGTCAAAATGTAACAAACATGAATGAGGCCAATATAGATATGTGCTGTACGTGGAGGCTCCCAGAAGGTGCCAGAAGGTCTCAGGTGCAGCCTATGCTCTTGCATAATACAAGCCCCTTGAGAAAGGTCCCCAAGGCTCTGTCACCCTGACTACCAGCCATTACAGCCACCTGGGAGGTGAGAACAGAAGAGATGTCCTCAGAGCAAGTGGCTCCTTTTTGCTCATGGGGGCTAAGGCTGTCTTTGATTCCTGGAGATGAATCAGCTTCGAAGCTGCTCCCACCAACCTCAGCGTTAATGAGGTCTTTGAAATAAGCAAAATTCCTATCTGTAGTTGAGAGCACAGAGGGAATTACTCCTGGGTGTGCAGAACACAACCCCTCATTAGCCATTTCTCTCACGCCAGCAGTCTAACTCCTGCTGGGCAGCTATGCAGAGGGCCAAAGAGCAAGTTGGCTCTGGTATCTATTGGAAGAAATGGCATCCCTGGAAATGCTTGTTTCTCAGCTGTGGTCTCCATGATCATAGAATGATGTTTGTTTTACTCCTATATAGGTTTGTTGCATTGATGTACATATGAGAAGCCTGTGGCCCAGTTACCTCTGAATAGGTGATCCAACCCGCAGATGAAGTACAAATCAGGATGGAGATGGAATTAGGATAGCCCCAAGAAAAGATGAAAGACTGTGCACCCCACCTACCTAAAGGAATTTTATGGAAGACCAGAGAACTCAAGAGTTCTCCCATGGTGACTCACTAAGGGAGTTGGTTACCTAAGTACCTCTCAGAACCTTGTTCACCTGCTGCAGGGCTGTGAACCTTTTTTATCCCCCTCTTCTTCTTTTCTTCTTCCTCTTCAGTGCTTTCCTTATTATAGACTAAGAGCTTCTCAGGGACAAGATACTAATCATGTATCTGTTTCTGAATATCCAAGACCTGGTTGTAACTTTTATATATCACAAGCATCATCTGGACAGGATTGTACTAAATGAATTAACTGTAATGTAGGACAAATATGGTTGCTACCTATCTCATGAGGAGTTGGTAGAGCCAGCCATTCTAGGGCCATGTCCAAGAGATCTGAAGTTTAAGACTTCCTTGTTACCTTCAATCTTCTGATTTGGGTGGTGCAATAGAAAAAGGAGGTGTAGTCACAAGAATGCATCAGGAAACACTGTGCATGGCAGCAGCTACTATTCATCTCTACCACACCACCACCACCACCACCACCACCACTGTTCTCATCACTACCATTACCTTCAAGACCACTGTTGCCATATTCAATGTCATTACCACCATCATCACCACCACCATCACCATTAACAACTCAGTCCAGTCAAGCGAAGTGGATACATGTGGGATTTCATTTCATTTATCACCAACAATACACCAAGGTGTTTCTGAACCAAAACACTGGCATGGCTGTAAATCTTCAGCAATTTTGAACAATGGCTTTACTTAATCATCAAAAAAAAAAAAAAAAAAAAAAAAAAAAAAAAAAAAAACCAACCAACCAACCAAACAAACAAACAAAAACAAAAACCCAGCATGAATTACTACTGGATTCACATGTTCTCTAGAAAGCAAATTCCCTCTTCTATATTCACACATCTTTACTCAGGAATCAACCCTTTGGGACCCAATACTTGTATTTCTATTGAAAGGAGCAAACTCTAATCCCAAACTGGGAGGTCATCTTCAACATCTGTGGGAGATTCCTGAGAGGCACCTTAAGGGGGAGAAAGATGGCTTCGGCCAAACAGCTGGCTGGGAAAAGACTAGGAGCTTCAGCTCTAGTGTTTTGGGTTTTTTTTCATGCTTCAGAAAGAACTAATAATGCTCATTTACATATGCCTCTCTCTTGCTCCTTCAAGTCAACCTACTTACCTTCTGTAAGCTGTTACATATCTTTCTAATATGTATATCTAAAGTGGCAAAACTCTCTGATGTCTGTTGTTGACATCTCCTCCATCCTCCCCAACCATCTCAGGAGAAAATTCTGGGTTGCATGTGTAGTTTATTAACTCAACTGTCTTCCCTGAAGAGACCTGGCTCAGGGGTTACTCCCATTTCGGCTCATGCTCAGAAACAGAGGGAATTGGGGAAATAGCAATCCCACCCAGCCCTGCAAACAGTGCAAATCCTCCTGAGAGTATCAGCCAGAGGCTGACACACACCACCCACAGGGAGAGGCAACCTTAATCAGAAGGCTCACCAGGCAAGTGACTAATGTGAATTGGCCATGAGTGTGATGGGGTCCCCCAGATCTCAGTCCAAGCTGATTCACTGTGCTCATACATCATTAAGTCAATCTATAGGTGACACACTCCAGGGTCTGCAGGTTAGCACATCTTCCAGACAGTGAAGGCTGAGGCTCTGCTTGTTCTACAGCTTCATCTCAGCCTGCAGCTCCTTGCTTTCAGGGAATCCTTGAACAAGATTCATATACCCTATCCTCACCAGAAGACATATGCAAGAAAAAAATTCCTTACATATATATATACATACATATATATATATATGTAGAGAGATGATATAGATATAGATATATAGATATATACATGTGGGTGCACAAAGAGTCCACAGGTTCAGTCTACAAGTGCTACAATCACCACACATGTGTGCCACATTCTCTCAACACCTATGTGAGTGTGTAGACATAGTAACTCCTATGTGTGCATACCTACAGTGCAGGAGCAGACAGGCTCACTCTTCCATTGCTCATCTGTAGTTGTGAATAGACATTTTTTTGTGTAAGTACACTTTTAACTAGTGAAGAAAAACATCTTGATTTTATACTGGTTTCCAAGCAAGAAATACTTATCAGAGCAGGCACTTTACAAATTAAGAGATGTTTTGTCTCAGGATAGACCTCTGTTCAGTTTATTTAGTCAAATTAATAACTCTATATTTGTACTACTAAATACCAAATTGTCAAATATCACAATTTTCTTAGTGGTGGGTTCACATAAACATAACATGAATACCAGCAAAGGTGCATTAAAGGTGAGTAATGGCAGTCTAAGAGATCTATCATGTTAAGGTCTTGTACCCATTTGGCAGCAAAGGTGGGATCAGAACCTTGTTTCTCTTCCAGTATGGCCACCTTATTGGTGAATTCACGGCCTTGTCGTAATACACAAAGCATTTGCACTTATCAGTCTTGAGGCCAGAGCCTCAGCATATACTCATGAATAAGTCCTGACCTGGAGACCAACCTGGAACCCATTATATTGCTGACCTTGATGGAGATAGTTAAACCTAAAGCCTTCTGATCTCTAACCATAAACATTTAATAAAAGCCAGGAGCCTTTCTTCACAGAAATACTCAATCTCTTATACATGGTGAATGGTGTGCAATTCCAGGGATGTCAGTAACCCTACGGTCACACTCACACTACCTACATAGGTACCTTAGTTGCCAGGTAACCATAGAGCAGGAATTGATTACCTTACATTTCAGAGCAGAACTTAAGCTTTGGAATAGGTCCCATCTTGGGGGCATGTCTCAGAAATGACTATACAGATTCCCCTTGGTAAAGGAGACCTGAGGGAGATTGCCAACCATTAATCCTTTCTGATCCCCACAAGAAAGGGGCATGGGCTACCCCAAGACCAATAAAGAACTTAGACTGACATAAACCTACTTGCCCCTAACTATCCCTGAAGCTGTCCTTCCACATTTCAGCCTTGGCATAGCCTCAATCCCAAGTGAATGTGATAAAGAAAGTATTCTGTGTCATTCATTTCCATATTCTGACATAGCGAAAAGATCCCAGGAGTAATGTGTCTTGGCAAGGGGCTTCATTGCTCTTCTGGAAACCATCTGAGTTCTGACTGCTTTCTTTATTAGACAGCACCCTTGCTTGATGAGAGATAGCTGCTGGGGCCCTCTCTGTGCTGCCTCCTACACAAACAACATTCTCTCTTTTCCTGGTGCTCAGCAGAAGGCTGGGTAATTTGGTCCAGCTCTGAGGCATTGACTGCAGACTAGTGATACATTCTCCACATGAAACATGCATCCCAGCACAGCATCTGAGATGCTCTGGAATGGTCCTTTTCATCCAGATCCTTGTTTGGCCTTCCTCCTGAGTCCCTAAGAATGGTAGACACTCCTAATCTGAGCATGGAAACAACACCAGAACATCTCCATTTAGGGAGCTCCTTCCAAGTCTCTGCAACAAGAAAATCAAGAGATGAACCCATTTGGGAAAGAAACAAAACTGGTTGCATTATTGAAAGTCTGATAACCCGTTGGTGTCAGCCTTTTTCAGCTGTAGGTGACTTGGGTGCCAGGTGACAAATGGCAATGTCTGGATATATATTTGGTTATCATAATAAGATGTGATATCTAATGAGCAGAATAGAGTGGTGGACAAACTCCCTACAGGGGGCAGAGCTCCCTCCTACCACCAAGGGTCTGTTCATGTATAGAACTTTAACATAGATTCTCAGGCATGTCCATAGCCTTTTGCTTTGAGAATAAGCAGAAGCAAAATTTAGTGGGAAAGACTTCTTTCCTTAGTTTTGATGATAGATGTTCATTTGTTTTGAATTGGACAAAGGTGTCCTTCCCTGTCACCCTGGGAGCCCTGCTCCATTCCTGCCAGTCAATAAACCTCATTCCTCTCTGCGTCCCTTCCCAGTGTTGCTGCAGGACTGTCTTTGACATGCAACTCAGTCCTCTTGGAGAGCACAGGAGAAAGCCCTCCTCTTAGAAGACCTTCTCCCCTTCTGCCAGAGCTTCCCAAGAGACCTTCTGCTTGGGAACTGGGAACTTGGTGGTTGTTGGTTCTTTCACATGGAACCAAGATGGAAGAGTGTTCTGAAATTGTTTCATCCCAACACCTCACCCCTTTGGAGCTCTTTGTTCTTCAGAGACAAGAAACATGAGGTCCAAGGTCACTTGGTAATAATAGAATTGTAACCCCCTTTCATAATCCCTGGTTTAGGGATCTTTCTAAGGTCTACTTTGACCACATTTCTCCAGTAGTGACTGACACTAGGTTCATGCCACAAAAGCCAAGAAACACTGCCCCAGTGACCTGAACAAAAAATTATGGCTCCTCCTGGCCAAGGCATTGCTACATGGTACTGTTGATAGATTCCATTCCTTTCTAAGAGCCAGCAACAATTTCACCCACAGAAAATATTACTCTATTATGTATGCACCCCCCCCCATCACAGCCTAAAGGAAACATGTTCACGAAACACCTCCCCCTGAACCAAACCCAACAACAGCCTGTCAAACTAAGCAGATCAACTGTTTTCAAGTTCTCCTCTTAATATCTGTTTGCTATTGTTCTCTCCCTTTGTCATCGGCTGGTACTTTGCCGGCAGACAAGTGGTAATTGCCGCCAGAGGCTTAAGGAAATTTATTCAGAAGAACTAAACAGGGAGAAAAATGGGATTCAGTTAACGATTTTGTGTAGGTTAGGGAGACGGCAGCAAACGGAGGATATCGTGATGGCATTCTTTGGTCCAGGGTACCGCACCTCAATCTTCATTTTGGTTTTGACTGATGTATGGGAGACTCTTGTGAATATATGACTTAATGAGAAAAAATGAGTAGAGCACAGCCCATCTGGATATATCCCTGGCTGGGGTGCCACTGCAGAGCCTTTCCCAACTAAAACAGATCCCCCAGACCCTGGTAAACCCCTATCCCTGCTTCCATGGAGCGCCTGAGGAGAATAGTAGTGGTGAAGCGAAGGCACTGTCAGGAGGTAAGCTTCAATAAGGCTACAGTCACATCTACATCTTTCAGGACATGTCTCTAACAAGAAACAGCAAACCCTCAGCATATCAGAACTCAGAACAAACACCCTGTGTCCTGGTTGCTTCTGCTTTGTAATTAATGACCCATGTCTGTAATAGCATCCACTGATTTCTCAGCCTCCAGCGTTGCCTCAGTCCACGCCACACTGCAGCAGAATGCAAATCAAATCATCTCTTTGCTTGGAATGATGTCCTTCCAGGAACCCTATTGTGATCAAGATGGAATCTCAACTCTCTTTCCTAGATGAAAGGGGTCTGCATGCTTGAGTCCTGCTTGCTTTGATCGACTTAGAAACCACACTTTCCCTTTACCAGTGTTGGAAGCCATATTGCAGAATGTTTGCAGTCTCACTTTGTTTGCTTGGTGGATTCCTAATCAGTGTTTCCATTGGACCCATATCTCCTCCTTTTGGACCCCCTACCCCCAACCAACTTTGAATAGGGAAACAGTGAGTATGGTTTTAAGAGAATAGATTTGTCAGGTAGACCTGGGCTTAGGTCCTAGTTTGGTCATCATCTGAGCATCATACCCTCAGCAGGTAAGATGGCCACTTGGCTTTATCCCCCAGTTCCCCTTCTCACAGATAGGCATAATGATCTGTGCACTCCCTAGGCTTTCATGAGGATCACTAGCAGTGTGCAGTGACACTCTAGAGGCCAGGAAGTATTCGCTCTGCCATCACCCCTTATCCCACTGTCCGATCTGCTCCCCATGTCTGTCTTTCCAGTGGGTCTCCTAGTGTTCAGAAGTACAGCTCAGAGTCTGGCTGAGAGTCATCCAGGTTGCTTTTCTCTCACTTCCCCTCCCTGAGTTTTCTGACTTTGCTCAGAGGAGCCCCTGAGAACTGGGGGGGGGGGGGTCTGGTCTGCTGCTGTGTGTGCTCTGAGCTGGAGCCTCTCTGCCTTCCAGCAACCCCCTCCAGTTTCTCACTCTCACCTGACAGCTGCTGCCAGGAATGCCTTGGGGGGCCGACAGTTAGGAGTTGCTGGGTATCTGAAATGCTGACAGTGTTATTTCTGCTCTTTTATAATATCGCAAGTCAAATCAGCTCCACAGAATGTTCTGTAAATATCCAGATAAAAGGATCAGAGACAAGTCCCAAGAGTGCCAGAGCCCCTAAAGCTAGGCCCACTTGAAGTAGGGAGGGAACAGTGTTTCCAAACCCCTTCTCTGTAGCTTCTGGGTTATACTTCCTCCCTTACCTCAACTGACAGCCCCACCTCTCCTGAGAAGTGCTTAGCATTAAGAGAGTGGAGAAAAAGAGGGAGGAGGGGGAGGGGAGGGGAAGGAGGAGGGAGGAAGGAAAGGAGAGGACCTCAACCTTCAAGAAGGACTAGGGACCCTCCTTCCCATAAGCCTCTTCGCCTTGTGGGCAGAATCACTGTTGGTGACTTGGTAAGGGATGACAAGCCTCACTGCTTCCTAGGACTTTGTTTCTTTCCATAAGATACACCTGGCCTTCTTCTAAAAAGGTCCCCACACCCTAAGCTATTCCCTTTCCCAACTGAATGGATTTCTGGCCAAGACCATGTGGTTTTTGCTTCTGTGCAGCAGTTTGTCCGAGAGCAGTGCTGCCCACCTGAGTAGAAAGAACCAGGGTCCTGAAGTCAGTCCCTATACGTGCCAATCTGCCTGCTGCAGTCTACTGACTGGATCCCAAGCAAGCCTCTGTCTCTCTGAGCTCATGGTCAGTGTGTCAAGTGCGTTCCGTACACGTACTTCATACAGTGCTTGTAACAAACCAAGCTCCCGTTTCCTCCCATGTGTTTGCATTTACAAGTTCTTCTGTCTGTCGAGGTTTTCGAATTCACCACCATCACACTCCCCTTTCCCACCAATGCCTGCTCTTCCTCCTTCCTCTGTGAAGCCTCAGCAGGCTCCCTGACATGTCCTGTCCCCCATGCTTCCCAGACTGAGAACACGTACCAGGACCTGTTCTTTTGCCTCACCTCCGGGCTGCCTTAGATGCAAGGGACACCCCAGTCTCCTCTCTGGTACATGGAAATGCTCAAGAATGTGAGTGATATATATGAATGTAAGCAGGCTCTGACCTACCCCTGCAAGCTAAGGGCACAAAGATGTGCTAGATGATGCCCAGCATAGAAGAATGGCTGCTCCCAAGGAATAGGCCAGTCTCATGTCTAGGATTCATATGTGCCTAGCAATGAGCAGAAAGATGTAGGAACAGAGCAGGACATTGAGTCTAGTCAGACTGGATGAAGATGAGTTGTAAGAATGTCTGTAAGACCTGTAGTAGGGAATTTCTTTTACTAGAATGGTAACCTTGAGACGGGGAGCAGGCTGCAGAGCTGAGGTAGGGAGGAGAGGCACAGTTACTCTCCCCATTCTGTAGACGAAGAGACTGAGGCTCAGGAACAGCATATGAATTTTTCCAGAATGCATGGCGGTGAGAGAGCCCGAAGCTAATAGACGCTGCCTCATTTGAAACTCCTCCGTCTGCCCTATTAGATGTCTCCCAGGGGTCTCTGGGAGAAGATGCCGATCCGGCACTGGGGATGTTTTAAGTCCTTCAGATGCCTGGATTTCGATGCATCTTGATGGCTCTCCTGGGAGAAGCAAGACTTTGCTGGGACTCATAGAGAGGTATGTGAGCTCACCTGAGATGAACACTGCAAAGTGGGAAGAGATAATACCTTTAGGTTTAAACACTTGTGCTGCCCACATTCCCTGCTCTTTGCTCTGGAGAACTAGGTCCTAGAAAGGTAGCTGTGGACATAAGAGGTTGCCACTAGCAATCCGTCTGCTCACGGGTGTGGGATGTGCAGAGCACCTGCAGTGTTACTTCGTGTGGGCGACACGCGTGTGTGTTTAACAGCAAACACCCCACACTGAAGGCAGTTGGATTGGAAATGCCAGTTAAGCTGACGGAAAAATATTCATTATGGTGGAGTGGCATCGTACACATCTTTAGTTTACCTGCTGAATTTAGAACAGGCTCATTCATCCTTCCCCTCCCACACTTCGTACATGAGTGTACGAACTAAACAAACCACCAAAGGCTTGACAGTCAGAGCTATTGATGAGGTCCCATCCCTGGGAAGGGTAGATAGCTCACTCTGTTCATCCTCAGCAGAACCAGGAGGTAGAGCCAGTGGACAGTGACCACTGGTTGGACCTGGACTTGCAGTGGGGCTCAGACACTGGGCCCATGACTGGTATTGCCTGTCACCATCTTGGTTTTCTCCTGTAACTTGCACCTGGGAAGAGTAGGCTCCCAGAGTCTACACCCTGTCTGGCCTGCAAAGGGAGTCACAGAGCCAGAAGGTTTCTGAAAATGTCATGCTGCCTGGAGTAGGGTGTGGATGCATGGTAGGCTTGCTCAACACTCAACTTAGTCATTCTCTCTCTCTCTCCGGCATTCTCTCCCTTTAAACATGCCTTCTCTTAGGGATCTTAGACAGCGTATCTGTCATGCAGAGAACCACTCTGACAGTTGATCTTTGTGTGACTTCTCTTGAATTCTCCCAGTCCATAACGCATGAAAGTCCACAAGGAATAAATTGCTTCCCGCTCTCAGCTAAGAACTTGGAGG